>NC_138185.1:182726756-183304256 GCF_964194105.1 Spermophilus citellus | reverse complement strand
GAATACGATAATCATCATCAGGCTTAAAAATCACTTTAAACAAGGGGCAAATGATTAATTATAAATAGAACTGTTGGCCCACTTAATTCAATAAGAGATTTGGGGATGGGTTATTTGTAATATGAAGAATGTTTTTAGCTAAAATTTAGGAAAGCATCTAAATAAGGTTCAAAAGCAGAACTTAAATTTTTAAAAAGTATTGTCACTAGATATATTAGGCTTTATGAAATATTAAGTAAACTTCATGAAATTAGAAACAAAGAAATTAGAAAATACTCATCTGAATTTTTGCAAAATAACATTAATCCATCATGCTTTAATTAATATTTAAGAGGATACTATGTGTGTGTGTGGGGGGGTATGGACTTAAAAATTTGATATTAACTTTTCTGATAGACTGATATTAGAACAAAGCAGTTGGCACTCTTACAGATATTTCTATTGACTAAATTGCATTACTTTTCTCTAAAATACATGGTAGATTTCTTATTTTTTTTTCCTTGAATGATGAGATTTTCAACTGAAGCAAATGGTCAGAAAACGCCTCTCAGAATTTTTATGTCTATATAATGCAGGGAGTCTCAGATGAATTTATAGGCTTAAGTAATACAGATGAAAATTGTGTAAGCTTTTCCCCCTTTTTACCTTAACTGCCAAGAAACCTGGAGCCACTGTAATCAGCTCATCTCAGGTGCCTGTTAACATCTAACCCGTGCTCCCCACGGTCTTGCTTGTGTTTTCATCCCTAATTGGGTTTAGTTCTGTAAGCTGTATCATATCCCTTTAGAAGTCAGTAGCATACAAACTATATAAATTGAATAAAGCTTGAAAATATATTAACTTGGCTATGGTTTTAAAGCACTTAAAGCATTTATAGTTGCCTATGCTCGTAATGCATGATTGAATTAATGACAGCCCTGTAACAGAAACACTAATGACATTTGTTTTTAACATTTTCTTTAGAATATAATCATGGGGATAGTAGAGTGAGTTAAGCTTTAGATCTATATGTCTTTCTTCCACTTTTATGACTCTGAGACTTAAAAAACAAATTGTTCTGATGAAGAACTGAGAAAAGTTGCTTTTTCTCTGACTGCCGTTTCCTAAAAGTGGAAGTTAATGTTCTCAAATGTATGTACACATTGCAATTGTGTGTAGAGCTCAAAAGCGTAAAAGCAGAATATATTACATTTCAACATACTTGTTATCCTGCATTCCAGTTGACTGTAGAGAATCTCTAGTCATGTCTATCTGTTTTTGATGCCTCTACAGAATAACTGCCCAGCATCCTCTGCCCAACCAATCAGAATGTAGGAAAATCTACAGATATGACGGAATCTACTGTGAATCTACCTACCAGAAGTATGTTGAAATCTTTGTGAGTCTTCCTTCTGGCTCTTGCATCAGTGCTTGTGATTGCCAGCTATTAAAAAATATCCTTGTATTGAAACCTTATTTTTATTTAATTTAGTGGGGGAAAAAAATCAAACCAAACCAAACAAAATGATAATAAAAAATTTGCCTCTGAAATCAAGACAGAAAAAAAAATGTTTATTCTTTTGAAATTGTGGTCTAAAAGTTTTTTTTAAAATGACTGTATTAAAGCTCTTAGGTAAGCTTCTTTATATTGCAATAAACAAGTACTTATATGCAAGAAAATCTCAGCAAAATACATTGCACAGGTGCTACGCATCTTAGGGATTTGAAAGGTGTGTTATGTATAAATTAGCTGTCACTTTTTTTCAATCCTGTAATGGAATGATGAGTTGTAATTTGCATAATCCTTTAAGAAGTCAAATTATACTGTCATGTAGCAGACTTAACATGCTAGCTAAGATTTCAGAGCTTTGCAGCTAATTACTATGTACCTTACAGGACAGTTAAATTGAAGTTGAGTCCTCTGTCTTTGCTGCCATTTGCTTTGTCCGTTACTTAACAGAATCTGCACTTTTGGTAACAAGGTGTTGTTGCTATCACTGAAGTAAACACTTTGCTCTGGGGAGGAAATGGCATTTTAATATATTGTAGCTTGAGTTGTATTGCTTTTACTAAAAAGAAAGTTTTTTTTAAACAATAGTCCAATTGGAGTATTCAGAAAAAAAGGTTAGAAATTTATGCTTTCCAGAAAAGTCATGCAATATTGAATGAAGCAGCATTAACATCTAATTAATTCTTCCCCTATAGAAAATATAAGGTAACAAAAACATGAGTCCACTGAAGTCTTTCTTCACACATTTTGCAAATATACTGTGGTGTATGTTTGTCTTTGTACTCTTCTTTGGTAGGAGAATGTCATTTTTGAAAGAAAAAAAAAGAAAGTGCCCTTTTTTCCTTAAAAGGTCCTTTCTGAATACAAGCTGGTGAGTTCTACTTTCATTTACTCCTCCAAATGGTTGTAGAGAGTTTTCTTTCATGGTTTCCAATTTTTAAATGATCAGGAGATGCTAGTGGCTATGGAGGTTGTTCTCTGAAATGGATATAGAATAGATCCGGATTGGAGCTAGGACTGTTCCCTGCCTAGTGTGGTTTAGTTGATAACTTTATCACAGTATCTTTACTACGTGTTTATCTCTGGCTTTATTTATTGTTATTCTGTTACCTAGATCATGTTTTCCTCATCAGAATTGGTGTAATTATAATGCAAAATTATTTCTGGTCATTTTTAAAAAGACCTTATTATTTATGAGTCATTTATTGTGGCTTTTGATGGCCAGGTTTCTGAAATTGGTTAGTGATTTGTGGCCTTGTTGTGATTGGTGGTTGCTTTGAAGAAGCCTTCTGTTGTCTAGCAAGGGGGGTCCTCTCAGAACCATAGTTAAGCATCAGTTGATTGTTGACCACTCAAATAATAGGCAATCAGCAATAAATTGTTGTTAATTTGTAATTAAGCTGGTTTAATTTAAGCAGATAGAAATGACTATTTGCTTAAAGGCTGAGGTTGCTCAGTTTAGAGTAAGGAACATGGTCGAAGCCATGAGGAGGTCTGTCCATAGAAAAGTTTCCCTTCTCACCATAGGAATCATCTCAAGGGTTTGCTTTTATTAAGAATCAGTGTTATTTGTAGTCAGGGTAGACACAGTAGGCAGCACAGCTGTGACTGCCAGGGTAAGTCACTAGGGGGATATTCATAACAAGGAAATATTGGCAAATAAATGATGAAGAAGGGGAAGAAATCCCCAAGATGTTAAATTGGAGCACTGTCACTGAGATGATTAATGGTGTTGTGTATTTTAGTGAAGATGCTTATCTGAATTGTCTTGAAACTATAGTGTACATTTAATAGCACCTATAAAAAGCATGTGGTGTGCAAGCACACTGACGAGAGGGCTGTGCATTCAAATTCTACTGAGTATTTTCTGCAACTAAGTATTTGGCTTTTGGCTATTAGAAGGCTAGTGTTACTAATGTACAGGATATGATTATTCTATATATTTAATATTAATCAGCATTTATATAGTTCTTCTCCATAGAGAAATGAAGATGTTTTGTGAAAACGATGATTCTCTTTTCAACACTGTTGAGGGTGAATGTTGTCAAGTAAGGAAATGGGAATCATGTCCCTATCATCCAGGTGAACAGTCAGGGCCACAGTGGGTAAAACACTATGGGGGGGGGTGAGTACCATTAAAAAAAATTCTTTGTCAATTTCTGGCGAAGGCGTAGCTGTCTTACAAGATTCTGTAACTTTCAGTTATCAAGTCATAAATATTATGATTCTGTGGCATGAGTTATCACTTGCCTGGAGGGATTATTTGTCAGCAATATAGCAGTTACATCTTTGGAAAAGTTACTTAACCTCCTTGGACTTCAATAATTACTATTAGATATAGGAATAGATACAGACAAATGATATGTAATCCTATCTTCAATGAGCTTATAGTCTATTACAGTAGCACTTTTCAAACTCTGGGTCACTACCCAAAAAGGTGAATATAATCCAATTTAGTGGATCAAGATCAGAATTTAAAAGTGATATAGAAGAGGAAATTATGCATTGTATGTAGTAAGACTGTGCTTTATTTTTTAAGACTTCTGTTTTGTTTTATTCACTTGTGTTTATGTACATACAACTGCACATAATGTGTATGTGGTTGGGTTATGAGGTCATATATGTTTTTTACTGTGTTTCATTTCTGAAAAAAGAATGAAAGCCATATAATAGTGTTGAGTAGATAAATGTGTAAACATTGTACATGTGTTATGTCCTTATGTGCGTAGGGTATTGTAGATTATAAGGAAAGACAGTCCTGTGGAAAAGTTTCAGGTATGAAGAGGCTACACCATCTGAACTTTCATATCCAGTCATGTGGTAGAGCCAACTTAGATGGGTTTGTGAGAGCCAGTTGTGTGGTCTTTGTGATCAGTAACCCCTTGGAGACTGGAAAATGCTGCAAATCAGCTGCCTCCATCTTTCATTTTTTCTAGTACTAGGGATTGAGCCCAGGAGTGTAGCCCTGAGCTACATCTCCAGCCCTTTTTATTTTTGTATTTTGAGACAGGGTCCCAGTAAGTTTCCTAGGCTGGCCTTGAACTTGAGATCTTCCTGCCTCAGCCTTCTGAGTAGCTGAGATTACAGGTGCCACTGTTGTACTTGGCACCCTAACTGGTTGTTCAAAGTTTCCTAGCATATCATTGCTTATATTCCTTTCAACCATAATTCTGTGGTTCAACAATTATTGTGAATTGTTACTTTAAAACAATTATTTTACATGATGCATTTAGATTTTATTGAGAATTACTAGATTGGTTAAACAGTTGTTTCAATATTAAAATTTTAAAGCAAACAGGAATAAAAATTTATTTTAAAAAGTCTGTACTTTATTACTTTAAAATAATGGTAATAGTTACCATAATCTTTTACATTCAATGCTTATGATATTTCCAATTTACAACTTCAAATTGCAATTGTTGATACTGAGTTTTTTAGCAAAGGGTAGAAATACAGTCTTTTAAAAATTACTAATGTTGTAAATATTTTACAAATCTCATTGTTTTATGCTAAGCATTTGTTTTGCTAAGCACTATAACTGCCTTTTAAACTGCCTATTTATAGTTCATAATAATATCTCTGTATTTAAGTGAATTCATTTCTATAACAGTGGATTTGATTGGGAGATGCCAAAGTTATTTCTAAATCAAAACAGTTGCCAATCTTATTTTTTTTTCTATTTTTGAGAATAAAAGTAAAAGCAACAAAGAATCTGAAAAAGGAGAAAATATATTCCCTTCCTAATATTAATAACTTTGAACTTTATTTTTGAAGAAAGGCAGGAAAACATTTGGCCAGTGAGGAAACATTCGTTGACATGGCATGGAATTGTAATAAGAAGTCCAAGAATATTGCCTGCATTAAGAATATCTGATGGTGAGGAAGAATAGGTAGGGAAGAGTCCCCTGAGCTCCAGAGTTTAAGAGGAAATTCAACCATAGAGTTGGAAACTTCTGTAGAGAAGTTGGAGGAAGGGTAGGATGTCCTTAAGGCTGTTTCAGGAACAGTCATTTCACCAATCTTGAGGAAAAGGGGAGTGAGCCTGCGGTGGGAGTCCAGTACTCACATTTCCGGAGCTTCTGCTATGCCATATCAGTGCACACTGCAGCACCCATTTTAAACAAAAGAGTTTAACTCAGGGCTCCTAGTCTCAAAGTGGAGCCAAGACTGAGAAATTCTCATTGTGAAGGTTTTTGAAATTGATTGAAACACTTGTCACCTAGAGTGGAAGAGACCATTGGCAAGATTAAAGTTAGTTTTTGTTTGTCTTCTCCATCCCGAGGCCATCTTCATGAAATTCATTGCACTGGGTTCTTGGTTTGTGTTGGGTGCTCCAGCCTCACCCCCACCAGCATTTTTGTCTGTACCTCTCATTGCAGATCAGGAGTTGTTATCTGATAATGTTACTCTTCTCAGGACTATTTGCATTTTAATAAGCAACTCCAAGCGAAAGAATCAAAGAGAGAAGAAAAGGAGTCTTCTCTAATAGAGTAATTTCAGATACCTTGACAGGAGTTGGAGGAATTCATTTGAGGATGGAGGGGAGTGAAGAGTGAACCTAGAATATGGATATTCTGTTCAGTGTAGTGTTGAGGTTGACCTCAGCTGAGAGGCATGGGTCTGGAAATGGGAAAATTTGGACTCAAAAGAGGGAAGGAGTTGATGAGGGAAGACCAGGGGAGGGTAGTGAAGAAGGGCATTCACTAGTCCTTTTCAGCTGTATTGTGCCAGACAGACTGCTCCTCACTCTCAAGTGTTCTCCCAATTACAGAGAAGCCATCACAGGCAGCTATGGGCTGGGATGTGGGTACTGGAGGCTCACCTATGTAGAAGAGGAGGCAAAGGTCAAGGAGCTCTAGCCACAGCAGCCAATTCTTTCACTGGTTGTTTAACCTGAATGATTGATTGCTATTGTATGACCATTTTCTCCCTCACATCAGAATAATTTATGCAGTTGTGTTTGGGATAGTAAATAACAAAGAATAGAGAAAAGAATTAGAAATGTACAATGAGCTTCATAAAGAGCCCTGATAGGATTTGCATGTTAAAGAGACTTTGAACTTTGTAATAAGAATTACTTCAAGCCTTTCAATTTCAGAGTAAATTCTGATTTCCACATCATGCCTTTTAGATCTCAGCATGATCTCTGGTGGTTTTTCCAGTTAATTTTGGCATCACTCCAAAGATTTTGCCTATAATTGACTTGGGGGGAGTAATTTGTAATGTGGATGGCATGAAAGTGTGTTATTTAGGGCTTATTCTGGAGGAACAGTTTAAAAATTGATGCATTCATCTATTCATTTAAGAAATACATTTTAGCAGGACACAGTGGTGCATGCCTGTAATCCCAGTGGCTTGGGAGGCTGAGGCAGGAGGATCGCAATTTCGAAGCCAACCCCAGCAACTTAGTGAGACCCTAAGTAACTCAGCAAGACCCTGTCTCTAAATTAAAGAAAAAAAATAAACAAAAGGGCTGGGGATGTGGTTTAGTGGTTAAGCATCCCTAAGTTCAATCTCTGGTATCAAAAAAGAAAAGAAAAAAAGAAATATATTTTAATCATCACTCATGGGTCAGGTGCTCTTCTATGCAAACTCTAACCAACTTATTTAGAGGTGAAAAACCTCTGTCCTTTGCAAGCCTAGAAAACTAAGATAACAACAGTGATTTGGGGTTCCACTTGAGAGATGCCTCCAGGGAGACCAGAAGGACCAATTATAGAAGGACACCTTGAAGTGGTCTTTGTTACTGGTCAAGGCAGGCCCCAAGGTACTCATGGTGGCAAAACTGTTTGATCTTGGGGCTAAAACCAGACATTTCTATTGTAGCATATTGCAAATGGTACAAAGCAGGAGTGGAGACCTGGGGGTGGTGAGTGGCAGGAGGTGAGGCTGCAGAAGCCGAGGAACAGAGGCATCCCATCCCTGGGGGAGTTTTCTGGAGGGGAAAAGGGTGAGATGGACTCTGTGCTGGAGAATTACTGGATGTAGGTTAGATGGGAGACAGAAAGACTGCTGTGGGAGGGGCCCACAGGTTTGTTTGTTTGTTTGTTTGTCTCTAAGCTTATTTAGTGTGCTTGGCAAGGAAGAATATGGAAGTGTGCTGTTAGTTTGCAGTTATTTTTGATTTATGAGTATTTTGGAGGACTTTCCAAATATGAAATCCAGGTCAGGACCTGCCCACGAATTCTCTGCTCTTCCTGACTTGAGGATCTTCACATCTGCCTTTCTCCTCAGAGACCACTTATAATTCAAGATGCACAAATGCCAGTGAGTAAAACTGGTAGGCACAGGCTGTATGATTTAGAGTGAAGGAGTATTAATTGGCTTCATTGGATTGTATATTTTCATTATGAGAGAAATGACTACGGAGATTTTTTTTTTTTAAATTGGTTAATGACACACCTGCAGTGCGTATGAGAACTCCAGAAACTTGAGAACTGAAAGTAAAGGTCAAGGTGAGAGGAACAGAGCTACAATGAACCTTTTATAGACACACTGTTGAACTGCAGTGTTCAAAATTGCTAACAGGTGGCTTCAGAGGGACGAGATACTAATGTGCTGTGCTCAGATTTTAAAATTTTTACAGCAAATTTATAGTAATACATAAACTATGGTTTTAATAAGTTTTCCTCACCTTAAGAACAACTGGTTCTGTGTGTTAGGTTATAAATGTCTTTAGTGAATCTTTGGACTTTGTTTATACATCAGAATGAAAGAATTATAGTTTATTCTTTGATTATGAGAAAACTATTTTAAGATCTACCAATCCATGCAGTAGTAAATAATCATTACTGGAGGTGTTTAAGCCTCCTGGAAATGGATCTGGGTTTGCTCCTAGCCCCATAGTCGTCTGTTAGATGTTTTACAGTGGCTGTTACTTAACTGTTTAAGCATATGTTTTCTTACCTTTAAAATGCAGATAAAAATAACCCAGGTGGTTTTCAGGATCAATTGATGATGAAGATGATGGTAGTTACTAATCTATTGATCTTTGACCATATGTGATGTCAGGCAGCAGGCTAATGGCTTCACATACATTTAAAAATTCTTAAAATTAACATGAGCATTAGGCATGATTACCACTATTTTACATCTAGAATAACAGAGTCTTAGAGAACTGAAGAAACTCACTCAAGGTTAAGAAGGTAGGATATGGTGGGATTTGGATTATCACCAAACTATAGCCCAACAGCAAAATACATTCTCTATTTTTCTCTATTCAATTTTGTAAATAAAGTTTTATTGGAACACAGCTACGCCCATTTATTTATGTATTGTCTATAACTCTTCCTGCCACAAGGGCATAATTGAATACTGCTGTCAGAGACATTGTGACCCAGAAAACCTCAAATATTTATAATTTGGCCATCTATAGAAGATGTTTGTTAACCTCTGCTTTAAAATTTGGGTGATCTGATTTCAGAGCCCAAGGCCTAAATAAAAAAAAAAAAAAAAAACAATTATGGTGGTTCGTATATACTAAGTATCCACTAAATGAGTACTTACTTTGTTACTTCTATAGCTTAATGTATAGCTTCTCACAAAGCTCTTATCTGTAAGATGGAAGTAATAAGCATTCAACAAGTTAAACCATCATGACAGTGGAGATGTTGAAGAACTTAAACTGAAAAAAGAAACCCACTTTGCATGTTATGTCGTTCTGAGTGGGTGTTATTCTTGTTATTTATTACTGTCTCTCATGTAATACAAATGAGATAGCTTTTTCATTTTCATAGCAAAGTGCACTATTCAATTAAAAGGGTATTGTGAATTTCAGAGAATATGCAGGAACTCTATGAAAATGATTTCACATACCAGAAATTTCATACTTAGGAAACTTAAGAAAATATCTTCCTTATGAAAATACATAAAATATTGTGGAAATGTCACTGATAATAAAAAGTATTATGATCTGTGTTGTTAAAAGTATGTATAAGCAGATGTTACAATAGAAAAAAACACAAGGATTTATTTCTCTTAATGAGAATATAATTAACTTACATCCTCTAACCATCTTACCAGCAACAGAAAGAATGAGGTTATAGTTTCAACTCCACCCTACTTAGAACTTTTATTTCCATATGTTTTTCTGTTGATTTAGGAAATTACATGGCCTCTTCTTGTAAATGGCCGTGGGTTTGTGTTACCTTGGAGCTTACAGAGCAGACTCTGGCAGACTTTCAACTTCTGCTGAAGAGATATTCTTGGAATTTCCTCTTACCAAGCCCTATGTCATGGGTTGGTGAATGAGTGGTTTTTAGATTAGTTACTTCATGACATTTTATCCACTTCTCTTGGAATAGCTCTTTTTGAATAGAGATACGGTATATTTTAATTCTAGCAACATTTAGAAAATTCAAATAAACATAAAGAAAAAAATTAATCTCATTTGTATTTGTACCTCCCATAGATAGCCACTGTTAACAGTTTAATTTGTCTTTGTAGCCTTCTATATAATTGTATATATTTATAGCCTATCACCTTTTATAGATGTATATCAATATATATAGTTATCATGAATCAATTCACAAACAGCTGGAAAATCTCTGGAGTCAAGTTTTTAGGGGAATTCGAAAGCTGTATGGTCAACTTTCACATAGAAACAAACTATGGTCTGCTGAGATTTTCTTTCTGACATAACAGCCCCTTCCCCACCCCTCACCCCCATGTAGTTTGTATCTACTTTCTGAATTTTGATCACTTATTTTTATGGGTCTTTGAAGTCCTCTAGCAAGAACATTTTTAGTAGAAAGATCCTTCCTTCCTTGCCACCTCAATATTTATTTATTACTGGGGATGGAGCCCAGGGGTACTTAACCATTGAACCATATCCCCAACCCTTTTTATTTTGTATTTTGATACAGGTTTTAAGTTCCTTAGGGCCTTGCTAATTTGCTGAGGCTTGCCTTGAACTTGTGATCCTCCTGCTTCGGCCTCCTTAATTGCTGGGATTATAGGTGTGTGTTACTGCACCCAGCTCAATATTTATTTCTATCTAGAAAGAGTCCATCATGTAAATGTGTAAATGGTTTTTCAAGTTATAGGAATGAAGCTAATGGTGAGAAGGGTATGGCAGGTTAAACAATCATGGCTTTTTTTGGATCAAAATATGCACATGTATGAGAAGTAATTTCCAAGAGATTAGAGTTTTCTGGCTCCTTTTGAACTCATTCTCTCACATGCTATCACTTCTGCATCACTCTCTAGGTTGCTTAAAATGAGAACTCTGTTTACTGTGTTCACCATTAAGATGTTAAGATCAAGTTCTCAAAAGCAGAGAGCTGGGTCCTTGGAGGATTTTGGTTCAATGACCAGCGTGTATAGAAAACATTCTTGGGTGATTTTCTGTTGGCAAACTTCAGACCTTTGTAAGTTTCATATCACTTTGGGAATTCTTTGGAATTGGATGTTTGAGGTCCATGTGACTAAGTAGACTATCACTGCATCATATTTAAAACCTAATTTTGGGCTGGGGATGTGGCTCAAGCGGTAGCGCGCTCGCCTGGCATGCGTGCGGCCTGGGTTTGATCCTCAGCACCACATATAAACAAAGATGTTGTGTCCGCCAAAAACTAAAAATAAATATGAAAAATTCTATCTCTCTCCTTCTCTCTCTCTCTCACTCTCTCTTTTAAAAAAATAATAAATAAAACCTAATTTCCCTTCCTCTCCCCCAGCCCAATGTGAAGGATCCCTGGCCTCACTCAGTGCTTATTCTCTTGTGTTACCAGTGCGGATCACCTTTTTCTCTTACTAGCAATTGTCATTCATTTACTTACATGTTAGCTAACATTATCTCTCAGAACAGCATCGTTTTCCTGACTTTCACCTGTCAGGGGTGCTGACAGCAAATCACAGCCAATTACATACCTTGGCCTTGAAACTGGAAAGTACAAGACCTTTTGGATGATTCTTTTCTTTGCTTCCTCTCTCAACCCCACTAACCAAACTGCTTTAAAGGTGAAATCAAGTTAGCATGTCTCCATTTGGCACAAAGCCTCCTGTCCTGTGTGCTCCAGGCACCTTCTGGATGTCTTGGTGAAGCATGCATTTGACAGTAATTGCAGGGGGATCTTTGCTCACTTTCAGGGGAAGCATCTTGTTCTTCCAGGGACTGCCTTACTGCTTGATGGCTTGCAAAGAGGGAAAAGGAAGCAGCAGCTCTGAATCTCACACCCTGGAGAAATTCATCAGTTGTCCCAATTCTTGAATGAGCATCAGGGGAAGCAGGAGAAGTAGTGGGATTCATGTCACCACATATTTATAAGAAAAAGTTTGGAGGTGCATCTAGTGGGGATGAGAGGGAGGGCTGGGGTGCTTCTGAGCTCTCGTAAAATTCATGATCAATAAATTTATTTGCTAGCCAGATTGTTTATCAGCTTTTCTGAATGCTGCTTGCCCAGAGTTAGTTACAATTTCTATGAGGCTGTTAGAAATAAACAAGGCTGATTTTTTTTAAAATTATCATGATACTTATGAAATACACAGGGGAGAGAAGACTAGAAAACAAGCATTATGGGCCAGCAGATTTTAAGTAGAGTATATTTTTAGAAGGATCTGGTGGCATGGTTGGTTCACTTGCACCAAGAATAGTTTAACTGGGTCTGTTGAGGATGGATTTGCAGGACACAAATGTTTGCTGTGGCACAGAGTGTCCTCAGAAGGTAAGGCTCTGAGATACAGACCAAGATGGTGAATGTAGATGCCTTTATTCTGCCATCTAAAGGAAACACTCATTGATGCCAAGGCCTTTCACTGTGAGGCCAAGTTCATCTTTCTGGGGAAAATGGAAGCTTTAACTCTGGACTCTGAAGTTATGTTTCTGTTTCATTATTTCTACATCTGTGTGGGCTGCTTTTCAATATGCAGTAAAGCAGATGAGGCTGAAATCAGAAGAAAAAGGGATAATGTGTTTCAAATATGGTGCACTGGTCTTCAGGCCTTATTGTAATTGACCTGACCAATCCTTTTGAAATATGTAATATAATTCTTATTTTGCACTCAAGAGAATGGAGGCTCAGAGACTTTAGGCAAGTTACTCTGTTAGCACTGCTAATATAGTACAATCTGGTAATGGTATAGGGGGCCAAATCAGGTCTGCCTTGCTCAGCATTTTGTCCCCTTTCCACAGGGTGACATGACATTTTGGAGCCGAATGATACTTTGAAAGAAGCAAATCCATCCTTTCTTCAAGGACAGCCTATTGAAATCTACTTCCATAAAAAAATTAGACTCCCAGGAACTTAAAACCATAACTGTAGGGGAGATGGGTTTGTCATTTTGAGTGTTAGTCATTTTAAAAACATGTGGTTGGCATTCTTTGTTTGTAGAGCTACCTGGGGTCCTCATGTCTCCCCTATGGAGATTTCACCTGTCTTGACACTGTAGTTATCACACAGAAATGGATGAATCTCAACTTCTTGTCTCAAGCCCTACCTCTTGACAAATTCTAGTTTTATATTTTCAAACTTTCCTACTTATGTTCCACTGCACATCAACCTCCAAATATAACAACTCACAAATTGCAAGCATATGCATGGAAATTTCCAATTAATATTCAGAACAACCCAGTGAACTGTTTTGTCTCTGTTTTATGAGTGGGACAAAAACAAGACCTTGATTCATACCTGTGGGGTAACATGGCTGGCCTGCAAATCACCGCCTTTCTCATTTCCCACTTAAGCCTCTCTCCAGGACAGAACAGTTATTCCTTCAAAATAGCACCCAGCGCTTGTGCAGAAAAGTTCTTCTCCTGCCTTGCACTTCTTTTATCTTCATTTTCATAGTCATTCAGACTCACTCTTGGAATTATCTATCTTGTTGCCTCAGTCTTATCTCAAATATCCTCTTTGCAGCATGATTTTTTTTCTTTTTCTTTTTTTCTTAAATACTTCCTTTCATTTCAAAATTTCCCTAATTTAAGCAATGATTTGCATGCCCAGATTTTTATAATTTCCTAATTAATCTTCTTATCTCCTTTCTTGGTCAGTTTGATTCAGATAAATAAATACTAGAGCCACCATATACAGAGCACCATACTAAGGAATGTGAGAATTTTCCTTTCTCAGCTACCTTAAAAATAGTTACCAGATGAAAACACTATTTCTAATCTATTTCTCTTGTTTTTGTCCCCTGAAGTCATTGACTGCTCATTCTCACTGCATAGTGCCTGCAGTTTTAGCCTAATGTTTGAGGCCTGCAGGTCTTCCCCAGTCTCCCTTTTGGCCTCCCCCTCCCCCTAGACATTTCTCAGCACAAGCTCTCTGTTCCTGTCCACAGTTCATGCACTGTCTCCTTACCTTTCCTTTCTCCTTGGTGAAGTCTCTTTAAACTAGTTTAATTCACAGTAGGTTTCTCTATTCTTTTAATTTAATGCATTAGTTGGATCTACAACAAGGAACTTTGTTTGGCATATTTTTCAATGAACAAAGACCAAAATCTTTGTCTTCAGAGTTAGTATTTGAGACAGGCAATAAACAACAAACATTAAAAATGAGGGAAATCATACAGTCTGTTTGATGATGGTTGGTGCTATAGAACAAAAATAGAGGTTAGGAAGGAATTAGGAGTCCACAGTTGAAGGCAGGCCAGTTGTGGGTTCAAATAAGTGAGACCCCCATGAAAAAGGCTCTTGAGCAAAGACCCCAAGCCTGAAGTGAGGTTTTAGGCATTCAGGTACCCAGAGGAAGATTCCAGGTGGAACCAACCACTACTATCAAGGTTCTGAGGCTGCAGAGTTTTGATACACTCAGCATTTGGTAGCCCAGAGCGGAGGGGTATGAATGAGCAAGGTTAGGTAGTGGCAGGAGACAGGTCAAGCAGTGGTAGGGAGCCAGCACATAGGACACAGGAAGGCCAGATAAGCCCTGACTCTACACCACTTGAAGTGAGGACTTGGGAGGATTTTGAATTCAGGAATTATAGGATATAACTTAAAATTGTCCTGGCTGCTAATGGAGTATGTTTGAGGGGTACGAGGGTGGAAGCAGAAGGCCTAGCCAGGAGTTTCTTGCCATAGGCAAGATGTTTTCCACTGAAGGTGTAGAAAGTGGAGGAGGCGAGAAAAATGTGGATTATGATATATTTTGAAAGAAGTGCCAACAGGATTTCTGATGGATTGGATGAGTGTGTGTGTGTGTGTGTATGTGTAGGGACTGTAAGAGAGAGAGAAGTCAATGCTGAATTAGTGATTAAATCCTTACTTGACATTTACTTTGTATCACACATGTGGTAGCATTCAATTGTATGTACACAAATAAATACCTCCTAGAAACTCATAAACTTGGAGATGAGGCATGCCATAAACTTATGTAAGCTAAATGGAAAGAGGTTGTATGTATAATCACAAGGTTGCAAGTCCCTTAAAGATACTTTCAATTAGTTTAGCTTACCAATTTTGAATGTTGGTGATTCTTACATCACAGAACTGCAATTAGAGCATTCATTGTAGTAGATGACTGTTCAGGCTCTGTTGGGAGACTGATGGAGTCAGACCTTAGTTCCATTAATAATTTGCTGAGTGATCTTGAACAAGTTTTATAAGCTCTCTGTTTTACTTATTTGTGAAATGATACCATAGTTTCTCATAGGGTTTACCATAGGATTAAATGAACTAATAAATATAAATTGTTTAGAACAATCCCTGGCACATGCTAAGCCCTCAAGCAGTATTTACCATTTCTAAATAAGTGCTCAGTAAAAATTAGTTAAAAGAGAATTTTACATTTGGAGTGATTCCCTCCCACCAAATCCATAACTACCATATCCAAAACCTATCACGGTGCATGGTTAATACATGGATATAGTAAGGTCCCATAGTAAGCATTGCTCTCTTTTGTTGATGGTTAAAAATAAAAATAAGATTGCATTATGATCAGTCTGATTACCTGCCTTTCTAGAGGTGGCTGTGGTCAGCAACCCTTCTTGGGTACTTTTGATTGACAGATTGACAAACAGCATTTAAATAACACATAAAAAAGATCAGCATTTTCTTATTATTTTTTAGTTTAAAATGTTGAATGTGTATTAAAATGAGAAAAATAATTTTCAGGATAGATATGGCTTTCCTTGTACATAAAAGCAAGGAGATCACATCAAGGAGGGAATATTATTTTTTTGCCCAAATACAGGAAATTACTATTTTTCTCTCCATGTTTATATTTTGATACCTAATATCTTTTTTTTTTCTCTTTCATGTGATTGTTCCTATTATCCCTCTTACTATCAGCAACTTATTTGGCCTCCAGATCCTAGAAGGAGCAGTGCATTCCCACTGTGTAACTCCCACAGACTTCTTTAGTGTCAGAGGTGGTTTGAAGAGCAGCTTAATTCTGCCTTCATCGTACTTGGTACTTCAGCGAGGCACTCAGGTTCTGTTTGAGCTCAGTATTCCTGATCCTATTCTGTACATTCTCAATGGCCGTGCAGACAGTGGCTGTCAATGAGTAACAGGTAAATATTGAACAGGGAAGCCCTTTTGATTAACTTTGCGGATCATTATTTGAAAGCAACGTACAGTCAGAACAGCTCCATCACTCATGATCATAGCATGCGGCATGGGGTCAGAGCATCAAGCTGTGGTTTGGAAAGCTGAGGTTGCATTCTTTGTTCTGTACCTGGGTCTGTATTCATCTAGTGCTGGACTAGTTATAGCTATCCAAAGAGCAAAATGAGGACTATTTAGCAGTATGAATGCAAAATTTTTAAAATGGCAAAGCACAAAAATGCATAGGGGGGATTCTGTGCTACGTAGGTATAAATATATTAAAGAACATTTATGATAACTTTTTGAAGTGTCTAATAATATGGATGCTGTTACTGTTGTTCAGGTTCAGAAGCCTTTTTCTGATGTGGAATAAAGACAGTTACATCAAACTGGAAGTATGTTTTTAGTCTTAATAATGTGTGCTTGAAAGAACTGTTTTCCTAGGTTTGGTCTTTACCACTTATTGGGTACAACTTACCCATATGACACTTGTACCCAGAAGAATTGTCTACAGTTGACTTGCTGTTAAGTGATTCTGACCCAGCCATTGAACCTTCTTGAGAAATTAATGGTTTATCATTTGTAACAACACTATCACCATCATTTATTAGTATTTTGAGATCCATAAAGGAATATGCACGGAACTTGGTAAAAAGACATGGGGCTGCATAGGAAAAGACTGCTTTCTGTTCTCAAGAAGCATTTCTAGGGCTGTGGCTGTGACTGAGTGGTAGTGCACTTGCTTGGCATGTGTGAGGCACTGGATTCGATTCTCAGCACCACATATAAATAAATAAAATAAAGGTCTATCAAAAACTAAAAAAAAATTAAAAAGAAGCATTTCTAGGTCAACATTTAGATGGTCATAAACAAGAAACAAACCATGATTAGGTTGGTATGCATTGCATTTTTAGTAGAGACTCTAGTTGGTGGTCAAATAGGCAATTCCAAAATGTTTTCATAAGCTAAACATTTTAGAATAAACCTTCTAGTTGAGACTTAATTGCATTGAGTTGTAGAAATAATATTTAGAAAACCACAGGTAATAATTAGGATCATTAAAGCAACCAATAAGAGTAGTGCAAATCTCTTTCATAGTCACATTCTAGAGCAGAAGATAAAAAGGTAGACATTTTATGACACTTTAAATGTATAATTAGAGTATTGTTAATTTGCTTATTAGATGTATTAATGCCATTGTTACTTACTGTTTAGCATATACAAACCACAAAAATGACAAAAATCTGTATATAGCATGCTGGATGGAATCTTAATTTTGTGTAAGTATTAAACCAAAATAGCCTAGTCAAAAATAGCTTCAAAATAAAAAACAATAGTTTTATTCTGAACATTATTTGAATGAAGATATATAAGTGGTTATGCTTATTAGAGCTGTAAATTACTTGTTTACCACATTTTTGAGGAAGACATTTTGTATTGGCATCATTTTAGAAGAGTTTCAATTTTGCTTTAAAACCATGGCAAATATTAACATTCTTATTCTTTAATTGTAATATTTCTGGTATAATTGATGAGAATCAACCCCACCCCATCAAAAAGAGAGCTTCAAATTTCATTAAAATTAGAAATCACTGTATTAGGGGTTGGGGTGCTGACTGTAGCTCAAGGGAACTCTTGCCTAGCATGTGAAGTACTGGGTTTAATTCTCAGCACCATATATAAATAAATAAAATCAAGGTCTATCAACAACTAAAAAAATTGAATAAAAAAGAAGTCACTGTATTATATTTTGAAATTTAGATAAACCTATAATATGAACATGAACAACATGATAATTCAAAAATGTAATTTACCAAGCATAAAGTGTTCTTTATAATATAAATGCACTGACAGCTTATACCACTTCAAGAGCAACGTGGACTGCTGTGCTTCTCTCTTTCCCTAGGGGACCCAGGATCTAATTTGGATTAGGTTCCAAGTGAACATGTGTTCGGTGGACTCATCCTAACCCTGAATGGATATTTCACTAAACCACAAAACTAGAACATAATTTGACATAAATCGTTGTTTAGAATTAAAATAGCAGTTTTGCTGTGGGTCAGGATGGAATTGGCAAGGCTGAATGGGAACATTCTCAGATGGCCTGGTGGCTAGCAGAGCCAGTACTTTTAGGCCTTTGGTTTTTTTGAAATTATGGGTAATTAATTCAATGCATAATCTCTCTGTCTGGAACAGGAACTTAGTATCAGTTTCCTTTTGTGTAGACTTATTTGTGACCTATAATTCTATTGGTATTTCATCTTTAAGAAAAAAATATTAGCTTTTAAAGTTTTCTAATATTTTTTGTGATATAAAAATATACTTCTGGATTTGGTACTTTGTATAGTTTCAACATGCTGACATGTTTGGGTCACAAAAATGGAATATGTGAGATATTTTTCCTAGCCCCTGTGTTTATAGGGAGTATAGATGAGAGAGGTGCCAACTGACAGACTGTATGATAGTCACAAAGTAGAGAGACTGTAAAATCTGTGTAAGCATGGTCTATTTCAAAATTTATTTAAAGACTACTATGGGAACATGGGATGGGGTAAAGGGATCATGTCATCTGACTTACAAAAGTAACTTGTAGACTGGCAGGTTTCTGATCCACTAGTCCAGGTCCGATGTACTGGCTGTGGTTTATCTATTTCTTCAATGAGATTCAATCTGGATAACACATTTTAAAAGTGTACATATTGCACCCTGGAATATACCTGTAATTCCTTCTACTCAGGAGACTTAGGAAGGAGGATTGCAAGTTCAAAGCCAGCTGGGGCAACTTAGTGAGACCCTGTCTCAAAATAAAAAGGGGTGCAGCTGGAGTTGTAGCTCAGAGGTAGAACATTCTCCTTCATGAGATGGCAAATATCCTTGGGCTTCAATAGACAGCCAAAACTGGTTCCATGGATCGACTGATTATTATGACATGGCCAACAGTTTATTCATATCTTGGTATGTAAGAAACAAGTGCATGTTAATGTTATAGGAACAGTATGTAAGCTGGTGATCATTAAATGGATGACCCTCACTCTACATTTGTTTGTAAGTGCTGCCTGTGTGTCAGGGTCCAATCCAGCACTACACTCAGGTATTCTGGGTGATGGTGCAGGAATGACATGTCATTTTTTTTTTTTTAAGAGAGAGAGAAAGAGAGAGAGAGAGAGAGAGAGAGAATTTTTTTAGTATTTATTTTTTAGTTTTCGGTGGACACAACATCTTTGTTTTTATTTTTATGTGGTGCTAAGGATTGAACCCAGCGCCCCGCATATGCCAGGCGAGTGCACTACCGCTTGAGCCATATCCCCAGCCCGTCATTTTTTTTTTTTAATTTTAAATTTTTTTTAGTTGTATATGGACACTTATTTATTTTTTTATATTTCTATTTTGTGCTGAGGATTGAACCCAGTGCCTCACATGTGCCAGGCAAGCATTCTATTGCTGCACCACAGCTCTAGCCCACAACATGTCATTTCTTAAAGAGAGATCACTGCATGAGAACTATGTAGATGGGTTTGCTAATGACAGAACCAACTTGTATGATTAGTATTCATTTTTTGACTACTACCATACTGATAGGAGGTTTTTCACAAAGTTCTTCTGATCTGTTGTTTATAAACTTAGAGATTCACACTCATTAACTTGATTCCTACTCCCATACAAACAAAACAGAGAAAGAAAAAAAAAATTTACTTTAATCATCATTTCCTTAGAACTTGTAATTGAAATACTCTATTTTCTACTCCAATATATAAGCCCCACTTGAGAGATGTGCTGTTGTATAGCAAGTGAGTTTTTATCTTGCAGATCATAAGAGTATTTTGATTATTGGGACATCAGAATCCCAGGTCTAACCCCGTTTTTGTAGAATCCTGACTTAAATATTGTAAGGCTTTTGTGAATAAGGCTCATGCTTATGGCACTGATTGCTGTATTCAGTGTTTGATTTTTGAAAAGTATCTGGGCTATGGGTAATTTTATAGAGTCTTTTTACTTTCTTCATCAGGTTAGGTGAATTTTAAGAATGTGAATGTGAGTATCCCTGAAGGGAATTTGACTTAGCAGTATCTGAAGTGTCCTAGCATGCATCATTTTAAAGCATTTTGGTTCCTTTGGTAATTCATATTTTGTTTTTAATTTAATATGTATTCTTATAATGTTCTTCATGACCTTTGTTTCTGAGGTGTGTCCTACACATGCAGCCTCTTCTGTAATCTATGGTCATCAACTTGATATCACTACAACATAACTAAAGCTCAGTCCTCTTAGCTGAGCTTGCCAAAGGATGTTTGGTTCACCCCAAAGGCATCCGGAAGATGTTTGAACAAGCTTGATAGCTTTTTTCTATTAGTCAATAGAAACATTAAACATTTCATCCCTTATGATAAATATTAGGCTGGTGAGAGGAGAACTTATAATCAGAAATCAATTTAATGTCTATAAAATATTTTTAAGGCAGGTAATGATATAATGAATGCTAATATAGAATTTAGTAAATCTTTTCCAAACTGCATTCTCAGAGTCCTTAAGCATATATATTTTGTTTAAGCTCTAACATTTTAAGATTTTAAGATTTAAGAGGTTTTGTTTTTTGGTAGAATCAGAGATTGAATTGAATTAAGAATTATACGTTTAAAATCATTCACAATTCTGAACTGAGAATGTGGTCAATTGTACAATTCTTGCTTAGAATGTGTGAGGCCCTAGGTGTAATGCCCAGCATCAAAAGAAAAAAAGAAAAAAAATCACAGTTCCATTTCCATAATAATCAGAATTGGCCTTTAAAATCCTTAGCCTGTTAAACTATCATATGATTATTATAAATAATACATGTTTTTTACATTTCCCATAATTAGTCGTCACCAGACTCGTAATACCATTAATTATTTTAGGGGAAAAATCAAAGAAACTTTCTGTCACTACCACTCTGTAGCCCTCTCAAAAAATCCTGAAAAATAAGGCCTTAATTTTTTTGTAATCAAACAATGTATAATGATCAGCATTTTTAAAAGAAAAAAATAAGACCTCATGCCCCAAGGAAAAAAGTATAGGAGAATTGCCCTGTTACTTAGAATATTGCATGGGAGATCTTGTGTTATGGTAAAAAGCCTCTTGTTGAAAAGCGACCTGATACCCTGGAGCTGGGTGACTTGATTTTCCTATGTTACCAATTCTATAAAGAAGAGTAGAGGCTTCCTGAGAGTTGATTAAATGGAGATTAGAATCATTTGCTAGGTTATTTTATGGTATTTGTTCACAATATTTACCTTCCTAAATTGATTCAGCATAATCCTTTACAGCAGCATCCCTTCCCTCATTTCTGGAAGACATATAGATAATGTAGCACTTATATGGAGGCTTACGTGTCACTAAAAAACTGATTTTTGCCTTAGTTCACTGGAGCAGCAAGATTATATTAACATAGACTTTGGGACATTTGTGTTCCCATAGGGTACAGAGTATAGCTGATATGACATGACTTTCCTTCAACAGTTGTTTTAACAAGATATCCTTCATATACAATATACTGAGCTGAAAGGCATAACCGAGTAATGTTAGCAAGAAATACTGTTGGCAAAATTCTTGACTTTCATCTTTATCTGATTAATCCAAAGCAATGTGATACTTACAAGAAAGTATTTTCAACTGAATATATATGATAGAATATTTATTTCTTTTAAACGTCTATAACTTCACAAGAACTATTTTTGGAGTGTGAGATTTTTATTCTACAGAAATTTTTCTGCTTTCATTACAAATCGCATGTAGAAAAATATCCAGATGGGTTTGCTCCCCAGTGCTGGGGAAAAAAAAAAGCCAGGACTTTGGAGGCAAGATGCTATAAATTCATATGATAACCTACTGAGCACTGTTCTAGGCACTGTGGATGCCATAGCAGACAAACTGGCAAAGGTATGGGCACTTATGATGTTTACATTCCTTCTGGGTAGCAGACGGTATGCAAATGGACCAATGATAGAAAACTAAGAAGGTGGTAGTTGCTATGGAGATAACAATAAGCAGAAAAGTGCCTGACATGGTGGTGCATGCCTCTATTTCAGCTATTCAGAGGCTGATGTAGGAGGATTGTAAAGTTGAGACCACCCTCTACAACTGAGCAAGACCCTGTCTCAAAATAAAATGTAAAGGGCTGGGTTCAATCCCCAGTACCAAGCAAAAAACAAAAACAAACAAACAAATCAAAACCTCCAAAACAAAATGAAAAAGGCAGGAAAGTAGGCTAGGGAGATCAAGAGGTTGGGATAGGATTCCTAGTTCTAAATGGAATGTCCAGAAAAGGCCTTCCTGAAAAGGTGATTATGGACCAAGTCCTGAGGAAGGGGCTGGAGGAAGCTAAAAGAATATGCCTTGGATGGGTCATTTGGAATATCTTAGTCCCTGGCAGTGACTCTGTGTTGTCAGTGCCTGCTCTCTCCAGGGGAGCTCTTTCCTGTTTCCTGTATTTCTCTGTAGTGACTTACAGTCTATGTTATGTTTATATTCTACTTTGGTGGGGAGGGGATATACTCTGTAGAGCACTGAGTTATTGGTTGAAAGGTGCTGTGAACTTTTTTTAAAGAAAGCATAAAATGAAGCTTCCAAATATTTAAAATTGCACCTTATCAAGAAATTGGTTTTTGTAAATGTTTAAAAGTGTGAAAGAAAGTGTTTCCACTCTAAAAAGGGTATTCTTACTAATTTACTAATTAACACTTTTCTTCTGCTTAGCACTTTACAGGACCTGATTTAATTACAGTTTCTAGTCCCTTAAATAGTGTTTTAAAGTGAGTCAGTGTTGCTTTGCTCAGAATATTGCAGATAATTTTTTTTTTTTGCTCCTTTTGGCTTTAGGCAATAGAAATTATTTCCACTGCCAGAATCCTTATTGAAAATACATGTAGCTGTTATGTGCAGGATGGAGCTGTGGATCATCAGGAATATGTTAGATGGGCATTTTCTTCACCGTCCTCAGGAAAGAGTTAATTGAATCCTTTTTTTTTTTTTTTTAGTATTATGCAAGTAATTTTGTTTTTACTCAGGACTTAGAAATAAAATGAAAGAAACACAAATTCCCCTTTTTATTTCAAGTTTGGAGACTATTTGAACTGGCTACTGAAATACTGAGGAGAGTCCTTTTCTGGTATATTACCATCTCTGGTAATAATCAATTTAGAATTGTTAGGTAGTGTGTGCATTTGTTTTTATTTTTATGTGGTGCTGGGAATTAAACCTAGTGCCTTACACATGTTAGGCAAGCATTCTACCACTGAGCTACAACCCCGGCCCAAGGTTAGATTTTTTTAAAATTAAATTATTTATTTATTCTAATTTGTTATACATGATGGCAGGATGCAATTCGTTTTATATCACACATATAGAGCACAACTTTTCAAGTCACTGATTGTACACAAAGTATTTTCACACCATTCATGTCTTCATACATGTACTTAGGGTAATGATATCTAACTCATTCCACCATCATTCCTACCCCCTTTGCCCTCCCTCCCCCTTGCCCTATTTAAAGCTCCTCTGTTCCTCCCATGCTCCCCACCATTGCCATTATGAGTCAGCGTCCTCATATCAAAGAAAACATTTGGCCTTTGGTTTGGGGGGATTGGCTTGCTTCACTTCACTTAGCATTATATTCTCTAACTCCATCCATTTACCTTCAGATGTCATGATTTTATTCTCTCTTAATGCTGAGTAATGTTCCATTGTGTATATATACCAAAGTTTCTCTATCCATTTGTCTGCTGAAGGGCATCTGTGTTGGTTCCACAATTTGGCTATTGTGAATTGTGCTTCTATAAACATTGATGTGGCCATGTCCCTGTAGTATGCTGTTTTTAAGTCCTTTGGGTATAAACCAAGGAGTGGGATAGCCGGGTCAAATGGTGATTCCATTCCAAGTTTTCCAAGGACTCTGCATACTGTTTTCCAGAGTAGTTGCACTAATATTGCAGTCCCACAAGCAATGTATGAGTGTGCCTTTCCCCCCACATCTGTGCCAACACTTATTGTTGTTTGTATTCTTGATAGCTGCCATTGTGACTGGAGTGAGAGGAAATCTTAGAGTAGTTTTGATTTGCATTTCTCTAATTGCTAGAGAGGTTGAACATTTGATCATTTTTCTCTTTGAATAAAATAGCCTTACTGTAACACAATTGATATAATATTAAGTCTATTCTTATTTAAGGTGGACTAGAAGAAATTCTTAGATAGGAAACTATACTTCTTAGCATGGCTTACTTCCTGAGGGAATTTACATGGAAATAGAGGGAGCGAGTTTCTTGCTGACACAAATATGCAGTGTCACAATTCTTATGTTTCTTAAGCCTGTACATTTTTAGACAATAAATTATTTTCAAATAAGGGTTTATCTCACAAAGTTAATCAGAAAATAATCGGGAACCACTTAAACCAATATTTCCAATAAATTATATGAGATGTCTAGAATTACATTTCCAAATATAAATGTATAACTGCTGTTTTACTTTATTTATTACAGATAATATCTGTCTTCTCTGTGAGTCTAAACTCCAATTTGCCTGTGCCAGAATTGTGCATGCATGTTCAGACATACAGTATTAGACAGATTAAAAACTAGATTAGATTGTTTGTTTCTGTGCCCACTTGGGGGTTATTTACAGTACTGTCCTTCATTGAAGGGTAAAACAGTTATTTATACAGAAAATGCTTTCTTTTCTTTCTTTTTTTTCTTTTCTTTTTTTTCTTCTTTTTTTTTTTTTTTTTTTTTTTTTTGCATTTCTGGGAATTGAACTTAGGTCCTTGCACATGTAAAGCAAGCACATCATCACTGAGCTATATCCCAGCCCTTTTTAATTTTGAGTCAGGTCCTCACTAAATTGTCAATGCTGGCTTTGAATTTGCAATCCTCCTGCCTCAGCCTCATGATTCACTGGGATAACAGGAGTGTGCCACTCTATGCAACAGAAAATGCTTTCCTTTAATTATCATTTCCCTTCTCCTTCCAAAATAGAACACACTCTCTTACAGATTCACTAGCTTGAATCCTTGAATTGTACTTTTTATTATAAGTATTCAGATGCTGAATTCTTCCTATGCTTAGCACTATTAGGCTATGAAAGCTTATACAAATTTAAAAATGTTTCTCTTCGATCATAAAGTAATGTATAGTGTTATTGGGGAAAGATTTAGGATCAAGTGGTTTTGGATTGGGTACAGTTCTATCTGATGATTTTTTTTAAAGATAAACAAAGCAAGGCCCAAATATTTAAGACAGTTAAGAAATAAGGAGTAGCAGATAGGGGAATAAGTGTGCAATTAAGTGCTACAATGAGTATCCCACCAAAACAAACACAAACAAAACAAAACAAACAACAGTACAGTTCAGAGAAGGTAAATTGAAAAAAAGCTGGAGAAACTCTCTAGAAGAAAACAGTTGAGTTCATGCAGAAGTGTTGGGGCTTGGAGTAAACATTTGAGGTGAGAGAAACTCGTGAGGCAGAATCAGGCATCTCCTGTGACTTCCTAACATAAATTGTAAGAGCTGGAAGAAGAGGTTGCAAGCAGGAGCCCATCAAGAGGCTGTTGCAATATTTGGGGTAGTACTGAAGATTGAACCTGGGGCCATACCTATGTCAGGCAAGGACTCTACCACAGAGCTACACCTCCAACCCCCTTACAATCTTTAAAAGGTTAATTTTGTTCTTTGGAAATAGTTGCTCAGGAAAGAGAATGTTATCCTTTCTTTTTTACCTGCTTTCTCTGTCTGAATACTATTTCCTAGAGTAGTTTTCATAGGCTGTTATTAAGTGTCGTTTCAAAAGGCTTAGGTGGTTTGGTAAACTCTGGGTTAAGTCCCTAATGGGATTCTTTATCATTAATATACATCACTAACTAGTGGTCATACACTGTGAAATTACTGTAGGGAACTCTCTGCCATAGCATCTTCCTATAATACCTTTGTCCACAAAACTGTTATCTTAAAGCTTTACATCAAAGAAACTAGTGTTACTTGGAACATACTTTGTAAATGGCAGATGAGAAACCACGACTCTCATTTCAAGAACTTGGAAAATAAAAACACAAAGCAGTCAGTGTAGACCTATAGAATAGAAATATCTACGTGGTTCAAGAGAGAGGAAAAGAGGCCAACTTTTCCCCCCAGCTTATTCTCATTACTGTACTTATATCAGCTGCCAAACAGGAAGAGCTGATCCAAGTCTAATTTTAGCTTGCCACCTTGCATTGCTGTAGGAGTAGTTCCCACATCCTGCAAAGAGATTATTTTGTGTAAATAGAGACTTTTCCTACTTTGCCAAGTGAGAAGGAATCATCATTAACACTCTCACCCTCTTGAAAAACCTTGTAGCCCATTTTTACAGCCTTTGCATTCTGAAGATGATATCAGCAAACTTTTAGAACCACTGGTTTAACTCTTTTGCACTCATAATTTAAACTGGATCAAATATAGTTGCTGTCCAGGATTAATGGACAGCATTAATCTGTCTCTCTCATCGTCTTTATTCACGGGAACTGGACAGCTCTTGCTGTCTAGTCGCGGCCAAGGGGAACCACTTCTTCCACATCTGGGTGTACACGAATCAATTTGTATTGAACCACTTTGTATGACAATCCTTGGGGCACACTTGTGTATTTTGGATTATTTTGGTTCTAGCAAAATGGAATGCTCTGGAGGGCAAACTAACATTGTTACCTAAGGCTGATTTATAGGACTTTTTCCTGAACAGCCGAACTTGCAATGATTTCTCTTTAAAGATTTATTAAAAGATCAATTGTCCCCAATGATTGGTCATGCCAGTGAGAAATAAGCACTGTTAAAGCATCCATAGAAAGGAGAATTGTGTTATAAACACAGTTGGTACTCGGTGAATAGTGTTTACTTACTGGCCCAAAGAGAATCAAGGTAAACCCAACGAGAATTGGGAAATAAGCCTAACTCAAAGTTTAAAATGGATTCTCATTTGTGTTCCTTGAAATAATTACATTTATGAGAAAAACCTTGTTCTGTTTGCTAAAGAAACACTTAAGACCTTGTTTGAAAAGAAGCAATGGGAAGGTATAAAGGGATGGAGTTTTTTTTTTTTTTTTTTTAAAGGATAAAGCTACTTGACTTTGGAAGGCCATTAAGACTTTGTTTATGAAAACTCATATTTCTGTAGAATTTTTTTGAAACTTGATTTAAAAGAACTTTCCAGACATTATCGAGTTTAAATGTGTATCCTTTTTGTTATTCTTGTTTCGGTATATTCTAACACTTGTGCTTTACTATGTAGATATGATACCCCTTTCTTATAAATTTTATCCTGTAAAGCATATAAGACAGGAATGAATTGTATTTATCAGAATTGCATTATACAGAACTTAGCACTAGGGGCTGGGGTTGTGGCTCAGCAGTGGAGCACTTGCCTAGCACAGGCGAGGCCCTGGGTTCAATCCTCAGCACCACATAAAAATAAATAAATTAATTAAAGGTATTGTATCCAACTACAACTAAAAATTAAATATTAAAAAATAAAGAACTTAGCTCTAGACCTCAAATAGGAAGTTGCCGAGGAACCAGCTTCTTCGGATAGAAAAAACAAGCAGTGGTTAGAAACATCAGCTTGGGGGCTAACTTGCTTTAAAATCTCAGCCCTGTCACCCATTGCCTTGAATCTCAGCTTGTTTCTTCAAGTAATAATGTCTGCCCTCTGGAGCATCATGAGGTTTTAGTGTTGTGTTGTATTTACATACAACACAATATGTGGCTTTTAATACTCTGTTAACTGTAGCTGTTATTATTCCAAGTGACTGTGCCTTCACTTTCTGACAGCAGTGGAAGAGATGAACTATTGATGTCATCATGTGAGAGTAGAGGTGACAAAACGTGTCTGTAATGTCCACCTCAATCTGACCAAAAGTAGTTGAAATATTGGCAACTAAGAGTGGTGTTCTTGAGCTGTGGGGACGATGAGTCTTTAGTTCTTAACCTGTCTCTCCTGCTAGGCTTCACATGTTGTAGGTTGACTTTCATTTCATTCTTGTTCTGTTTGCTAAAGAAACACTTAAGACCTTGTTTGAAAAGAAGGGTCCCAGCAATGGGAAGGTATAAAAGGATGGAGGTTTTTTTTTTTTTTTTTTTAAAGGATAAAGCTACTTGACTTTGGAAGGCCATTAAGACTTTGTTTATAACACTTTGTTTATAAAATATTGTTTCAGAGGAGGCAGGGATGGAACTTTCTATTGCTTCTGAAGGAAATAGTTCAGGAAAAAGGGGTGCAGGTTTTAGTTGAAACAAACTGTGATGTATTTTATTTTAGAATCTTAATCACTTTTTTATCTACTAGTCATCTTCTCAGATAAAGCTGCTTGGTACAATTTTAGGAACCTCTGTTGCATTATACAGAACTTAGCACTAGACCTCAAATAGGAATTTGCTGAGGAACTTCTTCAGATAGGCAAAACAAGTTTTAAAGGCCATCTGGTTTTATTCCTTAGTGCATTCCTGGGCTGGGCTCCCCAAGGAGGAGGTACAATAGGTAGCCCTGGGTGAGGATGTCCATTTGTCTTGTTTCTCTGCCCACAGAGTTGAGCAAGGAGTCCACATTCCTTTCTTCTCCTAGAAGACCCCTGAAAGTCTGGAGAACTGGAGTTACTGCTGTCATTTCCTTGACCAGCTCATCTTTAGTAATTCAGCATTGACAGCTTATTCTCAGGGTACTCCCAAGTAAGAACTTTTGGGATTTGATGTTTCTGTCACAATAGGACAGATATTTTCCTCAGACATTAAAGCTTTAGAAAAGTATAGCCAGAGAAGTGGGGTCTTTGGTATACTCACATCACTAAAAATAAAAGTTCATTTATTCTCAATCGTGTTATAGAAATGACTTTGGTTTGAATTCTACCAACCACCATGAATTTTAATTAATTACTATTACCAATCACTTTTATTTATTCAAATTCGTAGAGCACATAACTATGAGACAATCTCAGAATTCTCTCTACCTTATATGCTTGCATCTGTATTGAGTACAGATTGGTAAGCAATCATGTGAACCTCCTAGTTTCATGGGCATTTCTCTGGGATCATTCAAGAGCCAGGCACACATCTGAGTGAGGATACCATTTCTCTAGAAGTTAATCAAACCTAACACAAGAAGACTGCAGTTTAGAAATGGCCTATGTTCTGTTAGGAGGTTAGTGGCTATGACTCATAAAGGAATTTTCCCACAAAACAGTTATAAGTGGAGGGTAGGCCAACCCATTAAAAAAATAGTAAATGATTCTTCAACACTTCCTAAATGTGGAGTCCTCTAGGCAAGCAAATCCTACAAAACCTCTGCCTAAGCTTTGGACTGTGCAGGAAGGGAGGGGTACAGAAAAGAAGGGAGACACTTGAAGTTACTTTGAGTAAAGAGAGGGAATAGCTAGTCTTGTAGTGAAATTAAACATGAAAGCAAAACCATATCTAGTACCAATGGAAACTGCACTCCTATGGAATGGTGTCTAGTAAACTGATGGTATTTATTCCTCAAGAGGATCCAAGTTTAAATAGTACTAGGAAAACAAAACAGTTATCTTTTAAAAAAAACATTATTTTTTAGTTGTGGGTGGACATACTACCTTTATTTCATTTTTACATGGTGCTGAGGATTGAATCCAGTGCCTCATGCATGCTAAGCAAGTGCTCTAATTCTGAGCCACAACTCCAGCCCCAAAACAATTATCTTGATGGTGATAGCTTTGGCACAGGATATTAAAAAGTATTTGGCATTTACTAGGATGTAACACTACTAGCAAAGTTGAAGGTTGCCCTCACCCAGGAGGGTCTTTTACATCTCTTCTGGTTTTTTTTTTTTTTTTCCTTGTGATGCTGGGGATTGAACCCAGGGCCTTGTGCATGTGAGGCATGCACTCTACCAACTGAGCTATATCCTCAGGCCCATTTTATAGATCTTCTATAGTTAGTTCTTCTACAACTTCTTTACTATGTAACAAGTGCACATAAATATGAAAATCATCTTGTGCTGTCTTCTTGGGTATTATGACCTATGAGCTATGTCTGTTTCAAGGTAATTATTATATTCTATTTCTTTCCTATGATGAGGAAGGAGGATGACAAAACATTATTTGAAACTGGAAAAAAAACTCTATAGACAGTAGTGCTTTTCGTTATTAACATCATTTCCTTGTTCACTTACAGTTCACTTAACATCATTTAAAATGTGAAACATTTGGAATGTGAAATATCTAAAATGTGCTGCCCTGGCAGAGAATATAAGCAGGAAGAAAAGAGTAATTCTTTATTCTCAATCAGCTAATTATGCTATAAAGCTCCCTTACCCCCAAAAGAATGATACTCTCCCTCAGAAGGGAAGGCTTCATTGGCCATTCTTGGAAACTCAATGGAATGCTTGATTTGCCCATAAACATGGAAAACATCCATTCTCTTTCCCCATGGAATGATTCATCCATAGTGGGCCCAGTGGGCAAGTCTTGTGATTAAACCAAAAGGTTTGTGGATCTTTAATGCAGGAAGAATCCCTTTTCTTTGCTAGCAGATTTGAGCCATAGAAACTGAACTCTTAAAATATTAAGCATGCAATTTTTCTTGTGAAAAGACATTTTATGTTGATATTGTTTCATTTTTTTAATATAGTAAAATACAACCACTAGCACTGGAATGTGAGAACACATTTTGAAATGAATTCATTATCTTTTATTTTAGATTTATGTTGAAGTATTATTACGATTGAAAGTATTATAGTTACTTTCATGTGAGTTAAAACTCAGCTGTAACAATTCATTGACTAAATATTATGATGGTAGTCAACTTTCAGTTGGAAGTGTTAATTATTCACCTCATAGTACACTCATAAAAAAGATTTACCAACAGTCTCTTAGGAGTAGAAAGCATATTGTCTCTTGGCATATTTTACAAACATGTTTTCCCTACACTCCTGGTGCAAGGTTATTATACTTTCTCTTCTGTGACACTCAAAAGACTATACATACTGTCACAGAATCAGACGCGTCTGATGTGTGTTTTTCTTCAACTTAATGGGCATTAGGGGCTTTAGTTGGTCATGTGGGTTAAAGAATGCCCTTATTAAATGATTACAAAGAAATGTTTTTGCATGTATCTGTTATGCAAACGTTCTGTGTTTTTATTTAGTGGTCATTTCTCTTGTATTCTAATAATTTAAAACTCAAAAGGTCAAAAAAATTTAAATTATAGGGCTGGGGATGTGGCTCAAGCGGTAGCACGCTTGCCTGGCATGCGGGCGGCCCGGGTTCGATCCTCAGCACCACATACAAACAAAGATGTTGTATCCACTGAGAACTGAAAAATAAATATTAAAAAAAATTAAAAAAAATTAAATTGTATTTATATAAGATGATTTATTTTATGACAGTAAAATTACAGGTGAACTTTTTATCCCTTTATAAGTTAGTATTTTTGGATACTGTTATGAATTTCTAATCCAGGGATGGGGCCGGGGCTTGGTGTCAGGTTGTCTTACAATAGTCATGCGGCAGTTAGATCTAAGTTCATGCCAGAGACAAAAATCAAGTATATAAACATTTTCATTGCATCATGTCACCCTTTTCTTTTCTTGGCTCCCAAACTTATGTTTTTTTTCCCTTGGAGTTTCATTATTTAGTTGTTGCTTCCCAGTTATTTAGCAAACTCTTCTATAGCTAATATCTTTTTTCACATGTTTATACTAGATGATAATCATAGTGATCCTTCTTTTTTTTAATGCATTTTTGTCCCTTTTACAAGAATAACCTTAACAAAGAAGAGGTTATTGATTGATTGATTTTCAAAATATATCAAGAACTATGTAATGTTTTGAACAACCAACAATAAAAATAAAAAAAAAGAAAAAAAATTCTTTGTTTTAAAATGAGCATATTGCCTGATTAAAAGGTTTTGTCTTATAAATTTCCTTTCTTAATGGATCAAATTTACTTTTTTCCCTACCTTTTAAACATCTCCTTCCCATGTTTTATCATGGTCTGAAATCTGCTACATATATAATTTTGTTTTTCTCCCTTTCTTTTGTTAGTATTACAGGGTTATGTGTGTCCCCACCCCCCCCCACCCCCCCCCGCCAGTTTTTCTTTCTTTCTTTCTTTTTTTTGGTATAGCTACCTTTTTGTGTGAGTCAGTTTAGTTTGTCATTCATTTATTGTTTCATATAGGACCCTGTCAGTCTGCATAATTCCCTCAGTTATACTTCAGCTACCTTTTTTCTTTGTGTGCCTAAGTCATATAAGTTCTAAATAGAATATGGTGATTCCTAGGCCCACTGAGTCAGGCTGGAGCTAAGGATCATCTTATAAGCACCGCTAGGGCAGTAGACCCTGGTGTAATTGCCATAGGACCAGTATACAAACAGACTTTTTTCCTAGATTAATATCCCATTGTCCTATTTCTGTTAGTTCCTGTGATAACTTCTTTATTTTATTTTATTTTTTTATTCTAATTTGTTATATACGAAAGAAGAATGTATTACAATTTATATTACACATATAGAGCACATTTTTTTCATATCTCTAGTGGTATACAAACTGATAATTTCTAAAATCAGGGTTTGACACTTTCTGTGGGTACCCCTTGCTTCGGGAAGCATCACAATATACTTAATGATGTTTGTTACTGATTTAGGGTTTTCTCAAGTTACAGTTTCAGTTGTAAAGAAAAAAGGGACAGAATTTAATGGATCAGTAATTTATACAAAGAATGAAAGCAAATAAATATTGTCAAGTATAGTGCCTTAAAATCTGTGATATGGAGGTTTAAGTCCTTTAACCTCTTTGAATCAAGTACCCTTTACTCTGATTTAAAATGAATTTTGATATTTGACCTTGGATGATTTCTTGTGGTTTTCTTCTAACCCTTTTTAATGAAATATAACCTTCTCATCTCTTCTCCTATCCTATCATATAACCTCTCTTATTAGTATGGCCTCGTGAAAATAGGCATTCATCTGGGGTTATTGTAAGAGTTAGAGAAGTTGTAGAAGAAGTTTGTCACTTCTTTTAATTTGCTAATCCTCCATGCATTGCACAAGATTCTAGCATTACCTGAAAATAGAGCCCAAGGGATAAGGCCAAGGCCTCAATTTTAGTTGCCTCCCAATGGTCACAACTGCAGTTAGATCTAGGTCCAGGCTAGTGACAGAGGCAAGTATTTTCAATTTAATTTCAACAAGAGTGGCAAAAACATTAAGCAGGGTATGAGAACATGGATAAAATGGTATTACATATAATTCCTTTCCATTAAAAATATATTTTAAAATTAGAAACTTCAATTCTAACATTTCTCCCAGAATTAAACTATGTCCAACTTCACATACTGTGTTAATTTTATGTAGGCTATTTGTTTTCTGATTATGCAATTATTAAAAAGTAGGGGACAGGGCTGGGGTTGTGGCTCAGAGGTAGAATGCTTGCCTAGCATGTGTGAGGCACTGGGTTTGATTCTCAGCACCGCATATATATAAATAAATAAACACAGGAAAAAGAATTTTACTTAAAAAAAAGTAGGGGACAAATAAGATAATGACTTCTGTACAAATGATCACATCAATGCTAGATAGTAGTAAATACCCCTTGCACTATAATTTTTAAAAATAGATTTATGCTCATCAAAATAATTGGGAAATTCATTCATACTGGTTAACTATTTTGAAGTAGGTCTCAGAAGTAATAATTTTTACATAAAGTAATGTAGAAGAAAGCAGTACTTTATAGTTAATGCTAGTAATGGTTGTGGGAGAACTGCAATTTAAATTACGCAAGTATCGAGCTGGTGCTTCCATATAAATAGACCCTTCAAGCCAAGGTTTAAGGAGCCTCATTGAATGAAGAGTAAAATCCCAGCACTTTTGAGTTAAAAGTGTGTCATTTTAATGAAAACTTAGCCTATCAACATAGATCTGCTTTCTTGGCAGTAAGAGTGTATTTTAATAAATCTCCAGTGTACTCACCAACCAAAATAAGGAATGTGTTTATATTCATAGGTGTTTTCATACTTCAGTGAAGCTTATGATGACCTTAGGAAGCGCCTCACCCTTCTGGAGCCTACAGTGTCTAACAGCAGTGAGCATCTCCACAGGTGGCTGTGCTCTAGAATGTGGCTCCAAAGGAAAAGGGATCTGAAAAGGGAGACTATCAGTGAAATTTAAAAGTTACCTCCTGGATTACGGAACTGGATAGTCTCCTTTAAAAACTACGTTTTTGGAAAAGAAAAAAGCCATCAGTTTATTTTCATTTATGCATACAACTAATAACTAAGTTTGAAGAATATTCTCTACCATTATGAAGCCAACTACATGGATGAAAAAATAACCACTTGAAGGTGGGAATTGAAAGAGACACATGCAAGTTTTTCATTAATCAATTTATGATCTTTTTAAAAAGTCTGTTTTAGGTGTGGTAAATAATATTTTAATCTAAAAATTTCTGATCTTCCCTCCACATTACTGGCTACACATTTTCTTTCTTGATTGTTTGATGAAGAATATTAACAGACGTGATTGTTAACTTCAACCGAAATTTGGAATTTATAAATTCATTGCAACTATTGTTACATATTTGAAGGGAAATTGATTTTTGCTTTGAATTTTGGTTCTTTCATGTTACCACATGTCTCCTACTTTTGTAATGCAATGAATACTTTCCTGAAAGCTCTTAATGGATATGGTCCTTAGAGTGCACAAGTTATTCGCACAGACTAAAAATAAGGAATATGTTGTATTATGGAATTATTTTTATTTCAAGATGGCAGAAAATTATGAAATGTAAGTGTTGGTGCATTAAACAAGTATCAGCAGAGTTCTGGATGACACTCAAGGTACTGTTTAAAATATTACTAGTCTAGCTTAATAATCCTTGAGTTTGAAATCATCATGAAGTTGGAAGCTATGCAATGCGTTCCTTATCTTTAGTGGTTGAAAGGTACAGTGTGTGTGGTCTGAGTTTTTGCAGACGTGATCTGCATTTAATCTAGGGAAATTAATTCCCTAAGCTGCTGGCAGGCAGCATGTACTTGTTAATTATTCAGGTGGATGACAAATGCAGAGCAGAGGTTCTCGCAAAGACAAAGTTTGTATGATGCCTGTTTAGTAACTGATAGGCTTGACATTCTGTGGTGTCTTATTCAGTGTTAATCCTAATAGGCTGCCTGGTGAGATGAACGCCTTTCCTCCTGTCCTCTGCAGAGAAAGCAGAGATCTAAAAGAACTTCATTATGGCAATAAATCCTGTACTTCATGGTATTCTTGGTGAAAAGGTATCTTGCCCAGATGAGTAACACCACTAAGTCAGGATGCTGGTGTGATATTGAGTCCTAATGCAAATACAGCCTCACATGCAGGCATGGCCCCCGTCTCTTTTCTGTTGTGAAGGTGATTCCATCTTAATTTCGTGAATCTAGTTTTCATAATGTGTAGACCTTTAAATTAAATCAGTAGCATACCATTGACAGTTCCAGGGTTTGTTCTGAGCTTCAAGTACGAGGGAAACTTTCCCCTGCCCCCTTCTAGTCTAACGTGGTTAGGTTTAGGAAGCTTTCATGCATCCCTTCACCAGTACATTTTTTAGCATGGAAAGATTTTCTTTGGAGAATCCTGGCATTATCTAAAAAAAGAAAAGAAAAAGAAAAAAGAAAAACCCAAATCACAATTCCACATGTCCTTCTCTCAAAACTTACCCTCTGCTATTGCTCAGTAAGCTATGCAAAGAATTGGTTAGCATGTCTATAGAAAGTACTAGAAATTCTTGCTTGGCCAGTTCAAAGATATGATATCTTGGCCAGTTCTATGATATCTATGAACTATACATATTAGTTTTCATGACTTAACACTTCTGGTTTACTTGCTTTTTCGTAAAGGTTCAAATTTGGTTGATGTAATAAGCAAATCGTAATTTAAACCAATTCAGTTTCAAAAATACCGAACTAATTTTTTGACACTAAAGAAAGGCACTATGTTTAGTGAGAACTCTGAACAGGTTTAGTACTGAACTGTGAATCAATAGCCCAGGCTTGTAGGTCAGTGATTGTCATTATTCAAAGTTGTGACCTTGTGCAAGTCACTTAGCCTCCCTAGGAGTCATATTTTTCTCATATGAGTGGTAATCAAGTTAAACTACATGTAACCTAAATCTCTGTGATCAAATTATTTTACTTCTGGTTGTTTTGGTATTGTGCGCCAATGTCCATAGTCTGACAATCTTAAGCAGTTCATGAGATTATGATTCTTAAGATTTTTGTTTTGTTTTGTTTTTGTTTTTGTTGTAGTTGGATGCAATACCTTTATTTTATTTATTTTTATGTGGTGCTGAGGATCGAACCCAGTGCCTTGCACATGCTAGGCGAGGGCTCTACCACTGAGCCACAACCACAGTTCAAGGATTCTTAGTTTTAACCAGTGTGTATGGAAGTGGGATGTTTATAGTTGTCTTCCCTGATGGTTATTCATAAATGTGGAAGTCTTCCTTGCAGCTCCTCCAAGTTGAGCTCTCCTACTTGTTACCTTAGTGCTTGATTGACTGTTTTTTTAAATGTCACTTTGGTCATGTGGAACTCTGCTGTCCCTCTTTTAATGTCCCCACACCCCACACTTAACTGATTTCTGGTACTTGATCATCTGGAACTCTTCTGTCCCTTTTTTAATGTCCCCACACTTAACTGATTTCTGGTACTTTGAAACAAAGATAACAATATCTGTATGTAACCAGACAGAAAACATTACCAGTATGTTGCAAGACACTCTTGTGGCCCTTTTAAGTAATTTTCCTCTCTACTCCAAGAGTAATTCTGTCTCTTAATATTGCAGACTAGTTTTATCTATTATTGAGCTTCATATAAATGTAATCATATAGCATTTATGTTTGACATTTTTTTGTGTTCACATTGTGTTTGTGGGACTTAGCCATGTGTTTACATGCCATTGCTGTTTGTTCATTATTGTTGTTATATAGTGTTTCATTTTGTGCCATTGTTTTTTCTACTATTGGTGAACATCTGCCTTTGTACTAATTGTGTAGATATGCATATTATTCGTGTCTCTTTGGTAGCATGTACTCGTTCCTGCTGTGTATATATGTATATTGCAAGTGGCTCAGCCATGAGGTATGCGTGCAATTATCTTTTGTAATAGCACCAATTTTCCAAAGTGGTTGTACCAGTCAGCAATATGTGAGAATTCCAATGACTTCATATCTTTGCCAACAATGTTTTCTGTCTTTCATTTTTAGTCATTGTGGTTTAATTTGTGGTATCCTAGTGTTCAGTGGATTGAACACATTTTCAAATGCTAACCGGCCATTTGATATCAGGTTTTTAAAGTGCCTTTTCATGTGCTTTGCCTATTTTTTTTCTATTGTATTATTTGCTTTCTTTTAATTACTCTGTAGGAGTTATTTCAGATATGATTATCTTTATAGTTGTGGGATACAAATATCTCCTCATCTCTTTCTTATTCATTCTTTTAATTATGTATATAATGAAAATAAACTCTTCTATGTAGTGGAATTTATATTTTTTTCCTATTTAGAAATATTTTTGTTCTACTTAAGTCTTTGCTAACTCATGTCATGCAGATTTTTTTTCAAAATCCTTTATATTTATAACTGATCTAGAATTAATTTTTGTGTATGGCCTTAGGTTGGAGTTCATATAGATATCTAAATAATCCAGCAGCAGTTATTGAGTTGGCATTGTATTTTCCCCACAGCACTATGGTAAACATTTATCTATCTTTATTATAAGTTAGGTTTCCATGTATATGGCACTAATACCAATTTTAATTTTAGCATTTTTCAGAATACATTTCTACATTTAATAGGAATACAGAGAGTCCAGTTATAAATGATAGGCATTTGGTCCAAAGATGATAGCAATTGTGAATATATTGATTATCCATGTTATGCTAGTACTATAGTAGGTACTGTGCCTAGTGATTTACTTTGATTCTCAAAATGATCATTTTAGGTAACTGAGACCCAGAAAAGTCATGAAGCTAGTTAGTAGGCAAACTTGTTTTCTAGAAAAAGTCTAATTTCAAGGCCCCGGTTTTAATCTAAGAATGTTACCAAAGATGTGAGTCTACACAGTCTAATTTCCAGCCATTTAATTTTTTAAGAAACAACATGAAATAAAATTAATATATCAGAATAATAAACTTTTTATATTTTTTTATAAGTTGGTATTCTCAAGTACTCTCCCTCTTTCCTTAAGAACAATGGGGCATAAAATCTCGTAATAATGAAAGTATTTTTCTGATTCTTTAAATTACCAGAGACCAAAACCAGTTGCAGTTTGTGTGATACATAAAGAAGCCCAGCTGTGTAGCCCTTGGGAACTAAACTCAGCCCATGTTCCAACATCCATGGAGCTAAGTCTATTCCAAAAAAGGAGGCTTGAGGAACTTTTTCTAATTTATGCAAAAGCTCTGATAGGCAAGGTCAGGTCTAAATCATCTTAGATCCTGAGGTTCTTCCTGGGACAATGAGGATTCCCCAAGGAGGGCTCCTGACAATTTACTCACTTCAGCAGGCAGCATACGTTGCTTGGCAGGCGTGGCAAGGACACTTCTACTGCCTGGTGCCACTGTGACTCTGCTCAGCTTGAGAAAGGGTGTCAAAATAAATAAGTATGGTAATTTGTACAATGTTTTAGGACCATAATTAATTTGACATTAAATTTGAGGACATGGATTCTTAAAAATCCCATGAAAGATATGGGCATCTTAATATTACCAGTTTTGCATGTTTTCACATACTTGCAAAATTCTGCATATGTTTCAAGGGGCTCAAGGACTAGAGGATCCATTCCATGGAACCTATGACCTCTGAGTTCAGAACCCTTGCTTCAAAGTTCTATAGTACATATGTTAAAGGAAAAACCTAATTTGAATGTAAAAAAGTGGTAGTAGGAAGCAATGATAGAGTTTGAATGTGCTTTCTATGAAAGAAACTCTTTTCTAAAAGGTCTAATTTGAAATGAGATAACTAGTACTTATAGTTGAACTCAATGAGTACACTTTAAGAAGACAAATACAGTACAAGGATTTATACAATTATATAAGATGTTCAGAAACGAATCCAGTAAATGGTTGGGTATCTGTTGTTAGGAAAAAGCAAAGTGAGGATAATTGGTTGTTTGGAAATCATGTACTTATTTGTGTATCTGCCCAACACTGTCTTAATAAACTCGGAAAGCAAAGGGGAAGCCTTAGTAGACTAACAGTGGCCATACCTTTGCTTGGTTTGTGCTCACAGGTTCTTGTACTTGCAAACCACTGAACCTTTAAAATACTCCACTAATGAGGCTTCCCATGCTAGTCTTTAAAACAATAAAAGGATGAAATAAAAAAAAAATACTCCACTAAGAAATGGTTACATTTCTAAAATTTGTTTTCCCCTATGTGTTGAATATCCCTAATCCAAAAAGCTCTGAAATCTGAAACTTTTTGAGCACCAAAGTGGCACTCAAATCGGCAAATATTACAAAATCCAAATAACAACACAAACCCTCAAAATTTGAAAGACTTCTGGTCCCAAGTATTTTGGATAAGGGATATTCAACTCATATTCTGTTGTCCTTTATAGAAAAACAGTGAACATATTTTGGTTTATGAGTAACTTATCTACTAATGATTTTAAAACCTTTCAAGGCAAGAATATGTAGCCCCACACACAATAGAATAGCCCAAGTCACTTCTTTGTTACTGGAACTGTCTTGTGGGATCAGTGCTGCAAAGGAGTTGGGGCTAATTGGCTTTTTTTCTGGCTTAAGAAAGGGGTAATTTTATTCGCAAGCAATCTCCCTTTAGATCCTTTCTGATTAGGTGTCTTTAAATATCCCCAAATGTGGCTAATGGGAATGTAGGTTTTCCTATGTGGAATACTAACATACAAAGTTGGCGATACAGAGATTTTTCTTTGACCCAAGAATACATTGAGCCATTCTTTTTGAAAAGCTTTAGCCATGATAATTTTATTGTTAGGACTTAATTTTACCTAGCAGAAAAGAAACATTCTGAGCCGCATAATTGATCTCTTTAGAGTCATTTCTTAAAGTACTTGATACATCATACCTTCTATTGTTTTACTTTTAAAAGAAAAAAAACACTTGGACATTTTGTAGCTACATTTATTTTACAAGGGTAAAATATAACTTGGTAAACCCTTACCTATTTTTCTCATTAAATATTAATTGCGAAACAAAAATAATGCTCTTCAGATATTTTACTTAAAGGAAAATTTCACAAATACTGGTTATTAGAAAGAGTTGTCAATCTGAATTAGTGGAAGTTCTGGAACATAAATTAGTTTTAGTGCATATTTTCCCCTTACCTCAGTTTTACAGTATAAGCAATTAGAGTCAGTTTTAATAAATGTGAGAATAAGTTTTAATTACACTAAAATACTGGACTATAGTTCTGGCCTCTGGTTACATTATATTTCTGCTGTTGATAATAAATGGTTGCTTCCAAAGTGCTGCAATATATGGTTTTATATAAAAGGTAAATGTTTACCTGGATATATTTTTTCTCATTATTATATAATATGAAGCTGAACTTCAAATGACCCTGAATTATCAATTATTCAGATTTACTGGATTCATTATTACATTTGAAGGGTCATCAGTAAGGTAATAAATTGTAATGCAGTGTTCCTAGATAGAGTATTCAAAATAATGTGACTAATTCTTTCCAAAATGAGTAGACTCTAGATTGATATCTTCACACATGCTATTGCCATACACACACACAGGCATGTATACATACATGCATATAACACATCAGTGGCTTATCATTGAGAATTCTATATGTTTAGGAATTTAAGTTTTTCTCAGCCTATTCTCTCATTTAATAATGCCCTTCAACAAAATATGCTTACTTGTTATTGGGATTCCTAGCAGGTTTACTAAGGCTATTGTTATAGAATTCAGAGATGAAAATATTATAAATAATTATATGAAATCAGGAGTCAAATTATAATAGTGTTACTAAGTAGGATTAACAGTTTATTATGAGAAAGAAAGAGAAGTTACAGATTCTTTTCTTTAAAAAATACATAATTTAGCCAGGCCTAGTATCTCAGACTTATAATTCCAGCTACTCAGGAAGGCTGAGGCAGGAGGATTGCATGTTCAAAGCCAGCCTCAGCAACTTAGCAAGACCCTCTCTCAAAACACACACACACACACACACACACACACACACTGTTTTTGTGCCTGTGTTACCCTCAGCCTTGTGTGTGTGTGTGTGTGTGTGTGTATGTGTGTGTGTGTGTAGCTGAGGATGTAGCTCAGTGGTAGAGAACTCTGGAGAGAAAACCCAAAATTTCACAAAAGGGAGTACTGTACTGGTGTATTGTAAACACAGAGTATGTTGAGAGGGTAACAGGCACAATAACTTAAAATAGTAAAACTTGAATAGAAAATTGTGTTTGCAGGGTTTGCTCATCATATACATAGCAAATAAGAAGTATATTTATTTTTTTATTTTTTTAATTTTATGTTTTTTTTTATTTTTTTTAAGTTTCTTTTTTTTAATTGGTTGTTCAAAACATTACAAAGATTGCAGAATCACCGAAGAAGTATATTTAAAGATTTCAAATATTGTATCTTTACACCCATGTGTACTGTTAGAAATTGCATGCCTCACTAATTAGAGGAAGATGAATGATACATTGGCCAGTTACAGAAAGCATATTGCCACTTGAGACTGTTGACCCTCTTAGTGGAAGAAGTATCAAAATTAGAGCTAGAGTTACATTATGGGATCTGGTCCAACACTATCCACTCCTGTAGCTTTTATCATTATGCTGACTTTGCCCTAAATTATGTCATTGCCCCAGTTCTCTCTCCTGATCTTCAGAAATACTCATCCAGTATTCTTGTTGTTGAGTATCCAACAATTACTATGACCTTCACTCCTAAACTCAACTCCTCAGCATCCCTTCCCGTTTTTTATTAGTGCATTATAGTTGTACATAATGGTGGGATTTTCTGTTACATATTCATACATGCACACAATATAACAATATAATTTCATTGATGTCATTCCTCAGTATTTCCCCTTTTCTTCTCCTCCTCCCTCCATTTTTTTCCCTTTCCTTTACAGTACTGATCTCCCTTTGATTTTCATGAGATCCACTCCCCTATACACCTTTCTTTTCCTTTTTCCTCTGTCGCTTCCACATATGAGAAAAAACATATGATTCTTGACCACCTTAATTTGGCTTATTTTGCTTAATGTTCTCAAATTCCATCCATTTTCATGCAAATGACATAATTTATTTTTTCTTTATGGCTAAATAAAACTCCATTGTGTATATATGCCACATTTCTTTATCTGTTAATCCATTGATGGACACCTGGGCTGGTCTCATAGTTTGGCTATTGAGAATTGTGCTGCTATGAACATGGGCACGCATGTATTACTATTGTACGATATCTTTAATTCTTGAGGATAAATACCAGGGAGTGGTATACCAGGAATAGCTAGGTCATATGGTGGTTCCATACCTAGTCTTTTTAGGAACCTCCATACTGATTTCCAGAGTGGTTATACTAATTTTAATCCTACCAACAGCATAAAACTTATCCTTTTTCCCGTATCCTCTCTAGCATTTATTATTGTTTGTATTCTTGATGACTCCCATCCTGACTGTTGTTGAGTTGAAATCTCTGTAGTTTTGATTTGCATTTCCCTAATTGCTAAGGATGTTGAACATTTTTTCATATATTTGTTGGCCATTTCTAATTCTTCCTTTGAGAAGTATCTGCTTAGTTCAATTTTCCATTTATTAATGGGGTTATGTATTTTTTAGTGTTAAGTTTTTGAGTTATTTATATATTCTAGATGTTATTCATCTGTCAGAAGAGTAGCTAGTGAAGGTTTTCTCCCTTCTGTGGGTTCTGGTCTTAGCATTCCTAATTGTTTCCTTTGTTGTGCAGAAGCTTTCTAATTTTAAAACCATTTAGCTCTTGGCATTATTTCCTGAACTTTAGAGGTTCTATTAAGACCTGTAAAGTTGCCTGTGCCTATATGCTAGAGTATTTATCCTGTGTTTTCTTCTAGGAGTTTCATAGTTTCTAGCTTGATTCCTAGGTCTTTTTTAAATTAATTTTTTAGTTGTTGATGGACCTTTATTTATTTATATGTGCTACTGAGATCAAACCCAGTGCCTTGCACATGCTAGGCAAGCGCTGTACTGCTGAGCTACAACCCCAGCTCTGATTCCTAGGCCTTTGATCCATTTTGTTAACTCCTCAGCTTTTTGCTATAACCTGTTTCTTCTTTCCTATTGTGTATTTTTATCATTAATATTTTTAGTAGTACTAGGGATTGAACCCAGGGATATTTTACCACTGAGTTATATCCCGAACTCTTTTTATTTTGACATAGGGTCTCACTAAATTGCTCAGGCTGATCTCAAGCTTGGAATCCTCTTGCCTGAGCCTCCTGAGTTGTGGGGATTATGGGCCTATGCTACCACGACTGGCTTCTGTTCTATATTTTAGGATATGATATCACCATTCACTCAGTTTTATAAGCCATAAACTGAGATATCATTCTTGATCTCTCCTTCATCATTTTTATCTCATACCCGGATTCAACCAGGCACTATGTCTCAGTGATACCACTTCCTCAGCTGTTCTCAGATTTACCCAGATCCCTATTCCTATCACCATACCCAGCTCAGGTTGCCATCATCTTTGCCTCCATCCTCTTTTAATGGTTTTTGTTTTTCTCCAGTCTTGCCCTCCATTCTCTATATGTTCATTTACCTAGATGTGGATGTTTTTATTAGGGTGTTTCCATTGTAACAATAAACAAAAACTAGGTAAGGACAGAACATAGTACATAAGTAAGCATTGGTTTTAGAGCTGAAAATGGGGGAGAAAGGGAGAGGACTCAGAAACAGGGTGCCTTGTCATATAGAGCAACCACAGTCGTGATTAAGATTTTGGATATCAGAAGACCTGGGTCCAAATCATGGCTATGCTATTAGTTATATAGCTATAAGATCCTAGCTTAGTCTTTAGAATTGTGGCTGTTTCATCTGTAATATGAGGATGAAAATAGTAATTATTTTGTAAGGAGTGACTTAGATGACCAATTGAGTAATCATGTGAACTACCCAAAATAGAGTAAGTGCCCCCAAAATGTCAGCTGCTCTTATTATTTTTATTGGAGTATTAGCTAGAATGAAGAGAGTTAAGACAACTCTATAAGACCCAGCTAGGAAGGACATTGACATACAATGAAGCTACTGTTGCTGTCCTGGCTAGAAATTGGAATGGAAGTGAGAAGAAGGGAAATGAAGATCCTGACTGTGGAGATGCATTGGCCTCTAAAGATAGAAATCCTTGTACACTCAAGAGTTTTTCCTGAGATAGGCTCTGATCCAAACCAAAATAAAGAATATTTACTTATGTAGATGTTTCTGGTTCAGCCTCAAAAATCTCATTTAACAAGGTAACTGCTTAATTTCTCTACTTTCTCATTTGTACAATTCCAAGCTATTTTTGCCTGGTAAATTATTCTCTTTCAGTTTAGCAATCTGTAGGCATTTATTAAGTGTCTACTTAATTTAATTATTTGCAAATGGGATACTTTTCTTCTAAACAAGTTTATGGTAGCAATGATAGGTTTATAATGAATTTAAGCTAGAAGAAAATCAGCTGGGCATAGATGGTGGTGTACCTCTTGTAGTCCCAACTACTCAGCAGGCTGAGGCAGGAGAGTTGCTTAAATCTAGTCAGAGCCAGCCTGGGTCACATGTCAAGCCCCTGTCAGAGCAGGGAGAAAGAGGAGGAGGAGGAGGAGGAGGAGGAGGATTATTGAAAATCATAAGTACCAATACATGGTGAGACATATGTTCCATGTGTCAAGAAGATGTATCAGGAAGGTGGTGGGGATGGTGTGACCTTTATATACCCAGCCTCAGTGGTCCTATAAGTAGGCTCTAATGAAAAATTCTTTCTGGGGACAGGCTCCTGACTCTTCTGCTTCCTGTGCTTGACCTCCTCTTGCCTATGTCAAGATCTCATCTGAAAGACAGGGGACACAACAGCTCTGCCATTGCACCCCACAGACTTACTATCCACTTTTAACACTGTGCCATTCCATATATTATTTCTGGTTTATTTAAGTTGTGGTATTGCTCAGTTGGATTTATTCTACATGTTTAGGCTTTCGAAAGCTTTGGTGTCCTTGGGGTTAAAAGGTGCTAAATACTTTTTATGACAAGGATCAGTTATAGAGAAATAGTGTCCTTGCAGATATTGCCAAAGAGCAATTGGCAAGATTTATTTGCACTGTGAAATTTTAATTGCTTCAGCTCTAGACTTTCCAGTTTTATTTTGAGGTTGGCTCCTTTCAGTCATGGAGGAGCAGCCCTTGTGCTGTGCTGAGAGTGACAGGCAGTGACAGAGAGAGCTGGAAAAGCTTCACCTGGAGATGAGCTCCAGCACGTGTGGGCGGAAATGGAATGGCTTTGTCCAGGGGCTGTTTGTTTTCAGGGTCAAGAAAGACAATTGATTGTGATGTTCAGATTTCTTTGAAGAGAGGCTTTGCCTTCTGAGAGTTGTAGTTATAGTAGTTCCTGTCTGGTAACTTGTATGGCACACTACACCAAGGGGAAAAAAATAAACTAGAAACCTCTAAAATTTAAATAGGTTGATGGGAAAAGGTTGTGTTTACCCCTAAAACATTATACATCTGCCTTCAATCAGGAACACAAAGGAAGAAAGAAAAACTATGAGTGGTGTACAAATATATCTGGGTATCAGCTCCATTGCAGATTCTCTGGGGTGGAGACTGTTGCATCTCCATGCATGGTGAGTTCATTCTGTAAATAACAGAAAGGACCTTGTCCTAATGCTTTCACTTAAAACAAGGTCTTTGAGCATCAGAGTTGAGCACTTCAGTATGGTTTTAGTATCATTCCAAAAATTTATCGAAGTGTTGTAGTGCTTTTTAAAAGTCCTGTTCTTGCTTTCTTTTTAGGCTCCTTCTACCTCAAAGGATGATTCCATTTCATTTCATCTGAGTACAAGTCCATAAGTTACTGCATTTGTGATTAGTCTTGTTTGAGGATCCTCTTCAACCACACTGTAGGGAATTGTAGAAATTTCATGTGCTGCAAACTTGTTAAAAAGAAACCACAGTTTCTTCTGTGGCTCTTTCTATTTTTAAAAGCTACCGAACATTTTAGTGCAAATGTCTTATATTCAGAGCACATGTGAAATAAAACTGTATTAGCCAGAGGCCAAAATGGAACCTTAGTGGCATGTGTGCTTATTCTGATATAGTGTTGGATGCCAGTTGGCCAAACATGGGGACATTTAGATTTTGTTTCTGAGAGGAAGCAGTGCATGGCCATGAGCCACATTAAGTTCATTAGGTGCAATTGCTACATGACACAGTTAATGTGGTGACAGAAATAAACTCTTCAGTGACTCAATTCTAGTGGCACCAATTTTAACCAATTTATCAGACAATTGAGTATGTTCTGCACTTGAGATGGATTTTAAAAAAATATGGTGCCCATTTTTGTGTTTGGTTTTTCAGTTTTCAGACATAGTTTAGTTTATGAAGAAGCAGCTATCTATCCATTAAGCATGTAAGCACAGATATTGGGGGTTGGGTATATTGCTGCTAGGAGGGTTTTCCTAGCCAACCCAGGAATTTAGGAATATGTGTAGGGAAGGTTTATGAGGAGGGAAAGCATCTAATGTATCTTGGAAGAGGAATGTATATACGTTTGCTTTTAGTAATCTGTACATTTATGTAAGAGTTATAAAGGTTAAAAATCACCAATTATAACATCATACAAATTGGATTACAGTCATGTTTGTTAAATACTGAGATAAAAATTTGTAGTTAGTTATTTATGCAAACAGTCACATTAAACATGTAACCAAGTGACACTTCAATCTGTCACTTAATGCATTTCTTCCAAGGAAGATTAAATTTTATTATCTTTAAAAAGCCTGGAGTGTGACCCTTTTCCTCCATTTTAAAGATGAGAAGACTTAGTAAGAAAAATACAGTAAGCAACAGAACAGGGATCTACCATGATGGTGGTGGTTTACACATTGTGCCTTTTCTGCTTTCCACATTTTTAACTTACAAAAAACCCACGTGTTCAGGTTTGAATTTACCTCCACGTACTGCAATGGCTATCCAGCCATTTACTTGTTTTTTTCTATCTGCTTTTAACTAAATCTTCAAATTAGATTACATGGGCTGCTAAGGCATAGCAAAAACTACTCCTTGATATAGTGATTCATACAATAGTAGATAAATATGTAGAAAAAATATAGGCAAAAAATACAGGTGAGAGCTAGTATTCATCAGTCCTAAGTTATTTCTGGTTGTGACTATTGGTTCTATGTTAATAATAACTGAACATAATGGTATTTAGGAAAAACATGATGAAGACTTATGTTCCGAAACAACAACAATGAATTCTTGGTTAAAAAATAATTTACTAATGATATTCAGAATGATGGGTAATACAGGAATAATATCTTTCAGATTATTTCCATAGGAATTATTTAAAAGACCAAAGCTTAGGTGCAGAGAACTATCTGTGGTTCTTCCTGGAAGCCTAGTTATCAAAGATACATTGATTCTCTTGACTATGATTTTAGAATAGGTATATGCAAATAAGTCAGCCAAGGTGGATGCCAGCTTCCTCTGAGGACAGCGCTCCCCAGGGATAGGAAGGCCCGGACTGAATAGCCTCCTTGTGTCCTCACTATGATCAAGGTCTCAAATTCTTATTCAAGATGTTTCTTTATAGTGATAGAAGACATGTTCATTCAAGATAGACTTTTCATTTTGGAAACACTTTGTAAGGTACATTAGTCTTAATTTCTAAAACTAATGTACATTATTTTATTTAATTATTTTTATTTTCTCTTGACCTCTTTATTTTTATTTTATTTTTCTTTTTTAAATTGATTTTATTTTTTAAATACATGACAGTGGAATGCATTACAATTCTTATTACACATATAGAGCACAATTTTTCATTTCTCTCTATATAAAGTATGTTCACACCAATTCATGTCTTCATACGTGTACTTTGGATAGTGATGTCCATCACATTCCACCATTATTGCAAAACCCCTGCCCACTCCCTTCCCCTCCCACCCCTCTGCCCTATCTAGAATTCCTCTATTCCTCCCATGCTCCCTACCCCATTATGGGTCAATCACTTTACATCAGAGAAAACATTCGGCATTTGTTGTTTTGGGATTGGCTTACTTCGCTTAGCATTATTTTCTCAAATGCCATATATTTACCTGCAAATGCCATAATTTTATTCTCTCTTATTGCTGAGTAATATTCCATTGTGTACATGCCACATTTTTAATCCATTCATCTACTGAGGGGCATCTAGGTTGGTCCCACAGTTTAGCTATTGTGAATTATGCTGCTATAAACATTGATGTGGCTGTGTCCCTGTAGTATGCTGTTTTTAAGTCATCTGGGTATAAACCGAGAAGAGGGATAGCTAGGTCAAATAAATGGTGGTTCCATTCCCAGTTTTCCAAGGTAATGTACATTATTTTAAAGAGACAAAAACTATATCTTTACTTCTAGTTTATTAATTGACTAGAAGACTGTCTCATAGATAACAACAGCAATTCAAAAGAGCCCTTTTCATCACTTAACCAGCTGTCATATGCCAACTTGCCAGCTCAGATCCAAGTTTCTAATTCAGTTTGAGTTCATCTCAGGTTTGTGAGCCAAGCTGATCCTAAACTGGGCTGGAACAAAATTTTCATGGTTGCTGTGTATCAAAGATGTTTTGTCAATCAAAGAAGATAAATAAAAGGGAAAGCAAATCATTAGCCCACTAAAGTGATTTACTAATAAGTTGAACTTTTTGAGGGGCTGGGGTGGTGGCTCAGTGGTAGAGCATTTACCTAGCATGTGTGAGCCACTGGGTTCGATTCTCATCACTGCATATAAATAAATAAAATAAAGTTCCATTGATAATAAAAAAAATTTTAAAAAATAAGTTGAACATTTTGAAAAATTGCAAATAATACTGTGCTCTGGACTGCCACCAGAGAAGAAAAGCTATTATCTTTAAGCATAGTAATGATAATAATCTATAATTTTAAGAGATTTTATTTCCAAAAAATAATTTGAAGAGGCTATATTAATGATCTGCCTGCTTCAGAACTGATACAAAGGAAGTCTAAATAACTTGTGTTGGTTTATACCATAATTATTATAAAACCAAGAGTACTATATAATATCCTATATTTACATTCTGAATACTACTAAACCAGATGGACTCTGTCTCCTTTAACACTATGAATATAACAAATATCTGAAAATAAATACACGTGTGTGTGGGTGCACATGTTTTGGTTGTCCATATTTGTATTTATCTCTAGGAGTGGGTTGGGAGACCCTTGGTTATTACTTCCCTTTGGCACTAGCCATTGTTTGATCAGTTTTTCTGTGACCTCAGTGCACAAATTAGGGCTGCTAGGTATGTGCCTCCTGTTTAGCAGAATGCAGTTGTGAAATTAGCCAGAACTTCTCCTTAGCTCAACACTTGACTATGAATTCCCTCTTACTCCTCTGCTGGTAACACAGAGCTGGACAATCCAAAGGTGAAGCAGTATCATGAAAAAATATATTTTCTGCAAAATAGTACACATTTAAAAGGACAGGCTGATAGGTTAGCCAATTGGCTTCTTATCATATTTTCCAATTTTCTTAGTTGATACTTCTTGAGATTCAATATTCTTTGACATTGTTAAGCAATGAGGAACAGGAAACATAAATGGTAACATAGATGCACCAATGGTAAGCTTTTGGTTCTTAAGAAAAAAGAATAAATTCAAGACTGAATTGCTTTACAAATTCTTACTTTCAGGACTTACAAGATTGAATGATATCTGTCCTCTTTCTGTAACGAGAGAGGTCAGCACTTTCCATACTTGCTGATTGGATTCTCAGTGCAACTGGCTTTGTGTGGATAGAAATCACTTGGGATAATTTTGTTCTATGTACAAAATACAAAACCAAATAAAAGGGGGGGGGTGTTGAGAAGTCCAGAGCTACTATAATAGTTTGTTAGACACCTATTTACTGTGCTGATGTGTTTTAAAAAACAAATCACAAAACAAAACAAAACAAAAAAAGCCTGTCTTAGTCAAATATTATAGGTGCATCATATCCAATAAACTGTTGAATTACAAAATGGAGCCTGTGAGTCTTCTCTTAAGAAGCAAATGCATTTAAGATCTGCTGTGACAAATCAATATCAAAATATGTACAAATTACAAGAACAAATAGAATGTTGTTTTTGACTGGTTTGTTTATATTGAAACTATATTATTTTATGTGAAGTATGTGTAATAGAGCATTAGATTTGAAAACTCTGTGTTGAATATCATTTCTGACAGCCTTTTTTAGGGTCACTAAAATTCCAATAATTCAGTCTGGAATTGAAGTCGATTCCAGAGAAAAATTTAATATAGTCTGCTTGCCTGCCAGCTTCAACATAGTTTCAGAGCATTGAAATGGTTTGACACATTGAAATATAAAGTGCATTTGTCATATCTATTGGTGGAGTATTTTATGTGATCGCATCTAACAAAGATCAAGTTAGAGTAAAACTTATACTGTTTTTTTTATGTGTTTGTGAAGAAGATTTTGTTTTATCTTGTTTTCTTTACAGTCCTGATTTGATTTATTGCAAAGTCCAATAAACTATTCCTAGTAATAATAAAGAAACACATCGCCTGAACCAATTTTGAAATGCAGTGGAACATCTCTATATAATGACAATCATTGCCATTTCAGAGAACCATGTGAAGTCAGCATTGTGTCAAGAAGGGGCACTTTACAAACTGAGCATGAGGTTAGAATATAGTTTTATATTCCCAATCTGGCAAATAGAAATTGTGTAATTAGAGTAAAGCTTTTCAAATGTTGAATCTCATTTTTTCTCATCTATAAAATGGGGGAATAGGGCTGGGGTTGTAGCTCAGCATTAGAGTGCTTGCCTTACGTGTATGAGGACCTGGGTTCAGTCCTTAGTACCACATAAAAATAAATAAATAAAAATAAAGATATTGTGTCCATCTGCAACTAAAAAAAATGGGGGGATATTTCTAAGCTTTCAGTGTTTTGTTTTCTTTTGTTTAGGTAGATATTTAAGTTTTTATACATATAACCCTAGTTCCATGCCTACAACCTAGTATATGTTCTCTAAAAATTTTTACTGTATTCTTAAAGCATCTGGATAGTCCATTTCATAGGTGGAAATCTGCAGTATATTCAGGTATTAGTATACTGTGAAATATTGAAATGAGATTCTGGTACAGTTTACTTATTCAGGAAAATGCTAGATTATTTATTTATTTATTTTTATTGTTGGTCATTCAAAACATTACATAGTTCTTAATATATCATATTTCACAGTTTGATTCAAGTGGGTTATGAAAAGTAATATAGTTTTCCCAGTATGTTTTCATTCCTCCATGTTTGTTTTCATGCTTGAACAATTTGAGGCTTCTTGTGATGAAAATGTAATGATAAGGTTGATTTTGTCTCAGATATTTTATTGAGTATAGATTAAAGCAGAATGGACCTTAGCTGTGTCCAGCAATGCTGTTTATGAGAACACACAAATCTCTTTTTCATTTTTTACATGTATGCGACCACATATGCATTACCTCTTATCTGTAATTTGGATGTCAATTTTAATACCTGTGAATACAGATAGATGAACTTTTAAATACAACTCTGACATCTGTTCTTTATAAGAAGCCCATGTCCATATTCTGACCCAGAGCTCCCAATAATAGTATTTTTGCAATATGGTTATAATATATTGAGTGAGGAATTCTGTTTAACAGAAGTGATTTCAAGGCCCTAGCTATTTTATATACAATTTATTTAAGTAACCTCATCTGTTATATTCTTACATATAAAAATGACATTGTTATATGTACTTATAATCTATACATGAATACTTGAAAATATTAAATATTCTTTTTTTAAGAGAGAGAGAGAGAGAGAGAGAGAGAGAGAGAGAGAGAGAGAATCCTTTTCAATATTTATTTATTTTTTGGTCTTTGGTGGACACAACACCCCTGTTTTTTGTATGTGGTGCTGAGAATCGAACCCGGGCCGCACACATGCCAGGTGAGCGCGCCACCGCCTGAGCCACATCCCCAGCCCAATATTAAATATTCTTAACATTCAGTCAACATATTTTATATATGACTAGGTTTTATCATCTGCTCATATAAAATGACTTGAATAGAGTTTAAATTGAATATACATTGAGTTAACCAAGATGAACAATTTCCAAAATTGCGTTCTGAATTCAAGTTCCATCATTTTAATAAAAGTTATTTAAAAGAACGTTTCCAAGTTGAATAAGTTTAGAAAACATTGGCTAAAGAGTTTTGTACAGTACGACTTCTTAAAGCATTCAATTTGCTCATTGTTAAATTACACAGTAATAGTCTATGGGAGGGTTGTGATAGGCTGTTCCCCTCACCTTTTTGAATACAAAGGTCTTTGAATCTGTAGAGTATCTTACAGAATTGATAATCTTTAAAACATACTTGGAAAATACAAGTTTAAATGGAATATGCTATATGCATTTCCATACCTGTAGTTCCCATCAGGGGAGAGGAACCATACCAGCTGCTTGAACACAGAAAATTTAATATAAAGAATGTTAACTCTGGATAACTAGCAACTTAAAGGATCCATTGAAAGTGCTGAAATATCATGTCAGAGGAATGTGGTACTACCTCTAGGACAGGAAGCTAGAGAGGTTGTGCTTACTGAAACTTAGAAACAGAGGAAAGCTGCCCAAGCCCAAGCTGAAGTTCCTACTTGTGAAGAGGGTAATAGGCCAGCTTGCCTCTGGAGAGATAGATGAGGAGGCTGATTCTGTGTTAGAAAAATCGTATACTGAACTTAGCTGTTGCCATCAGAAGGACATGACATTGTGGGGTAAAGAATCACCACTGGATCAGGCTAATCCAGCCAGGCAGGAAGCCCACTGAGACCAAGGAACTCCCTTTCTCCTCTCTCAGCCTCCCTGTCTCCCTCTAGTGCCCCCTGCCGCCAAGCAGAAATGTAGTTGGGAGCATCAAGGGCCTAGCATTATAGGGAGGTTTGAAGTAGATAATAATAGCTCAATAACTGGCGCAGTCCCTTCATAAGAATTCAGGCTCTTATAAAGAAATGAGTTGGAATTATTTTTTAAGTAGTTCTATTATCATCTTAGATTAAATTTACTATAATAATTCATACAGCAAACCAACTCACTTTATAATTTATATCCCCAGGAGCTATTTTCCATTATTACATTAATATTCCATTATTAATGCACAGGTTTCCTCCAAAAAAGAGAAGATTAGTTCGAATTTACTTTGCATCGTTAGAAAAATACATTGTTGGAGGCCTGAGCAGTCCCTAACTTTTTAATGCTATTCAGCACATTTCTTTAATGCTCCTAAGATTTATATGCTAAGAGGCATGTGAAACCAATGCACGTGGATTCAAGAAGAATGATGCTCTGCTGCTGAGAATCTGTGAGATACTGATATGTGGTAGGGTTATTGCCTTATGCAAGACTTGGGAATTTGAAAAACTTCATGGGTTATTGAAAGGGTACTTCTTGTAAGAGTCATCAGTAATGATTGAGAAATGCAATCACACAAATGCAATCAGCAGATGAGAACCTTCTTCTCTGTCTGAGCCATATTTACTCAATGCTGCAGCAATAAGTTTCAAGCAGGCATATTTGGGGTTTATCTTATATGTGCTGTTCATGTTAAGCTCTACTTATTGATGAAATCTCATTGTACACTTATAATAACCTAAGAGAAAGCCAAGCAGAATTACAAATCAAGAAATTAAGGAAGCCACTTCTAAGATAAAGTTTTCATTAATAAAGTGTGCAACATCTAGAGAATATATGTGCATAAGGGAAGGTAACAATACTGTAATGAAAAGTTGCAATGATGTGTAATAAAATGAAAAGAAGCCTGAAGAATTAGACTGAGGAAAAATTGAACTTCAGAAGATGGCAGGAGAAGGAGCTTCTGACCACAACAAACCAAGCAGGGATGAAGGAGAATGAAGATTCCTGTTCTAAGGAAGACATGAAAGAATAAGCTTTCAAGAACAAATAATGAGGGCTGGGGTCGTAGCTCATTGGTAGAGGCATTGGGTTCAGTTCTCAGCACCACATGTAAACAAATAAAATAAAGGGCCACCAACAACTAAAAATTATTTTGAAAATGATTTTAAAAATAAGAATAAGTAACGATAGTAAACTCACTGACACTGACTGCTCTCCATGAGCCAGTTTTGTTCTGAGTGCTTTAGCCATAATTAAGGAATGGATTAATGTTGGAGGAAGGTACTGGAGTCTGAAAAAGGCTACTGGCTTTGACAGTTGGAGGCTTTTTGGGATATTTGAGAGAGAGACTTTAACACAGTGAAAAGATTAGAAACTGGGTTTTAAAGGTTTAAGGAGAGAAGGATTAGTGAGAAGGTAGATGCAATAAGTTTAGGCTACTCTTCCCAGAGGTTTATAAGTGGAGAAAGGAAGATCACATATGCAGTCCTGTCAACGTTTGCCCTATGCTTATGATGATTGGATTGCTTAAAAATTCAGAAGGTGAACTTGTAATGCTGATATTGTAAGACATCTCTTTTGAGATGATTGTGGACTACTAGTTTTTTGAGTAAGATAAAACAATGTGATTATGAAGAGAACTATGTATATCCTACTAAGTATTAGGTATTGTCTAGAAACATTGAGTAAAGAGAGTATATAAGAAATGCATACTATGTAGAAATCATCCATATGAAGGTAAAAATAACTTTTCTTTTACATTTTTTTCTTTGTTGTGTTTCTCATAAGAAGGTCATTGCCCCCATCTTGGTCATATTATATATGGTCCATCAGGGATTTTTTTTTATAGAAATTGCACCTGTTTTCTATGCACAATAGCTTATAATTAGGACATATATAGGAAGTTTTATGTAGATGATCTGCATCTATTTGATAGTTTTGCCTAAATCTTTTATTTGACCTAAATCTATTAAGTAAAAATCCCCCACTAGTTCCTTGATTTATAAGTTACAGTTTGTTTCATAGACTTGGAAAGGACCTTTCTAGAAAGTAGACCTTTTTATTTTAGGAGTCTGTGAGCTCCATCTCAAAATACTTCAGTAGTGATGGTTTGGAATCTTTTATTTGGAATACATAGATGGAAACCTCATTTCCTTTAATAAAAAGTCAGCTCTAAAATCTGTTGTCAGCTACTTGGGTACCTTTATGTGGCTTTTTGGAGGAAATTGCACAATGTGACACTTTGCTCAACAAGAACAGCTTTCCAGTTGAATTACTAAGGGGTTGTATCTCAATATTCCACTGAACTATCTCCATACATTTTTACCTAATAATTCATAAGTTAAATAGAATAGCTACTACCTTCTGTTCTTTGTGAAGCTACCCTTGATTTATTTTATAATAAGAGCTAATCCTTGTTAGGAATCATATGTGTGTAGTAATTTGCATAATTTCCCTAGAACTTTAAGATGAGCATGTGTTGTGCTACAAATTGAAATCAAATTTAAGCAACTTCTGAAATATATATATAAATATATAGTTATACACACACATATCATATATTATTTAATTGATTGGCTGCTCATGCATTTCTTCCTTTTAAATAACTTAACATTACTAGGATCCAGTCATATTAGTTTGGACAATGTTAGCTGCTTAAACAATCCTAAAATTTCAATAGCTTAATACAGTAGTTTCTTATTTTCAGAACTTTCCCACATGCATGGTACAGGTGGATAGGTAGTTATTGTTTCTCCCAGTAATTGATGGACCCAAAGTGACAGAAGTTGGGCCAGGCTTCCAGAAACACTGAGCATTGTTTGCTTCCCAGTCAGCTAAGAGTGAGGAAGAGTGAGTTGCATCACCAGGAGGAACTTGGAATGGGCCAGGCCTAGAAATAGCACACAGTCCTTCTGCTGATATCCTCTGGGCTGGAACTCAATCACATGGGCATGTTCACTGCAAGTGAAGCTGGAATGTATAGCCCAGCTGTCTTCCTAGGCTCAAGAGAAAGTGGCATTTTGGTTTGCTGCCTGTGAAGAAGGTATTAATAAATACTGATTCTTAGAAAATTTTAATGGGTCATTACTTTGTAACACAAAATCACACATTAAAGCATATTCCTCGATTCTAATTAAATATATTCCTTTCTAATCCATTAACATTACAGCATTATTTTTGTATTTGTTACTGGAGATTTGACCATTCTGAGAATGTGACAGTCAAAATATATTTGAAAGCTATGCCTGTTTATCTAGATTGACCTAAAACAGACTACTAGGAGGCATGCCTGAGTACTGCACCTACGCAGAAGCCGTCACTTGCTGTTTCTAGTAACTACCTACTCTTGTGACAGATAACCTGCTGTTGAAAAGTTTACATTAGCTGGATGGCAGGAGTTGTTCTCTGTAAGTGAAAGAGTTCAGCCTGAGTGCAGAATCTTTGTGTTACGGTGCTAAGGTGATTTTAGGTATCATTGTATTACCTGGTAGCCAAAATTGGTAGCTAAAACACTCAGAACTTTTTGAAGACTTACACATTCTTTATGTGCCAATGTGGGAATCCGGCTGTAAAAGGCCTTCAATATCTGAGAGAGAACAAAGTCCTATTGAAATTGTAACCTTATTTGATAGAAAATTGTATCTCTTATTTCATAACATCATAATCAGTGTCCATGGATTTTATTAAATACCTGAAAGTAATCTGTCATGATTGATGTCATCAGAAGTGAATGAAAACAGCAAATTGATTAGTGTCAGAAAACTTCCTTCACATTTTTGTGTGTCACTGACTCATTTTCCTTTCATTTCTTTGTCAACCAGAGCAGAAAAGGTTCAATATATTCTTTCAATATTGTTACAAGTTAGGCAGGACTGAGGAGTAGGTAGCAGTTAAGACTGTTTACAAGTAGGAATTCTCTCATTTCATTGAGATGAGTGTTCATATCTGACTTGAGGTAGCTCTCAAGTTTTGAGGAGCATATTTTTATTTCCTCCTTTGCTTATAGGGAATTTGAATGATTCTCACATAATGATTTTTTTTGCCTTTTTGTCTATCTCAGTTCAAATATTACGTGTTCCATTTTATTTTTACATATTCAAAAATGCATTAGTATTATTACATAGTATTGCAGTACTAATAACATATCTGTGGTATTATCAACAAGTATCTTTGGATGTGATAGGATTGGATAGGAAAAAAAAAGAAACATCACCAAATAATCATTTGAAAGTTAATTGATTTAATAACACCATCTATAACAAAATCCTGAAGTATTATATATCCCCCCATTTTCTTTGAGAAACTATAAATATTTTATGTGTTAAAATTATAGAGTATGTTAATTTGATGTTGTGTTCTCTTTTTTCATTTTCTTCAAAAAATCTTCAACCACTATGGTTCTTCCACACAATCTACCTTATATATTGGGGAAGACAGGTTGCATCTACAAATTAAAAAAAAAACAACTTTTTTTTGTTATACATATGCTTGTTATTTCAGTAAGATCAACAAAATGTTTAGGAGCACAAACAAATTCATTAATTATCTTTTGTATCCAGGGCAAAATATAGCAGGCAAGTTGAAAAATGAATTGTTTATTTTTGGAGGGGCTGGGAATAAAGAACAATGAAACTTCCAAATAAAAGTAGTTGGACCTTTTTGCTGTGGATTTGAAAATAAGTCCAGAAGGCTGAGCTTAATATAACATGTGGCAGGTGGCCTGCGTTTGCCTGGAGAATTCCTTTAGGGCAAGACAGCTCAGCAAACACATAAATCCTTTTTTCTCTGTTATCTAGTAGCACATTTAGTTGCCATGGGGATTTTATTTATGCAGCAGATCCTCTGCAGTTCAGTTTGTGCCTAAAGTTTAACCGTACAGCTGTTACCATAAATGCTACATGGCAATATTTTCCAAACACAGATCCTAGAACAAAAAGAACATTTTTTTTTTCCTAGCATTGATTTTGCTTTTTATGTTCTGAAACATCTTAAAGTTATTATTATGTCCCAGGAAAACTTCACACAAGTTTCAGGCAAGCAGTGGTGTTATTTAATGTTATTTGAATTGTTCAGTTGCAAAAAAATTATATAAAAATGTGGCAAATATATTTAAGGTTAAAACAATATTTTGTATGTTAAATGAATAGTTTATTATTGTTGTCTGTTTTAAGATTTAATTTTTCCCGCTGTTACTTCTTAAAGGAGTTTATATCAAAGGATAAGTAAGACTAGAATGCATGCTACTCCACAACTTCTCACTTCCACAGCTCTTTTAATATTTTTTTCCCACTATTTTTTAGTAGAGGAAGGAAGAAAACAAGATAGAAAAATGGTGATTGCTTTCGCAACAATCAAGGGACATCTAAGTTTCTCCAGCTCAGGGCTAGGTCCTGATTTGGAATGAATTGCTTTTGTTTAGTCTTGATTTGTACTATACCAGATAAATCACCAATATGTCTCCTTTGTGTGAAACAGCATGGATTGGTCAATGAAAAGGGGAACTGATGCTTTTAGATGGAGTGCATAAAATTACCTCACACCATCTGTGTCACAGTGCGCCAGGAAAATGATGAAAGGAAAACTTGCAATCCAGGTAAAGTTGCTTCCTTAGAAGGAAAGTAAGGCATTTAGAATCAAGATATATTGTTCACTTCTTCCTGCTGCATCACATTTCAGATATGTGATGTTGACTGTTTCAGAGAACTATACAGACATCATCCTTACAGATGGTTTTGCTCTAATCAGAGGGTCAACATAGAAAATTTGAAATCATAAACTAAATAAAGGACTTCTGTTTAATACCATATATTCTTGGCAGTGACCAAGCTGTTTAACATTAAAACCACATTACTGCAGTAACAATCATTAAAGATAGTCTCTGCTAGGAACAAATACCTTTCAGATATTTATTTCTGTTCCAAATGGCCACATAAATATGAAAATGAACTTTGATGTGATTACTGGAGCAGAGATTTTTTTAAAGATTTTTTTTAAAGATGGACACAATATCTTTATTTATTTGATTTATTTTTATGTGGTGCTGAGGATTGAACCCAGTGTCTCACATGTGTGAGGTAAGTGCTCTACCACTGAGCTATAACTCCAGCCCCTGGAGTAGCGACTTTTTTTTTTTTTTTTTTTTAGAGTGGAAAGTGGAAGGCTTTATTAAAGGACAGCAGAAAAGACTTCTCCCCAGAGGAAGAAGGGGACCCGAAAGGTGGAATCTGTGGAAGCAGGGAGGTCTTCCCTTTTTTATAGCTACGGTCTTCTTTTAGCTTTTCTGGAGTAGCGATTTTAATGAGCAATTGTTAACAAGTTTTGTCCTCGAGTTTGTTACTCTGAGCATTGAGACATTCCACCATTCCGTCTCCTATGAGAAGGAACTGGAGTGTCTTGCCATTCACTGCAAATGTTGGCCCGTGTTTCATGTCATACTAAAGCTGTAATGAAACACTAGCATGTGTTTCCTTGTATCCATCAACAGTGATGTTTTCAGTATTCAGTTTTCATTGTAAAGTCATTTCCTGAAAAAAAAAGTTAGCAATCTTACTTAATCATTATGACATTGTTACTCAAAGTGTGGTCCATGGACCAGTCACATTGGCAGCACCTGAGACCTTGTTAGAAATGTAAAATTTCAGCTTCCCTCCTTCTCAAGACATACTGAATAAGAATCTGCATTTTAACAAGTTCCCGAGCTGATTTCTATGCACAGTGTTTGACATGCATTAGTCTCTGAGCCTCAAAATTGGAGGTGAAACTGCACATCTTAAGTATTGTGAAAGGGAAGTATGATTTCATCAGCTATTTTAGGACCTGCTAGTAATACCTTAGCATCATTTCTTTTTTTCTGTATGTCTAACTCATACACACACAAAAAGTGAAAACAGTTCTCCCTGTTTTCACTTTTTTTCCCACCTGGTACAGTAGTGATTACTGCCAAAATTATCTTTCAGAAATAAAGGTTTATTAGCCCCTATACTACTCAAACTATTTGAACCACTCTTCTTTTTCTGTTGGTTCAATCTATTATTTTTTCTTAATCTCTTAATAGCTTGTAATATGCACCCTGACCCAAAATTACACCAAATGACTCATCATGCCCTGGACTTATCACATTTATTATAACTCTGTGCCCTTGCATATGGTATTTCCCCTTCTGGGAATGTCTTTATTTTCATCTGCTGAAGTTTTATTCATGCTCAAAGACTCAGTTCCTGTGTATCTTCTGGATGAAGCATCGATCTTTACACAGAATTAGTTGCCCTCTTTGTGGGGTGTCTATAGCATTTATGCAAACCTCTTATACGGTGCCAGTGACACCATATTTTATTCACTTATTTACAAGTCTGACTCCCCTACTAGACTGCTCTTTGAAGGTAAGACTCTTACCTGGTTACCTGTGTAATCCCAGAACCTTGGACAGTGTCCAGCCTCCACAGGTGCTTTTTAAGTGAATGAGTGCCAAATCCATTTAAAAGGAAGCCTTTTTAGTAGTCAGAACTACTAACTAACTGATACTTCAGAGTAAATCAGTATACCTTCTCTTGATCATAACCTTTCATAAAGAAAAATATCTTGCTGTTCTGAAGAGAATTATGTCAGATATTCTGGGTAGAGGAAGTGTAATGAAAGGCCACATACAAAGTAAGGTACGAAAGAGAAAAGTGCCTGAACGGAGAAATTACTGAAGCTTGAATGCCCAATTGAAGAGAAACTGGTATACCTGAGAAAATCCAGTGAAATAAAAATGGGGTCCAAGGACTTGATTATACTTAATGTGAAAATTGTGTCACCCTTCTTAGAAGTAGAGGATCCATCTGTCCTCACTTGGATGGTGTGGGTTAGAAGTTCATCTTTGAAACAACACATAACTCCCCACGTGTGCCTTAAACCAGTATATTTTATTTTTATAAGTGAGATTTTTATATACTTGATGAAATGACTGCTAATTAGTGGTAATATAGCAGGAGATTAGATTTTTCTTCCCCTATAAGCAGTGGTAGTTTGTATCGTACTTTGGTTATTTTGGTTATTACACTTACTACACTTTACTTATATAAATGTTCACATAGCAACAGCAGCAGGCTGTAAAGGAATGCCTTGATGCTTCTGGACCAGACTATTGTGCATTTCCACCTTGTTTGCCTTATACCTGTGTGAGTTCTGCTGGTGTTTCTGAGTTGCACTGTGGAAATGTGAAATAAAAAGGTGGAATATTTCTTTAACAAAAGCAGGACATTTTAACTACATGATTATTACTTTTTTCCTAGAAGAGAGAAATTTTGTTTGGTACTGGGGATTGAACTAGGGGCACTTGATGATGGAGCCACATCCCCAGCTCTATTTTGAATTTTATTTAGAGACAGGGTCTCACTGAGTTGCTTAGCACCTCACTTTTGCTGAGGCTGGCTTTGAACTCGCAACCCTCCTGCCTCAGCCTCCAGAGTTGCAGGGATTACAGACATGCGCCACCGTGCCTGGCTGAGAGAAACTTTAGATGGATTTACCAGGCTAAGTCTGAATAACAAAACTAAGGCTATTAGTATCAGGGAATAGACATTATCATGGGAATCAATAGCATTTGTAATTCTTACTTAATTCAAAAGTCATTTAATTTTACTGATCTTTGTATATATATATGTAAACATACATGTCTGTATGTTTACATATATATACTCACTGAGTAAATGAGTTTAGGGCTTTAGTTCTAATAATTTTATTATCAGTAATATTGGACAAGTGTTTTAAGAAATTTGTGGTCCTTGAAATTTTCAGCCTGATATTATGGTATTAATAAGTTCAAACTCTTTCTTTTTTCTTAGTTGTAAGCTCATTTAATTGCCTGCAGGCTTTACACTTACTACAGAGTTTGGCAGGGAATGCTCTATAGTTATTAAGATTGAGATGGTGAAGTTTTATTAGGAAGTAAAGAAGAAGATAGAGGATAAAAAAAAATTAAGGGATTATTTAACATTTCTTTCTTTCTTTTTTTTTTTTCTTTTTTGGTACTAGTTATTGAACCTAGGGGTACTTTATCACTGAGTAACATACCCAGCCCTTTTTATTTTTAAATTTTGAGACAGGGTATAAGTTGCTTAGGGCTTCACCAAGTTGCTGAGGCTGCCCTTGAATCCACAATTCTCCTGCCTCAGCCTCCCAAGTAGCTGGGATTACAGGCATGTGCCATACATTGTACTCGTGCTATTTATCATTTCTTAATGATAAATTAAAAACTTTTCTTGGAGTTTTTTTTTTTTTTTTGGTTTGTTCTGTAGAAATCAGTGAGAGGCCACCTAGAATTTTATTGCAGATATCCTAATAATAAAATTATTATAATTAAAATCTTTGTTTTTTAGTTATATAGAAGAGAAAGAAAATAAAGCAATTCTTTTAAGAATTGACATTTCTAGAATGTTATTATTATTTTTTTGTTGTTGTTATTTGGTTTTGAGGAAGTATCTATTAAAGAAGCTAGGAAACCCTGACTGGTTGTCATTACCGCACAGGACAAGTATGTGCTTTTCCTTTTCTTATTTAGCACGTGAGTTAAAGGTCTGATACTGTGAGAGGTCAGTGATGGAATCTTTATCAGTTCCTTTAGAAAACCACTGGACACATCTGGCGTGTAGACAGGAGTAGTGAGTAGTCTGGAGATGTACTAGAGACCAAGTGGGGAGTGGTTACCTGCTGTTGATGTGGATGAAGGGAGTACCACACGAACACAAAATTATGAGGTTTTAGGAGCATATTTCATTACCTGACCGGATGTCGAACTGCCGGTAAAACAGGATATTTATTTCAAGTATCCAGGCTGCTTGCTGTTTTATATAGCACCTTGTCCATGCACTGTGATTTGGCAAAGGGGTAGGAGCAGGGAGAAGCAGCACTAACGAACCCAAAAGAGGCCAGTAGAGGGGAAGCATAAGGCAGAAGAAGGCAGAAGAAGCCAGAGTATGTCCTGCCTTGTGTCCCCCAGGAAAGAGCCTGAGGGGAGGGAAGAGTTATATGTGGTTTCCTGGTAATTTACAGATCCCCAGAGAAAGGAAGATCAAGTAACCCTGGAGAAATAAGGACAAACTTAAAAAAGATAAACACCAAATTAAAACAGACAGATTAATAGTCTGAACATATTCTGTTGGGCTTCTATTTTGGAAGTCTTAAGGAGATCCATTAGTACTAATGTACTGAAATGCATAAGGCTGGCAATATTTCTATAAGTTTTATAGGAAAAAGATACAATAAATTTCTTTGGGAAACTTCATGACTTTCTGAAACCATTTTTTCTTCCTAACACCATCAGGTTAGGTGTGTGGAGCTAAAAGATTGTCTTGTGGTCCTGAAATGTGAAAGGGTGACTCTTCTCTTTTATGTTGTAGAGACCTCATAGCATAATGGGTAAGAGAAAGCAAAGACTCTAAAGCCAGTGCCCTTGAGTCCAATTCCTAGCTCTGCCTTTAACAAGTCAGATCAACCATGTGGTGCCTTAGTTCTTCATCTGCAAAATGTGGATAATTTACTTATCCTGAAACGATCTGCAAAATTCAGAATTACATACAGAGAGCTCTTAATTTATTTGGTATGTAGTAAGCACTTACTAATGTTAATATTATTAATAAAAAAAAGAACTGAAAAAAGTTTATTGGGGGAAAGAAAATAGAAAAAAATGAGATTGATCATGTCAATACCCTCAGCAAACATGAAAGCTATCTGCAGACTTGCAGAAGAGACCTTAACCCAGCAGAGAAAACAGGATCAGAATATTTTCAGAAGAAAATTTAAATAGGCGTCTTTTTTATATTTATTTTTTTTAGTTATAGTTGGACACAATACCTTTATTTTATTTATTTATTTTTATGTGGTGCTGAGGATCAAGCCCAGGACTTCGCACGTGCTAGGTGGGTGCTCTACTGCTGAGTCCTAACCCCAGCCCAACGGGTCACTTTTTAAAAGATGCTATATTAAGCACATTTTATAATACAGTGAATAACAAGAAAAGCATTTAAACACTGTAACTGGAGTAGAAGAGAAGCTCGTGAGAAGAGGACAGGGATGAGTTGCATAGCATAAGGAAATAAAGTTACAGTTGTGTTTGGGACCCATGGCAGGAGAATGCCTCAGGAAGCTTTTAGGAATGAAAAACAATCCAAGGCAAATGGAATAGAATTAGGTCAAGATGATAAAGGACCACCTATAGAAAAACATTGACAGGATGAAGAGGAAAAAAGCAAGAAGTACTTAGAGGATTGAGAAACAGGAAGATAGAGTTTCTTCCATGAAGATGTTGAGAGCAGTGACCTCATCTTCTCCTGTGACTGCCCAATGCCAGCCCTGGACTTGGCATGCCATGGACACTTGGCTAGTCTCTAATGATTTTTGAATGAGGGGATTCATTAATAGATTAATTGATTTAATGAATGAAGGAATCAAGTTTATCAACAACTGTGAGCACTAGAAGGAAGTAGGTCATGTGAAATATGATTTCACTCCTAAGTATAAATGAATATGCCTGTGTGAAGTAGGGAAGAGTAAGATTTCTCTTCAGGGAACAATTACAAAATTCAGGAGTCAAGGAAATCGTGGGAGAGATTTTCCTCAGATGAAATAATGTAAGAGAAAAATGAGAATGTTTTCTTGACAATTCTTCCCCACACATGAGTTATTAAGGATTTAGAGGCAAAAAATGGCTGGATAAAGCCCAAGTGTGATAAATCTGTGAGAAGAGGTAGAACCTTTGAATAAGGTTGTTCCTTACCTCTAAACCCTCTAGAGTTGACTATTTCATGGAAATCCTTTAGGGATTCCCAGGGTGAGTTTTCTTAAATGGGGAAAGACAAATTTCCGTGAAACAGTTCAGCTGCCTCTGTTTTGCATATGAAAGTCCTCAATGTCTTCATTACCAGGGTGTAAAATATTTGTAGGTCTATTATGGCAACAAGTAGGAGTAGATGTTAGAGGAAAGAAACTATAGCCATTAAGAAGAAGCATCACACCCTGCTTAATTTTTTAAAGATATATAGTAATGTTTGAGGTAGTTGGGTTATTTAGTGACTTTTCACTAAGCATATATATGAAAGATCATGAAAGATTTTTAAAGGTAGCATGCATTCAGAAGGTCCTACACCTGGGCATGTACTTCATAAGGGCATTGAAGACAATGACAACAGTGTTTCTAGTGAATTAGAAAAACGTAATAGTTGTAGGAGAGTCACCATTTAGCCTTCAGCTCTATGCATGGGCCATAGGTGCTCTATGCGTGGGCCATAGATGCTCCATGAGAAGCTAACTGGCAAGCTCAACAGACATATAGCATGCTAGTTTTCAAATTGAAGTCCTTAAGTCATGGTCCACCATTAAAATTTTAAAAATAATGAAAGTATTTTCATTTTATATTTTCCTATACATACTTTGATTCATTTGATGATTGAGTCTTTATGATGTCAGACACAGGCTACCATGGAACGAAACGGATGCTGCTCCTTGTTTTCTAAGCTTGCATTCTAGTAGTAGTATCACAAGCTTCCTGTGTTCAGAAATTTCCTAGAGATGTTGAAAATATAGATTCCCCAGGTGTTGTGCTGTGGTGGCTTCTATTGGCTGTGTGTGTAGACAAGAAGTGGGAGGAAGGCGAGGTGACTAATCTAAGGGAGTGGTAGTGGAGGGTTGACCACAGGGATTTTCCAGAGCTAGAGGCATCAGCACGGAGACATGATGGGTAGGAAGTATTTGGCCAGACTGAGAGAGGGCATGGTAGACTGTTTAGATAGAGGGAAGAGCAGGTGTAAAGACTGCTCTACTTGCTCTACTTGGCTGGCTCTCTTTCACTTAATATTGTAACAGAGTTCAGCAAGCACGTATGGAGCACCTCCTCTGTGCCAGACTGCACTTGTCACTAAAGATGAAACTTTCTTTCAATTGCAAAGAAACTCATTGTTGAAGACGTGGGCATTAACAAGTGACTTAAAGCATTTAAATTTGTGACAGGCTTGTTGATTAAAAAATACGTGTAACACATATAGGCTATTCGATTACATAAGGTAAGCTCTCTGTCTCTGACTTCATCATATCTTTGTGTGTGTGTGTGTGTGTATGCACACATGCACATTCATGTGCACATGCTAGAAATTGAGGCAGGGCCTCACAGGTTAGGCAAGTGCTTTACCACTGAGCCAAATCCCCAGCCTCTTCATCACCTGATTTAAAGGTCTAGAATCTTAGCAATACTACTAAAGCTACTTGAATTTCCCCCTAATTCCAACTTTACCTTCCTACTTCTCTTACTAAGGTATCCTGAATTTTTCTTGTTCCATATATTTTTTAATATTGAAATTTTAATTTGAGACAGATTCCTTAGGATTTCCTCTGTAGACATCACATCACTATGCAAATACAATTTAGATTTTGCTTTCCTTGTCTTATTTTTTAAAATTTAATTTTAAATGAGATTCTTGTATTTAACCACCATGATTTGCTATAGTTTTTTTTTTTTTGTGTGTGTGTGTCCCTTTGAAGGACCTTCTTTTTTTTTTGTGAGTATGCCAAAACATGTTTTGATTTTTAATTATTAATTTGTGTTGAATGTGATCAAGTGCTTTTTCTGCATGTATTGAAAATTTCTTCTAATTTTTCACAACATTGATGTTGTGAAATAGATTTACAGATTTTTCTAGAATTGCATTTATGGTAAAAAATCAACTTCGCCATGACATGTCTCTATTTTTGTATAATACTGGATTCAGTTTTCTAAAATTTTGTTGTTCTTTTGTCATTTATTGGGGTTTTGTAAAGAAACAGTTTTTTGAGTTTGAGTGACCATATTCTTACTCACTTAAGTCCTTTGTGTTCTGAACATATTAAAAACATGTGAATTTGGGCTGGGGTTGTGCCTCAGAGACAGAGAGCTTACCTCGCATATGTGAGGCACTGGGTTTAATCCTCAGCACCACATAAAAAATGAATAAACAGAAAGATATTGTGTCCATGTATAACTAAAAAATATTTTAAAAATGTGAATTCAAGATTTTTTCAATTTGGATGGATTATGTAGGTCAATTTCTATTAAACTCTTTCACAGTGTTTGTAAGGATTGTATACTAATTCTACATCAAAATAATTACTTGTTAACTATATTAAGTACTAAATATATAGTGAATTTAGAAAAACTATAATTAGTTTTTTTTTTTTTGTACCAGGGATTGAACTCAGCTTTTTTTTTTTTTTTTTTTTTTTTTTTGTACTCATCTACTGAGCCACATGCCCAGCCCTATTTTGTATTTTATTCAGAGACAGGGTCTCACTGAGTTGCTTAGTGCCTTGCCATTGCTGAGACTGGCTTTGAACTCGAGACCCCCCTGCCTCAGCCTCCTGAGCTGCTGGGATTACAGGCATGTACCACTGCACCAGGCTGATTAGGATATTTTGTTGTTGTTGTTAAAAAATGTACTGTATAAAAGGAGACAACCAATTGGGACATAAGTATAATCTTGTTCTTTAGGTTGAGGAATCACTTTTCTCTGGGCCTCTCTTGGCCTGTGCCCAGTGCCTTCTCAGATGCCACCAGCAACCAATATCATTCTATCTCTGTGCAGTGTCTTGTCTTCCTCTCCTCTTCTCCAAGCAGCCTCTGTTACTTTATGTTCTCTGAGCCATAGAATAGAAACGTCAATATAAAAGAAGTTCAGGCTCCTTACATTTTACAGGTTTTGGTGTTTATTGCTTAGAAACTTGGCAGTTGCTGGCCACAAAAATAAACATGCAGAAGATAGAAAGTTTCTGGAGTTCTCACTGTATTGGTCTTTAGTTCTTTGCTCTTTTCAGTATGACTTAACTTTTCTAAAACCTTACCCCATCAAACTCTTTTGAATCCACTAAATACTTCTCTTTTTCCTCTGTCCTTGATAGATCCACTTGAAATATGCAGTCATAATTTGAAGATATTTTAAAGATAAGGTTGCCTGTTTTTTATTAAACTCTTTGAACTAGGACTGATATATTTTTTTCACAGCTTCATGATTAAGCAACAGATCATACCATCTGTCTTTAACATGGCTCCCTAATAGTGAATAACATACTTTTGTCACTTTTAATTTGGGATATATTTTTCCACATGTGACACAGAAGTGCTAGTGTATGCTAAGTAGTCTATGTGTTACATTTTTTTCTGGTATAACGATTATGCCAGATTTTTTCTGCTATAACAATTATGCCAATTGTTCTATTATTGATAAAAAGTAATAGAACAATTTATTTAATGAAGTTTCCTAGTGGTTGATGGCTTTTTTAAAGCAGACTATAGAGAAGTGTTTGCTTTGCTTAATTTTTTTAAGTTAACTGTTCTTTGGAATTTCCTTACATTAAGTTAATGTATGGTAAGTTCACGTAATGTCCTTTTAAAGTCTCATTTGCAGACAGGGATCCACACACTATCACAGCTGTCATAAAACTATTTTCAGAGCCACAGGGAGTTTGCCAATACAAATGAAGATGTTGGCCAAATGAGTAAAGGGGAAGAGAAACAGTCTTTGAACTCTAGGATTACTTTTCTTTTCTCTTGGTGTAAAATATATACACGAGTGCACAAATTAACAATACGTAAGATTAAATTAGGGATGACATAGGCTTGAAAATCACTGGTATTTCTGTTGCATCTGAGATTGCTTTGAAATCAATCACATTTTGTGAAAATATCTCTGTTCTTTCTTTGTAATCATATTGTTTTGGAATCTTTCTGCTAATTGTGCATAATTTACAAAAAAGGTAAAAAAATTGTAATGAGTGAAAGGGGAAATGCAATTATTGTCTTAAAATTTTAGAGTTTGCTTCCTAGTAGATTTCTTATAACAGGAGTTTTTGAGTTGATGTCAAATTTTGCTTGTATTTTACTTGTATTTATTTATTTGTTTGTTTTTGATACCTGGGATTGAACCAAGAGTGCTTAACTATTGAGTCACATCCCCAGCTCTTTTTTTAAAAAAATTATTTTGAGGCAGGATCTCACTAAGTTGCTTAGGGCCTCTTGGTTTGCTGAGGTTGGCTTTTAACTTGTGATCCTCAGCCTCCCAAGGTGCTGAGATTTCAGGCATGTACCACTGCTCGTGGCTAGGTCTTGGTTTTTTTTAACAAGCTGAATGTAGGAATAGTACATGAGTATAAATTAACCTTAGTTTTCACCTCCACTCTTTATATAGCACCACTCCCTTCTTAGAGGAAGCTTCCTTGGCAATTGGAAGCCTGTGTTGTAGGAAAGAAACCTTGAGTGGTTCGCCCAGCATAGCCTTTCACCTTCAGAAAGAACAACAAACCCTTTCCCCAGAAAGGAATATTTATCCTACTCTTAAGGTTGTCCAGGGAAGTTGAAACCCACAGCAGGGTCACTCTGCACTCACTGTTAGGATGAGTTTTATAATCGGCTCAAATCCCTCCTGGGTATTGGAGTTCCCTGGTTGTCCTCCGTACTTCTCAGTGTATACCCAAAGCACTTCTCAGTGCCAGGTTCTGTGGGAGTTTGGTGTACAAAAGCACTTTTTCCCTCAAGGAAAAACTAGTTTTCAGTGTCTCTTGTGTAATAATCTTTTAAATGCTGAAGATTGTAATTAGGTCATCCACTTGTAATTAGGCCAGTTTGTCTTCTAAACTAAATCATCTAAACACAGTATTAGTTTTTTTATAGACCTATTAATAATTTTTAAATGTCTGGCTTAGAGAAAGGACCCCTTTTCCTGGTCTCCAAGTTCTCCAAAATGGAGCTATCTGTCATGCCTAGCTATATGTCTGTCTGACTTATACATGCTCTAGCTATTACCCTCCAAGGGTTAAATAAAACTTTATAAATTGCCTCCAAAAAACCCTTAATGGTGAATCTTATCTTTTATGTTTATTCAATATAAGTGATAAATTTGGGGTTTCTATATGTTTCTTTATAAATAGATACATTTTTAGAGAGAAATAGCTATAAATTTGTAGTCCCTTTCTGTCATGTAATGATCATCATAATAATGGTAGAAAGTACAGCTAACTCATGGTAACCCTGCTCCACATATGTGTTCATGGACATACACACAAGGGAATAAAAATTATGTCGATATTTGTTAAATACTTTTTATGATCGTGAATAAGACAGAAATCTCTGGCTTAGTCGGACAGGGATGTCAAAGAGCCACAGTGAGCTATCATGCGTCATTGGAGAAGTGAACTGAATGTAATTTTTGCGCAGAAACCTGCAGGATCAAATCCAATAGAGAAAGAGGGGAAAGGCAAGTCGAGAGCTGGCTCTTCGGAAAGATTGTGATGGGTTGTGAGTGTTGAGATCAAGGAGCGCTGAGACGCAGGGCTGAAGAGACATGGGTGGACTGAAGAGAAATAGGCTCAGGATCTGAAACCATAGGGAAGAAAGAGCCTTAAAGAATTTTAAGGGGACTTGGATTGCAGGCTGGTGGGAAGGAAAGAGTCTGGAAAGCTGCTAAGGATGTTACCTTGGTAGTCCAGGTGACCTTGGGTGAAGACCTGGGATAGGTTGGGGAAAAGAGGGATGCTTGTTCTGAAGGCTGGGTGACCACTTTCATATGGGCAATAAAAGAGACTGAAGTCAGGCTCCTGTTTTGGGCTTAGGGAAGCAATGTTCATGAGGCAGTGAGGTGGGAAAGAGCATCTAGATGATTTTGGATATTGGAGCCACTTTTGTACACCTAGGAAGAGACGAGAAGTTTTGGTCTGGAGCTCAGGAGAGGGTTTGCAGAGGGAAATGGAGACTGATGTTTGAAACCATTAAGAGACCAGGTGGCATGGGAAGATGAGAGCACAGGTGGAACCCTCAGGAGTAAGGACTGTGAGTGCCGGGTTTCTGTTCTCGCAACTAAAAGGCTCAGGGGTCACTCCAGTTAAACTGGGCTAACTGGGCTGCACCAAATAACCACACAAGAGACACAAATACCTTTTTCTTTGAGGTCCTCTGACCTTAAGGGTCCGCAGAAAGAGAGAGAGCGAGAGCACGCGCTGACCCCTTTTATTGAGGGAAGCTATTCAAATGAGGCAAGGGGTCAGGTTTCAGGAGGCTGAGTATCTTCATGATGTCCACTGTCAGCAGGTTGACTGACACCTGGGTAGGCCACACCCAAGGGCACAGTAAGAGGAGGGGACACACACAAGGCACTTCCATGGAAGATTCTATCCTAAGCAGGGCAAGGGGTTATATTACAAAGGAACAGGTGAGCATAGCTTTACCCATGGGGCTGCAGCAAGACACACCCATGCACGAGACACCGACCACATTTCTGTGACTGAGCGCCTCAGCACCCAGCCTGGGAGTGTGACTCAGTCATGTGCAAGGTTGGTCTCCCACATGTGAGAAGGCAAGCCAGTCGTGGAGGCTGAAGAAAAGAGTCAGGAGTGAGGGAGAGGAGGCTTAGACACTAAGGAAACAGTCATGAAGGAAAGTATGGTTGAGGTAGATCCCATGCCACAGAAGACTGAAAGTGACAAGATGATTGGAGACCTTAATTAGGGCAGTTTAACTAAAGCATCAGTGTCAAAAGCCAGATGATACTGGCTTTAGGAGCAAATGGGGACAGGGAAATAATTAACATTTACTGGCAACTATTATGCTGTAAGCATTTTATTAGGTCCTTTATGGTTTTTCTGTCTAATTCTCATATGCACCCTGTGAAGTAGGTATTTTTCAGATAAGAAATCGAGTCCAAAGCCTTTGTCCAAATTGCACAAATAGGGGCTGGGGATGTGGCTCAAGTGGTAGCGCGCTCGCCTGGCATGCGTGCGGCCCGGGTTCGATCCTCAGCACCACATACCAATAAAGATGTTGTGTCCGCCGAGAACAAAAAATAAATATTAAAAAATTCTCTCTCTCTCTCTCTCTCTCTCTCTCTCTCTCTCTCTCTCTCTCCTCTCTCACTCTCTCTTTAAAAAAAAAACAAATTGCACAAATAGAGCCAAAATTAAATTTCTGTTCACTATTATTCTTAAATTATTTAATCTATGAATGTAATAAGATAGAAAGGATTGATATTTATTTTCTCAATAGTAAATTAAGTCTGAATGGTTTATGAAATAAGACCTACAACTTTCTATTCATAGTTTATGTGGTAGCACAAGAATCCCTACTTTGATATAATTCATATTATCATCATGCAATTGATAGCAACATAGCAATAAGTGAAAAAATATAATCAGGTATGTTATAGGCATTAGGAATAGGAATGTCTTATGGTGAAGCCAAGCACATACATACATACTACATGAACACACAAGGATGACTCCATCTTAAGGCTACCTTGGCAAATAGGAAAGAATTTAGACACTTAAAGACATGATGTGTGATGAAATATTTTATTCAGAAGAGATTAGCAGTCTTCCCCTGTACTAAGTGTACATTGCTGAGTCTATATGGCCAGTCAGAATTTGGCAATGTTTTAAGTGGTAAAAGGTGTTGCTTGAGCCAGCTATCATAACATGGCAACCGGACTATAATAAGTAGGATCTAATGAAGTGTCTAAGTGCCAGTGAAGAATAATAAAATAATTCATAGTGAGGAGGAAAATAACATCATGCACATAATAGGAAAGAACATTAAACAATATTATGCCCATTGTAAAACTATTCATGGTTTGTAGAAAAGGGGATAAGGACTGAGCATTTTAATCACACTATGCAAATACTAGACAAACTGAAACTATTCTGTGGCCTTCTGATAGGTTTCCAGGTGCAAAAGCTATGTTGTGGTGACAGAGTATCATGCTCAAGGGAAAAGATAAGACATGGTAATTCCTGATTTGGGATTCTAGAAAATTGAGGAAATTTCTTGAATGGAGGTTCAAAAGCTGTGGGAAAGAAGTTGTAAATCAATAGTCTTACGTGTCACTACAGAAATGTATAGGAATAATTTCAAATAGAAAAATTAACCAATGAAAGTTACTCTCATGGCCTAACACATGGTAAAGATTGCTTTTTGCAAGAAAACAAGGGAATCCCTTCTTTTGCAAATTCATTGAAAATGTTAAATTGATTTTTTTTACCCATAAAATGCAAATTGTGTTTAAGATCTGAGAAGTGAATTTGTTCTTAGACATAAAATCTCTTAGGAATTATTTGGCTGGTTTTCTTCTTTGGGTTTAGGATGGACACTTGAGCTTCTTTTCCTCCCTCTTTTTTTATTTGATGAGATTCTAGTCATGTTTTAGTTTATATCATAGCAAAGAGGTTTTAAATGACCTCTTTATGAATGCAGTTGCCACTGCTTCCATTCTCATTTCCCTTCATCTCAGCATGGCTTTTGACACTGTCAACCGTGCTATCATTTCAGAGTGCTTGAGGGAATTTCCGTCCTTAAACACTCAATTTTACATCAAAATAACACTTGAAAAGCACAGTTTTGTAGGCAAATATTTTATCTAAATTTTTTTCAAGAATATTGCAAATTCTATTTAGTTAAAACAATAGCATCTAGAGGTCTGATTATTTTAATTTAGTTTTAGAGACAGTTTCCACTTCAGCCAGCTACCAGAAGCTGTTTTTAAGATATTTTGCCTCTCGTCTCTGGTTGGCCATAGGCACTGATGGCTTCTTGGGTTAGTAGTCAGTGGACAAAAAGAGGAACCAATGGAGCTTTATTTTGAAATGGAACCTACCTGTCTCTGTTTACCTGTGATATATTGTTGGTATGAAATTAGTTATTTCTGTAACCTACACACTGTTCATGTGTTTATCTGTAAAATTTTAATGTGGATAATGCCATTTCTGAGCTTTCTCCTTGTGAGTGTGCTAAAAGATTTGATTTTTTTTCTTGTAATATGTGGGTTAAAGGAGGGTGTTCACAGGTCTAGAGCACCCCAACCTTCAATTTCACTGTTACTACATGAACAGAAATTTCAGTGCAGGGTTAGCAAGTATAATGCTGGTGCCAGCTTTTGTTCTCTAAGTGTCCTTCTTTTGCACATTATGTTAGCATATTGCTAAAGCTTGCAGATGTCACTTGAAAAATATAACTATACTTATTCCTCGTGTATACCTAACACAAAATTTTGGACTTTGATTTTTATCATCTCTGAACTGGATAGTTATTCTTCCCAACTGGCTATTTGCTTGGGACCTTTTTATAAGCCCCAAGAGTCCTTGAAGTTATAGGGATGCACAGAATCGAGGGAATCTCACTTCCAGACTGAAATCTGGCATCTGATTGCCTGTTGACCTTTTAGCAAAGTAAGTGGCGACTGTTGTAATATCTGGTGAATTAGGAGTTCTGAGTAGATTTCTTGACTTAATTTTAAAATGTATTTTTTTTTCTTGGCTCCTATACATTTTGGCACCCTTCACTACAGGTTTCAGTTAGAGAAGTGAAAGATTTTTTTTTTTTAATAACACATTCATTGCCCTATACTATAAAATATTTTAAAATGTTTATATAAAATTGCATATTTATTTGTTATTACAAAAGTTCCATACCTTACAAAGAATCAAGTTGGGATCCTGAGTGGCTTTTTGAGCTCCTGATTATGAAAAGCAAATGTGATCATCTTGAATTTGGGTTATTGATTACCAACACAACAGTCTGAATTTCTCAGGGGGAGAAAAAGCAGACCTGAAAATATTCTGTTTAGGCTCTTCTGAGTTTCTGAGGAAGAAACAAGGGAAGGACAAGACCAAAAGAAACTTAATAAAATAATTGAGGTTGGAATGAGTTAGTGTTAAGCAATTTTGAAATGAATGAGCACCAACAAACAGTTCCAGAAGCCAGTGCTCCATTGAGAAGCCATTTGTAGCCCATTGCCGTAGACTCTGAATGGAAGTGGAGTCCACTTTTCCAAGGAAATGGACCTGATATAATTGGAATGGATCCAAACAGGTTTCCCACTGGACACAGTATGTAGTCTTAAGAAGTAAGGGCAGCACAAGTAAACATAGTATAAGTGGGCCTAAAAGCTGTGACCGTTCATGTGCAATAACTATCTTTTCAAAAGGCAAAGTTCCTTGGTTCTGAAAAACACAGAACAAGAAAATACACTGCAGGCTGGGGCTGTAGCTCAGTGGCAGAGCACTTTGTGTGAGGCACTGGGTTGGCTCCTTAGCACCACATACAAATAAACAAATAAGGGCTGGGGATGTGGCTCAAGCGTAGCGCGCTCGCCTGGCATGTGTGCGGCCCGGGTTAGATCCTCAGCACCACATACCAACAAAGATGTTGTGTCCGCCGAAAACTAAAAAATAAATATTAAAAATTCTCTCTCTCTCTCTCTCTCCTCTCACTCTCTCTTAAAAAAAAACAAATAAACAAATAAATTAAAGTCATTCTGTCCACTTATGACTTAAAACACACACACACACACACACACACCCCCACACACACACATATTGTGGTAACCTGCCTATAAAATCTTTAACATAATGATAATAAAGGTTATAATTAGGGCTCTGTATAGTTTCCTGAAATTTATGACTGATGTGTAATAATAATGGTAATCCAATTTCATTTAATCCCTTTAGCTATTATTTAATAAGTGTCAAGATCCCCATTTTCCAAATGAGAAAACCCTGGGGTGGTGAGGCTCATCCCAGGTCATATAGCTAGTCAATAGCAGGCTTGAGATTAGAACCCAAGTCAGCTTATTTCACTCTATGGTGAGTGTTTTACTTTCTGCAATTGTTATTCAGCCTTCTGCACTCTGTCACAGGAAGGAACTTGCAAGGTCTGCTTCTTGCAAGTTGTTGCTTCTGAAAACACAAGAACAGTGATGCTGGCATTTGGGAGAGGGAACTTTGCATATGTGCTACAAAGGTGAAGGGGACAATTTTCAAACACTGCTTTTGTCTGATCTATGGAAGGAGGCAGTTTTAACGCTTTTTCTTAAGTTTGTTGTAATATGCTCCCCCCAAATCAGGCTAATGTCTCCAGAAATAGTTTTTCCCCTTGTTTTTCTTCATGACCATTGATTAAAACTGAGATGACTGAATGTACTGAAATATTTGGCTTTTTTCTCTTCTCTGGAAAAATTTGAGAAGTAATAGAAACTCAATATAATGAATGCAGAAATAGTGCAAATAATTAAATTTATGATTTTTTTGCTAGAAGAATTGAGAAACTTAAACTGTATATATGCTAAAGTAGCACTTTATATATTAAACAGATTGAAATAAGAAACATAATTGAATTAGTGTGAAGACATTAAGTGATAAATGCTTTTATTGACTAAGGGGGAATAGTTGGACTATTGTAATGAAAATCTCAATCAAGGCATCTCAGATATTTAAGACTTAAATGTGACTTTGATATAGCCTCTGGCAACATCTGAGGAGTTTCAGGGCAAAACTGAATCATTTAGATGGCATCTTATTACTGAAGGAATTTTGCTTATTTCACCATCAACCCAGCTCATTATTTTTTTTCTTAAAGCAAGTGATCCACCAGTATTTATAATGTGTCTGTTGGATTTTAAAAGGTAATTATAATTGAATTCATTTTAAATTAAGTTCAAATTCTAAAGTCAACATATTGGGCTGGGGATGTGGCTCAAGCGGTAGCGCACTCGCCTGGCATGCGTGCGGCCTGGGTTCGATCCTCAGCACCACATACAAAAAAAGATGTTGTGTCCGCCGAAAACTAAAAAATAAATATTAAAAATTCTTTCTCTCTTCTCTTTCTCTCTCTCTCTCTCTCTCTCTCTCTCTCTCTCTTTAAAAAAAATAAATAAAGTCAACATATGTGGAAGTGGGCTGGGTTGTAACTCAGTGGTAGAGTGCTTGCTTAGCATGTGTGAGGCACTGGGTTCAATCCTCAGCACCATGTATAAATACATAAATAAATAAATTAAATGAAGGTCCATTGACAAATAAAAAAATAATTTAAAAATGTGGCAGTATAAACAGAAACATATGTATAATCCAGGTTTTTGCTGTTTGAACCTTTCATATGAAAATTAGTGATAAGTTGTAACACTAAAGATTAAAGAATAGAAGACTAATTCATATTGCCATGTTATAAGAATTAAACTAGGATTTATAATGTCAATATGTCAGGAGTTAAATTTACATACAAAGAATGGCCCAATATCTATGCTATATAAGTTGGTCAGCATGAAAATGCATGTGTTTGCAGTTCTTTGGCTAAGAATGATAATACTCCCAATTTTATTGAACATTTTTTTTTTTGGTATCAGCATGATTAGATTGTGGTAGTATTCCCAAATATAGAAAACTGATGAGAAATCATTTTTCCTCTTGGGAGGCTGCTGACCTGGTGCTCCAGGTGCAGTGGGCTTTTGATATAATGGTGACCACTTTTATAAATGATCAGTGATGGTGTAACATTTCTCTCATCCTGCTCATGGAGAATTGGACATAATCCATGTGTTTTGTTCATGAGAGTTTGCCATATCTCCAGGATTTTTGTAATCAGGAAACAAGACTAACTTCTTGTAATCATCTTTATTTTTTCATCAGTGTCTACCATATAACATCAAAATAGTAGTCACACAATAATTCTTTCAAAGAATTAGGTTAATTCATCTTTGGGGTCAGGAAATGATTAATTCATTTAATAAATGAGGAATGGAAAGAAAGTGCATCCATGTCCAAATGGCATACTCTGTCAACTGAGTCTACTCTGCTTTCTCTGCTATCCAGGAAGATACAAAATATTTATATGTTCATTATAAATACAGCCCTCTAAGAGTTTTCCCATCAATTCCAAATATAATGGTGGCTAGGGGAGGAGGGATGGAACAAGGGTTCTAGTGATTTTAGCCTGTGTACTATTTTTTATTTTATTTTATTTTATTTTATTTATTTATTTATTTATTTATTTATTTTATTGTTGGTTGTTCAAAACATTACATAGTTCTTAATATACCATATTTCACAGATTGATTCAAGTGGGTTATGAACTTCCATTTTTACCCCGTTAATGAAAATCAAAATGCTGATTTGAATGTGCAGAATTTTATCTAAAATTCTACAGTTAGGCTTAAGTATAAACTAAAGGGTTTCTTTGAACCACAGATTTATTTGCTGCTTGACATAGGAGATGAACCCTAATTTTAAAGCTGCAGGATAGTATTTTCTTAGAATATTTTCTGTCTTAGCAAGGAAAGAGAGAGAAAAAAGAACTGCATGCATTGTTAAATGTGACTTTATCATTTAAAAAAATCAATTGTGGAAAACACACTCCACTTGTTGATTGGAGACTGTCCAGTTAAAGTGTAGTTCCAAAAGTTATGTCTTAAAAAATGACAGAGGTTTCCTCTCCCCTTGAATTCTATGGGACAATTATTGATTTGTCCCAATGGTCAGGTATTTAAAATTGGGTCTCTTAGTGAATAATATTCTCTCTTGAGTACATCAGGGCAGTTTTATAATTACCTGAAGTAAGATCATAAAAAGTTATACAAGGCTTGTCAAGCATATATAACGTCAAACACAAGTGAATATCTAACTGTGGGATTTTGAGATGGTTTAATCTATCATCACTTGCCCTTTCTGATGTCCTGGTTTCCCATTACATCATATCCATATAATTTAAGCAGTTTTTCCTGGATCAGCTTTTCATTCAATGCATTGTTGCTTCTAAAAGAACAGATATTTGTGTAAGAATTAAATGGGATAGACAGCAGAATACATCAGTCACTAGAAAGGCAATTTGTAAATCAATGGAAATGTAACTGATGTGACACAGCAATCTGTATACGGGGTAAAAATGGGAGTTCATAACCCACTTGAATCAATCTGTGAAATATGGTATATTAAGAACTATGTAATGTTTTGAACAACCAACAATAAAATAATTAAAAAAAAGAATTAAATGGCTTTCTTTATATGACTTTATTTTGCAAATAAAAGGGGTATGCATGTCATATCACTGGAGTGTATTGGTGGTTGGGTGAATTGAGAAGATGTTAATAGGTGTGAAGGATAAGATTTCTTGAATTATTTTAAAACACTGGGTATACTGGCACATTGAAAAATTGAATTTCTAGACTTTTTTTCATTATTTGTTTCCCCTTGTGCTTCTGTTCTGATTATAGAGTCTGTGCAGAATTGCATAGTCCAGTATGGTAGCCATCAGCCCCGTGTGGCTATTTCAATCTCAATTAATAAAATGATATAACATTAACAATACATTTCCTCAGTTGTATTGGCCACCTTTCAAGTGTTCAATGACCTCAAGGGCCTGGTTGCTGCTTTAAAAAAAAAAAACAGTTCAGATCACAGAATTTTCATTATTTCAGAAAATACTATTGGACAGCACCAATTTGACATATCCTCAGATTTCCCGTTGTTTTCCTGTCTATGCACCTACTCTCGATCTTTCAGTCCCAGAATATTCTGCCTTTGTGAGTGTCTTTATTTTCAAAAGAAAGAGTAGGTGAGTTTAAATGATTTTCATATTTGTAATATACTTTGTAGATTATTTGCTGTTGGTGCTTCTTCTTAATAATTATAGTGGTATCCCTCTATTCTGAATATATATTAAAACATTTTTCAGTAGAGCTATGATGAAATGCACTTTCACCACTCCTCTTTGGTGGTGTGGTTCAGTGCCTGGATTTTAATTCATAGAAACAACACTGCTGCACAGTAAATTATATTGAAATAAGTGTGGCATAGCATGACATAAATATCCTCTGAAAATGAGGAAAAACAAGTTTGACACTCAGTTGGCTAATACATCACTCAGATATTAGGAAATGGATTACACTCTTGTTGACAGAAAGTAAGAGGGTAGAAGATGATTTCAGAAATATGTAAGTAAGGAAGCAAAACAAAACAGAAAAAAAGGGATTACTTTTAACTTATTTAACTGTTTAATAGGGTGGAAAATGTAGATCACAAGCAGGTGACCATTATGCAGGTGCATTGTCCTTTCCTGTTACTCACTGGCAGGTGTCTTTAGTCTTTCCAGAAGAGCTGGTGTTGGCAGTATTTGTGTTCTGTGAATTCTCTTATTTGCATTGCATTCATTTATTGAATTCATATATCCTTCACTGAGTCACTTCCCTTTCATACTTGAGTTTTGTGGTTCCTTTTCCTTGCAGGATTATAATTCTTAGTTCTCAAATGTGTTGGAAATTTAATAGAGAAGAATCATCAAAAAGTCTTTTAAAAAAATAGTGTAGCAGAAATTTATCCTTTTCTTGCTTTGGAACAGAAGAGAAAATAGCAGAAGATATAGGAAGAACCAGAAAGCATTATGGGAGTGGGGAGAGGGGTCTGGGAAGCTGTCAAGACTGGCTACATTTAGAAGTGAATGATGGAATTAAAGTCAATTGACTATGGCCAAACAGAACTAGCAATTCTTAAAGCTGCTAGATATCAGTCTATCAATTTGAAAAGTAATCTGTGTGTTTGTCTCCTCTTTGCTTTTGGCCAGACACAATGGCAAAGCACCAGGGCAACTGCTTCCTAAGAGAAGAAGTAATTTCTCAGTAGTTTGCTGTATTTGGGATACCATCATAATGTAATCATGTTGATACCAAAAAAACATACAATGGGATACCTTGTGAGACAGTGATTGGCACCTGCAGTCACTTATTATTTTGTCAGGAATTTAACATGCCAATCAATTGTATGAGCAATGTATGCTTGCATGAAATTGATCCCGAAGCACCTCATGTTAAGCATTTTGATTTTTTCTGTTAATGTAGGTCATTGCCAGGCTTTAGACTAAGCCTTTACCTGTGCTTCTATTTTGTGACTAAAGTGGAAATGACAATTTGATGTGGACTACTGAAAACATTTTATTGCAGAATAAAACCCGTTAGAATGGACTCCAGGGTGGACCAGCAAACTGGCCTTTATTTAATGATTTCTTCCATGATTATCAAAGTAAAATGAGCCTGCTGTGGAGAATTTTTAAAATATAAGCAAAGATAAAGATGAAAATAGACAATTCTTCTAATCACAATACCCAGTTTATAATGTTTGGAACCATATCCTTCCAATCATCTAAAATTACCTGAGTATGGTTTGGTTGAATGATTTAAAAGAAACTTTGTCAGCATATATCATATCATTAAATATTACTTCACAGCATCATTTCAATAGTGTATAACAAATGGCTTTCTGTTCTAGTAAGTAATGTAATACTCTGACAGGATATTTAGACTGTTTCCTATGTATTTGCCATTATAAATGAACTCGGATTGAATATTTTGTGTAAAGTTTGTATTAATCTTTGCATTCCTTAAGATAATCATGTGAGGATGGTATTATGATCTGGGTGTGCACATCCAAAGGCCTCTCCCAATCTTGATAGATTTCTCTCCAGCAAGCATGCTGTTACATCCCCAGCAGTGTGTGAGAACTGATACAGTTTCACCACATCTTCGTCAACATCAGTAGTTTTTTTTCAACATTTCTTAATTTGATAGTGAAAAGTAGTGTTCCATTGAAAACTATATAACTTTGGTTGCTATTGAATAAACTATTATTACATTTTGATTTCTTTTAGTTAATAGGCTCTACCTACTTTCCTCTTGGAACTTTAGTGATTTTAATTGATTGCTGTGAATTAGTTGCTAAGGTTGTAACTCATCTATGTCCTTTGTATTTTCAACAACTTTTTTCTTTAGTTGCACTTATTTTAGTATGTAGAAGTTTTTTTTCTCCATACTTAAAATCCATCAAATTTTCCTTTTGAGATGTCTTATTGTTACTTTTATACTTAAGAAGAATGCCACACTTCCAATAACATTTTTATTTTTTTATATTTAACTATGCAGTGGTGGAAAAGTTATGTTGATAACTAATGGGATAGTGTTGTAGTGCTACCTTTTAGTATGGTGTGTGAGGCATAATGTGTTCTGAAGAGATAACTAAACGTACTGAATGACACATAAGAGGATCCAGGCCATTTTCTTCTCTGACATGTGTCTCTGCTTGTATGCTATTCATAGTTCCTTAAATACTCTATTTTTATAAAAAACTAGTATCTGGTAAGGGGAAAAACTTTGTCTCACTCCTTTTTTTTTTTTTTGATCCTGCTGTGGACTGAATCCAGGGACTCCTCACACATGCTCAGCAAGTGCTCTACCATTGAGCTATGTTCTCAGAGCTGTTCCACTTTTTTTTTTTTCTAAACTTCTTTGACATTCAGATCTATTTTTCCAGGTAATCGTTGACATTTCTTATCAACAGATATCCTTTGAATTTTTTACTCAGGACTTGAAAGTGTTGGTATATCTAAAACATCCCATTTTCCCAGGGAGCACCATGATGGATATGTGTATTCATTCAGGTGTTCTTTATGTCCCTGAGTCTTCTTGATTTCTATGGAAATGCCTCTTAAGTCTTATCTCCTTTTGTATTATAATTATATATTTTGCCATTTACATTTTATCAGTTTTAAAAAGTTTCTTCCTGTAATGAAATTCATGTAATATGAAAGTAACTATTTTAAAGTGAACAATTTAGTAACATCTAGTAAATCCATCTAGAAGTGGAACAGCTCTGGGAACATAGCTCATCTAGTTGTTGTACAACTAGCCCCTGTATCTAGTTCCAAACATATTTATAAACTCAAAAAGTTGATCACCCAGGTCTCTTAAGCATTTACTTTTCATTCCACTTGCCCCAGCCCCCGCCAAACACCAGTGTGTTTTGACTCCATGAATTTACTTATTCTGGGTATTTCCTGTGGATGGATTCATATGTGACCTTTTGAGTCTGGCTTCTTTCACCAAGCATACTGTATCTGTGATTTATCTGTGCTGTAGCATAAATTGCTACTGCATTCCTTCTTATGACTCAGTAATATTTGATTGTATGGATATACCACAATTTTATTATCCATTGATGGCATTTGGATAGTTTTTGACTATTATGAATGGATCTGCTATAAAGATTTTAGTTACATGTATTTGCTTGAGTATCTGTTTTTAGTTCATCTAGATATGTACCCAGCAGTGGAATTTTTGGGTCACATGGACATTTTGTGTTTAAAGTTTTTGAAGAACTGCCAAAATCTTCCACCATTTTATTATTTACATTCTACATTCTTGCCAACACTTATTTTCCATGATCTGTTATTTAAAAATTTTCTTAATCATAGTCATCCTGTTGGGAATAAAGTGGTACCTAATTATGGTATCTGTTTGCACTTCCTTAATAAAAGTAATCACCTTTTAAGATATGCTTGTTGAGGAAAACCCATTGTTCTGAACCCAGTTTATTGCTAGTACATTATTGTTACAATATGAAAATTTGGATAGAGTTTTGTAACATTTTTATCAGTTACTGAGACACTTATGTCTAGCTTTCAGTCTCTAAATCCTTTCATACCATACTGTCTCCGTTTACTTTGATTCATTTCCCAGTTAACTGGAGTACATCTTCAAGTGATTTTTTAAGTGATTTATGTGTTAGATTCTCTGAGCCCTAGAATATTTTATTTATTATTATTATTATTATCATACTTGAATTATAACTTGGCTTATTACAAAATTCCTGGCTCACACAATTTTCCCTTTTAATTAAGTCATTGTAGATGTTGCTCTTTTTTTCTTTTGTGATATTTAAGTTGCAGGGGGATTCTCGATGCCAAAAAGAATTTTGTTTCTTTGAAGATAAGTTGGTTTATTCTACAGAGGCTTGTAGTTCAAGCCACCACCCTTTGGGCCTTGTGTTGAAAATCTTTACCCAGAGTATGTGTATGTGAATGTGTATATACATGAGAATTTTTCTTTAGGCATTTAAGAATGCAAGTTGTTTCCATTCCCTAATAAAAAGTCCAAAAAGGAGAGTTGTTAAGAAATGTCAGCACTTATCTGGAAAAATGAATAGTTCATAATTTCATTAAAAATTAGAAAGAGGGGTTGGGGTTGTGGCTTAGTGGTAGAGCGCTCACCTGGCACGTGCAGGGCACTGGGTTTGATCCTCAGCACCACATTAAAATAAATAAATAAAATAAAGGTATTGTGTTCAACTACAACTAAAAAACAATTAGAAAGAGTAGAACAAAATGCTTCTTTATTTGAAGTTTTGTTTTGATTTTTTTGTAGTTTATCATCAATTTCATTATTGAGATTTGCTTTTATTTCAATTTCACTAGTTTTTGCCTTCTGTCATATTAGCTGTAATTCAAAAGGTAGCTCATTTCTGTTCTTTGTAACAATCATCTCATCATTTTTGGTTCTTTGTCTTGTTCTTCTAAGGCCTGGAAGATTGTGCAATATTACTTTCCACATAAGTGGTTTGATTTTCCTCAGTGCTCATTATACTTTTTGCTATATGGTTGCAGTTTTTATTTTTCCTACTGTAGTTTTTATTTTTCCTGTTCCTGTGTGCAGTGAAGATTTATTTTCCTTACCATGTTCAGATGTTTTTCAGTCTCTCAGTTCTTTGTAACTCTCCTGTTGTTGTTTCACTGACTACAAGGTGAAGAAATGGCAGGGCCAGGGTGGAACCCCTCCCAGGTCCACGGGACTGGAAACTTGAGCTCTTAATGTTTTAAAAGTATTGTCAAAGAAAATACATTAAATACATGAAAAATAAATAAAAGAAAAATAATAATTGAGTGTGCTTGCTTAAAAATTTATACTTGGCTACTAAAGGCTTTATCCTATAATGAGTCACACATAAAGGGTCATATGTACTTTACAGTTTCATGTGGCCAATGCTGTGTTCCCCTTCAGAGTGTTGCCTTGTATGAAAATATGTCTCTCAGAAACAAGATGAAGTAATAAAGGAAGAAGGGAGATTTCCTTTCTTAACCATATCCAGTTATCAGTACCTGTGGCCAATTCCTTTGCTCACATATGGGAATTATGAGCACCTCAACACACTGCACACACTGCCCAATTTGGTAGTTTGAACAGAGGCAAAAACACAAGCTTCAGAGTGTTATACAGATGTGAATTTTCACAACTGTTCTACCATTTTCCATTTGTGTGAGCTCTATCATAACTCCTGAGCCTCAGTGCCACAAATCCCCATCCCTAGGGATCTTGTGCTATTGAATGAGATGACAGCACTTTAATGAGCCTAGGACAGCACTTGGCACATGGTAGAACTCAGAAATATCTCATTCAGTATTCACTTATTGAGTCCTATTGAGTACTGGGAATGAGACACCATAATAGGTCCTGGAGGCTCACATATAAATAAGACACAATCCCTGAACTCAGAGAGCTCAGAATTTAGGAGAACCTACAGGGAAGGAAAACAACAATAATAATATTCTATGTTAAAATATACTGGAGACTAAACTTCTCGGGCTTATTCATGTCTATAGTCTGGTGCCTAGCAGAGTTCCTGTCACCTAAACGCCCTTCAGCTGTGGTTGAGTGAATGATTTACTCTATGAAAACTGGGATGTGTAAATGGATAATGTCCAAGATAGAGGTTTACCAGAGGGCAGGGAAAAGCAGAAGGGATGATTTCAAAGTAGAAGTTACACTTTAGCTGAAGTTTTTTGCCTCCCTATTTTCTTTGTAAATTGGATTAAATTTTTGCTCTACTAAGGGACTTGATATTTCAAGGAACGTTGGTGCATATCTTTTTTGTAAAGTGAAATCTTTTGTAATGCAAATAATCACTTCCTAATTTATATGTGGAGCAAGTTAAGATTTTTGTATGTCAGGTTTTCTTTTCTTTTCTTTTTAAAGGTGGGCACAATGGTCTATCTTTGCAATAAGTGAAAACATCCTTGCAGTAATTGAATGAGAAATTATTGATTGAATTTAATCTGCATTCTTTCTTCCACATCCTAAAAAGAATAAAGAAGCTGTTTTAACTGTGAAAATCCCCTTGCTGAATTGAGTAAAGAAGGCATGTTTGTGTAGACTTCATTGTAAGTTAAGATTTTTCTTTCCCAATAAATAATTAGCTAATCTTTACAGTTGGCTTCTCCAAGACTAAGTTTCTCCATATGCAAAATGTGAGATTTAGGAATAGCATATTTCTTAATTCCATTGCTGCTCTAAAATTACCTGGAAGGAAAAGAAAATGATGAATGACAAACTGAGAGTAGCAAATTACAAATAGTCAGTATATAACAGGAGAAAGAAATAAAAATCACTTTTTATGTTCAGTTTTTTAAATGTTTAGTTTAAGATCAAGACATTCGTACTTTAAAAAAATCTATGGACATCCAGGCTTATTTTAGACTTTTATAAAGTTCCAGGCAACTATTTAGAAATTATAAATAGCCATAACATAAGTGGTTATCATATATAAATCCAGTAAGAAAAACTTCACTTTAGTTGGCTCATTGAATTGAGAATCAGAGAAAGTAAGTGTGCATACACACATTAAATAAATTCGAATTCAGATTTGGGTCATAACATAAAATACATTCAATTATACTAGATAGCAGAAAGTAAATTGATAGAGAAACAAATAGGTGAAACTAACAGTAGAAATCTACTTTTTATTAATCTCTTGTTCTTGCCACCCTTTTCTTTTCTGAAGATTGTTTATAGTAATATCAGTGACCATAAGGTGCAGTTTATCCTGTATATGCTCTTAAATTTAATTCCAGCATTAATTACTTTCAGCCAAAATGCAATTTCATGTTTTTAAGGGAAAATTTGAATTTAGGCATAAGATACTGATTTGGGATGATTTATCTATTGTCTGATATTTGTGATTTGAAATATATTGAAATAAATTAACCTAAAGAACAATGGATCTTTAAAAATATCTTGTCACTTTGTCATTCATTTATTCACATGTTTATTGTGATCTAGCATTGTGGACAACTATTTATCAGATGCACATGTGCCTATTGACAGCTTAATATATAGTTAATAAGGGTGGAGATGTACTGTAAATACACAAACTAGATTTCAAAGAGTTAAAAGAAAAAGGATTTAAAAATCTACAAATCTGCATAGTGTTTTTGTATTACATATTGAAAGGATAATAGTTTAGGTAGTTGGGTTACATAAAATAGTTCTTTAAAATTAAGCTCAAGTACTAGTAGTGCTATAGTCTAGCATCCTCTGGACCCTGGGTTTGATCTCCAACACTGCAAAAAAATAAATGAGTGGATAAATAAAAAAATAAGTGAAATTAAGCTTAGTTGTTTCTCTTTATTTTATTTCACTAATATTTTCATTTAGTTTTTGGGTACTGGGGCACTCAACCACTGAGCCACATCTCCAGCCCTATTTTGTATTTTATTTAGAGACAGGGTCTCACTGAGTTGCTCAGTGCCTCACCATTGCTGAGGCTTGCTTTGAACTCACAATCCTCCTGTCTCAGCCTCCCAAACCGCTGGGATTACAGGTGTGCCCCACCACACTTAGCTTCCTTTTAATTATGTAATGTGTCTACTAGAGAATTTAAAATTACTTAGGTGGCTTGCATTATATTTTTACAGAACAATGCTACCTTAAAGTTAAATAAACAAAGTCATTTGTTGAGTGCTGAAGTGTTAGTTCTGATGTGTATGAATACTGTGATGATTGATGGCTCATGGACAGCTCTTATCTATGAGACATCAATGGTATACATCAGTGTATGAAGACTATATGAAGGAATGTAAAGGAAAAGTTTATACTTAATGTGACACTGGAAGCTGGATATGCTTTGTGTCTTCATTCTAAATATTAGAATGTGTTTGTACTTCCTGTAAAAGACATAGACCAAGACTTAAAATACCTTTCAATTTTCTTGTTCAAACTAGTGTTTTAATGATATTTAAAAACAGATGTATCAGGGTTGGGGCTGTAACTCAGTGGCAGAGCACTTGCCTAGCATGTGTGAGGCACTGGGTTCGATCCTCAGCACCACATTAAAAACAAACAAACAAACAAAAAACAGATAAAATAAAAGCATTCTGTCTATCCCCAACTACAAAATAAATAAATAGATAGATAGATAGATAAGCAGATGTATCAACTGAAGCTATGCTTAATCACATTTTCTTGACTACCTTCTCAGATGCCAACAAAGTATATTTCATGAGTGCTTCTGATACACAAGGCTTCTTTGGCACTGTATTTTAGATCATAATTTGCCTTTTCACTTTTCCTTTGGTCTAACTTTCCCTTAAAATTATACACCCAGCTTGCAGTTTATTTATTTAGTTATTATGTCTAGTTAGTCTAGTAGTGTCTAACACATAGTGGGAATTCCAAAAAATACTTATTGAATTAAAGGAACACCTGCTAAGGTTTAAGAGATTAACTGTCCTCTTCAACCCTGGTCAAAGGTATTTTGGCATTATGGTGTCACATGTCAGAATTAACCTGGACACTTAAGCTAACCATTCTTGGAGCATGCAGCAGAAAAAAAAAATGTGTGGATTCTGCTGTGTTTTTTTTTTAATCATTATTATTATTATTATTTGTTTTGATTTCTAGCTTTCAAAAACAAAGTTTTAAAAATTATAAAACAGATCAAATATTAATCATCTCCTTAATGTTTCTATAATAAACATGGCCCAAATAGCCTCCTGTGTATTTCAGGATTTCTCAATGGTCTATAAGAAAATTCATCAGGAAAAGTTGTGAAACGTTTCCTCTGCTCCAGTCCTTCCATGCTCTTTGTCGTTCTCCTGTAGCTTATTAATCCTCCTGTATTTCTGGGTTCAGGAATAATCTCCACTTGACAATAGCCTGAGTGATTTCACTGTGAGTACAGCTATGTCGGAACTTCTTCCCTTTGTCTTTGATCTCACCCTCTTTTTTTCCAGTTTAACCTAGGAGCAGTTTCAGGAGGGGTTGAAGTTTGGACTGTGAAGTCTCTTTGCCACCTCCCTGCTGGCTCTTTCTTTTCCAGAGCCAACTTCATTGCAGGCTTTCTACTCGGAACCAGATAATGATTCTACTGTTTTTTTTTTTTTTAAAATAAATAACCTTAATATCCTACAATTGCGTAAAAAGACTTCTTGCTTTCAATGTGGCCCCAATATGACAGTCCTTGATAGGAATGGATGATCATTTTGTACTAATTGTGTCCCCTCCCTTTTTTTCAACCTTTAATGTTCACCACCCTGAATCTCTCTTGGGGACAGAAAAAAGAATGATAACTGTTTCATTCTATTCAATGAGAAATGCCATTCAGAGGCATCGCAGGCCTCTTTGTCAAGTTCCCTTGGAGCATATCCTTGTAGAAACAACAGTTTTTACATGATGGTGGCGGGGCTGGGACTGCTCTCCCAAGGAGGCCTCGGTGGCTGGATGAGCAAGTAACTCAGGAGAACTACTAGAGCACAACAATTCGCATGGTAGAAATCTCATTTTATTTTAATACGAATGACTAAGATATTCACATGGTTAAAATTCAAAAGGTACAAAAGAGCTAATAACGTCCCTCCCACCCTGGCCTCCTGCCACTTGGGTGCCTATTTTTTAATCAAACCAATTCTATCAGTTTGTGGGAAGAAGAAAAGAAGGTAAGAATGTACATTTGCTTGTTTTTACATAAAATATGCACACTGTCTTACCGCTGTCTTTTCAACCTCATGATGTATTTTGGAAATGGCTCCGTGTTAATATATGATAAATTCATTTTTTATGGCGGCATACTAGTCCATTTTATGAGATTACCTACTTTATTTCATTGTATTCTATCTACAAAGGTTTTTTTTTTACTGTTACAATCTCACAAATAATAATTTTGAATGTGATTTTATGTACATAGACATGTATTTAGGAGGTCACATTCCTAGAAGTACAGTTGTACTTGAGCAAATATATTTCCTTTGAAATTTGAAGATGGTTTTAATTTTATGCATATTTTGAAAAGAGAATGTTTATAATATAATTATTCTAGAAGGAATAAAGAACAAAAAATAATGTTATTTCCTTCTCTCCCTTTCTACCTTCAAGACAGGCAATTGCTGCTAATACCCTCTTTGTGGGTACAGCTATGTCAGAAATTTGTACCATTCCAGAGATTGACAGCTTGAGTAGTGTATTGTGTTAAGATAGATATATTATATATATATCTTTCACCAGGAAATTTTCTGTTTTCTTCTTCCATTGGTCAGTAGTGCTGAATCTCAACAGGAGTGATTTGCCTGTCTAGAACACAGTTGGCAATGTCTAGAGACTTTTGTGATATTGCAAGGGTGGAGGGCAGTTAATGCTATTGTCATCTCATGGGTAGAAGCTAGAAATGCTGCTCGGCATTCATAGTAAATAAGACATTTCCTTGCAACAAAGCTTTATCTGGTTAGTACTGTCAATTTGGAGGAAAATCTGTTTCTTAAGGACAAGAAGACTTTTCCAAGATGTTGATTTCAATAGATACAAGACTTCACAAAACCACTGATGTTCGGATAATTCTTCAGGAACCATCATTGTTATATATCTTACTAGCAAGATCGATTATTTCAGTGGCATGTATTATTCTTAAATGGCATACAGGATGACTACAAATATTGTGTCTGTGCTTACTTTGCTTATTCCCTCACATCCTCTGGTGGTGGTTTGCTGAGAAAGGATACATGGAAAATAAATTTGGAGGAAATTTTAATTTCTAAAAATGACTTTATTCCACCCTTTTATTTGATTGGTGTTTTATATAAAATTCTAGAGAGGAAAAATTTATATATTTAAATACATAGTATACATTTTATACACTCACACATTTTTGCAATGCTGGAGGTTGAAAGAGGAAATCACTTTATCTCAAAATTTGTAGCCATGTCTCTATTGTCATAGAGCTTCTGACTTTGTTTTTGAGAGATATGTGTGACATTTTGGTGATTATTTGTATGTAATCTTCTCCCTGGATGGTTTGAAATTTCCCATTGATCTGTATGATGTAATGTGAACTTACTTTCTTTTTTTTTAAGAGAGAGGAGAGAGAGAGAGAGAGAGAGAGAGAGAGAGAGAGAGAGAGAGAGAGAGAATTTTTATATTTATTTTTTAGTTCTCGGTGGACACAACATCTTTGTTTTGCATGTGGTGCTGAGGATCGAACCCGGGCCGCATGCATGCCAGGCAAGCGCGCTACCGCTTGAGCCCCAGCCCCAGCCCGTGAACTTACTTTCATTCAATGCATTGTGTTCTCAGTAGTCTCTTTTAATCTGGGCATTTATTCGTTAGAGAATGTTCTTGAATAACTTCATTGACTTTTTTTCTTATTTTCTTTGCCCCTATTCTGGTATTCCTATTTAGATGTTGGAATATGTGGTGTGTTAGCTTTGTGTCACTGTGACCAAAGTACATTATAATAATAACTTCAAGGAGGGAATATTTATTTTGGCTCCTGGTTTCAGAGGTTTAGTCTCTGGTAGGTTGAGTCCATTGCTCTGGGAGTCAGTACATAATGGAGGAAGGGGATGGTGGAGGAGTACTGCTTACCTCATGGTGGCCAGGAAGCAGAGACACACAGACAGACAGACAGACAGACAGACACATACACATACACATACACACATACACATACAGACCACAGGGAAGATGAACCTTTCCATGGCATGCCCCCAGACTCAAAGGATACCTTATATCTAAACCATATGTTGGAGATCACTTCAATTTTTTTTTCTCTAATTGTTCTGTTGATTTTCTCTTCACTATTTCCTTTTTTTTTTTTTTTTTTTTGTACCAGGGATTGAATGCAGAGCTGCTGAACCACTGAGCCACATCCTCAGCCCTTTTTTATTTTTTATTTTGAGACAGGGTCTTACAGAGTTGCTTAGGACCTCTCTCCATTGCTGAGGCTGGCTTTGAACTTGTGATCCTTCTGTCTCAGGCTCCTGAGCTACTGGGATTACAGGCATGTACCACCACGCCTGGCACTATTATATTTTTAATTTAAGACTTTTTTCTGAATTTTTGAAAATTCTATCCCATTCCTGTCTCTAGCTGTATTCTTTCTCTCTTTCCAGATGATGAATAGGAATACGCTTGTTTTTTGTTGGGTTTGATTTTTAACTTCTTATTTTGTTTCTTCCAAGTAACCATTTTCTTTTTGTTTCATCTGGGCTCTGTCTTACATGTTAGAGATTTCTTCTGCTGCTTTGTGCTCTTTAGTTGTCCACTTATGGTTATCTGGTTTGGAAATTCTGAGTGTGTGAATTGGGCTTTTTGAATTTCACTATTGAGTGGTTTTGTGGAACCTAATAGGGAACTCCAGTGTCTGTTCTCTTCAATTTTGGACTGTTCAGTTTCCCCCCAAAAGGAGCTTTCTACCTCTCATTTGTAGGGCTTTGTTGTTTGCATATGATTTCTCAGTCTACCTGTTCTGAGTCCTCAGCTCGGGTATTCCTCTAGTCCAGAAAATTCCCGTGTAACCATCAACAAGGAATAACCCTCTGGACCTCCCATCCTCATTTCCGCAGAGGTGGTCTCAGCTGCTGGACCAGGCCTCTAATTGCTTCTCAAGCAGTTTCATACCATTCTTCTTGTTTTAGCTACACACTTTCCTACAAAACCATCCTCTCTCTCAGTCATAGGAAACCTGTGCTTTAGATCCGAAACCACCTGTGGCTTTTGCTGTATATTGGGGTTATTTTGTCTTAGCATTCCATAGTGTAAGTTTCAGTCTCTTACCTCATTGCTGTTAAATGAGTTGCTATTAGTCATCTGCTTACCTTGAAAAAAAATTATGGCTGATACTTCTGCTTTTCCAGTTCTTATGGGTTTATGTCTTTAAAATGTAATCCCTACTGCAGTTTTAGTGGTATCCGAAAGGAGCATTCAGTGTGGCTCCAAGCTGCCATCTTAATTCAGAACTCTTTGCTGTGCAAATATTATTTAGAGGTTTCATTATGGAAGAGTGTGTGTAGAGTTGGCCTTCTCTCGTCCCTTTTTGCTGCTACTATATCCTAAATTAGGTTCCCATTTTGGACCCTGGAGCCTTAGCAGTAAGCTACTGGAGCTATTTCAAAAGCCAAACCAGGCTCCCAATTCACTGTGTTGACAGCTGTGCTGATGGATGTGGCACTACTGCTGGTATGAGATTAGTTGGCCCGTCATGGGTTTGCTTTTGCTTTATGCTCCTGACTACACTTTCCCTTAACTCACCTTTGATCCTAAGGAATGTGTGCATAATCTTTTTGAAAATGTTTGCTATGCCAATATTCTAGATTAATGTCTGAGAGCATTTAATGTTCAGAAGCTATGCGTTGAGGCCCATCCACCAGGTGTCTCCTGCTTTGTGGCTTATAGGTCACCTTTGTTCAGGGACAAGTGCTTTCTGACTCCTTTTAATGGCTAAAGGGACACTGTATTTGTAAAGCCACTAGCATTGGCTGATTTTGAAGCCCTTTGCAATCGCAAAACCATTCATAATTTCAAGATGCTAAGATTGTTGGTCTCATATAGAGATAATAAATGCTGGGGAATAAAACCCAAATATGCAATGATGTCATTCCTTTGCTTTCTCAGAAAAGTATTACAGGCCTCTTGGTTCTTATTCTGCTTCCTCACAAACTTATGACAATTAGTTATAGGCAAGATGTTGACAAAACAGTTGTTCCTTTGAGCTGACTTTGATAACATTTTAAGGAAAACTGTTCTAGAATCTGCCTGTAAAATGGCCATTCAAGGCCTCTTCTCAGGATTTCTCCCTAGAATTTTGCCTGTTAGGATTGCACTGTCAGGCTGGATATATACAGTTGATTTGTGTTCCTAGCCACAATTGTTATATGCCAATAAGATTTTTATGGACACTGTAATTAAATATAATTTCTGCAGTTCAAGTATTGTTTTTCATTTTCTTTCAACCGTTTAAAAATGCAAAGCGATTTTTAACTCCGATTCTATACAAAAGCTGGTGGTAGACCAGATTTGGCCCATGAGACATGGTTTTCTAATCCTGGTTTAAAGCTTTGCCTTAAGATGAGAACTATTCCTCTTGTGCTGACTTTTAGCCATGACATGGTAAGTTGGATGTCTCTTGGTGTGAAAGCATTGTTTGGGGGTAACCATGCTCCAGTTTTTGCCTTCTTAACAGAGTCATTTCAAACAGATTGAAGCACTCCAGGGTTCCTCATTTGATATCCTTCTCTCCTTTTCCACCATTCCCATTCTTTCTTTCTTTTTTTTTAATGGACACAATACCTTTATTTTGTTTATTTAGGTTTTTTTTTTTTTAATGTGGTGCTGGGGATCGAACCCAGTTCCTCACACGTGCTAGGCAAGCACTACCACTGAGCCACAACCCCGCCCCCCCCACCTCCCTGTGTACCATCCCCATTCTGCTAGACATTGTTTGATTTTTCTCCTAGGCACTTTAAAATAATTTCAACTTTACAGTAATGATTATATACTATGCACTATGCTAGTTGCTTAAGAGATGTGAATATAAATATAAAACAGAGCCATGATTTCCTGGCAAATAAAACACAGCTAAAAGAAATTTCTTCTTGTTGACAAAGTTCACCAGGTGAATCCTATGTATGGGGTGGGTATGCTGCAGAAATTGTGTAGGTATTTCCCCTTTATTTCATGTTGTAAGTGAGACATATTTTATATGTGCATTTATTCCCATTTGGAGGATGCCATCAAAATCAAAAGAGTGAATAATAGTGTGCTACTTCAAATTTTTTTTTAATATTGCCATATTTTCACTATACTAGAGACTTCTCTTCAGATACTCTGGCAATTTATTCATTAATTTAAACTTCTTTAAAGAAACTTCCTTTGAAAGCTGTATTTCTTTGGCAAAGATAGATCACTACTTAGTAAAGATTTATGATTGAATGAACAAAGAACAGGGGGAGGTTTAGGTGACAGAGTCTGTGCAGTGAATATAATACAAATAGGAACATTAAAAAGAAAAAAAAACAGTCTAAGGCTGTAGAATCAAAGAACAACACAATTATAGATTTCATGGTAGTAATAGTAAGTAATATAGTCTCAAATGAATACTCCTTTATTTCATAGACAGGATTGGCATTTGTGCAATATTCTTTCGTTAAATTTCAATTTATTGGATTTTTGCATCACTGCATATTGATCTATTGAATTTGTCACAGTGGCCTTGTTTTTACCTTGATGTGTTTAATACCTGCTGGATCAGAATGCCAATCAATTTAGGTTAATTTCATTAAGTTTGCTAAAGCTTTTTAAATTAAAGGCACTGCTGACATTACCAGTAACAAAATGTAAGTAACATACTCTCATATATTATTGTTCTAGAAAATATATTGGTAACATATATTCTCTTTGACCATTTCCTTACTTGGATTTTTAAATTCCCTTAATTATTTACAAGAATATAAATCATTTAACATTTAAAATTTTAATTATCTGCACAATCATTACTTAGTATTCTGTGTCAAACTTGAAACTTAGCATAGATTTCAGTTCTCACTGAATAGATTTCAATTAAACTCCTTCTATCTTTTCTTAGAGGGAAATGGATTATGGTTAAAAAATCACATTATGCTTCCATTACAAATATAAGGTGGGGAGTGGTTCCTGACAAGTAGCCTTTCAGTTATTTCCTTGTGCATTTTAGATTTCCAGAGAGGCTGCAGTGTACCGGCATTTACATGAAATAAAATCATTGTTGAGATTTTTTGAGTAACATATTTTTCAATGAGCTCTGAAGTATGCAATTCTGGAACTCAGCTTGCATTATTAACTGATTTTATTAGCTATCATTAATGCAGTATTTATAAATATTGCTTGGAGAACTGTGGTTACATTTACCAAAGAGAATCAAGACGAAAACTGATAAACTAGTTCACTAGAACTTTTTTTTTTTTTTAAAGAAAAGCAGACTAAATTGTGTACAAAACCACTAGTAAATTCAGAAAGGAGAAAAACAAAACCAACAACAAAAAACTAATCCTCAAGGCTTCAAAAAATGATTATTTGACCGCATTTTATTGCTTCATGGTATTGGTGTGTAGTCACTAGTACAGTTTTCTATGGGGATATTGAGCAAGCAAAGTTTGTTATAGCATATGCTGATATAGAATTAAAGAGATTTAGTTATGTAAGGTTCAAATTATCTTTGACACATTTTGCAGGTTACTTAGAAAATCTTACCTAAACATAGGACTCTTCTTTATCAGAGAGCCTAACATCAGATTTTAATCATAATTTGTACCCCCAGGGTTTTAGGTTTCCAACAGGCCACCTGTCTCAGACATTTAAAAATTCACAGGACAGATGGGAAGGTGAACGAACTTGTCCTTGGATAAAGAAATTCTTATATTACAGGAACGTTCACAGGAAGGGCTAGCCAATATATCACACACACATAACCCTGCATTTCTCTAGCATTCAGACATCATAATGGCACATTTCCCTTTAGTAGTATAAATACAAAATTCATCATTCATGTGCTATTCTTTTGTGGTCAAGAGAGAAAAAAAATTGTCATATTTAAAAAAAAAAACCTATTGGTCAGGTGATCCAGGAATCAGGAAATAGAGCTACATTTTATATTAACTTTCCCAAATCTCCTCTTTGTGGAATGTGTACCTTGTAATACTGTACACCTTTGAGTTTAAGAAACGGTCTGAAAACAGGTTGTCTAGGTTTGGTTACCTTGGCAAGTTAATTAGTTAATATTCCTGGGTCATACTTGTTTTATCTGTGAGATGGGATTTTAAAAATTTGTTCTTTTTGGATATACATGACAGTAGAGTGTATTTTGACATATTATACATACAGGGTGTAACATGGAGTGTAACAATCTAATTAGGATCCTGTTATTGTGGTTGTATGTGATGCAGAGTTTCACGGTGGCATATTCATACATGAGATGGGGATTTTAATAACTCTTTATAGTGTATGAAGAGTGCATGAAGATGATATGTACAAAGTGCCTAGAATAGCATCTGGAACTGAGTTCAAGCTAATTAAATGTTTGCTATTAAAAATATACTGTGTCAGTCAACTTTCTGTCACTCTGACAAAGTGCTTGAAATAGTCAACTTATAAGGAAAAAGATTTATTTTGGCTCATACTTGCAGAAGTTCAGCCCATAGTTGGTTGGCTCTGTTGCTTTTGGGCCTGCGCAAGACAGAAATTTACGGTAGAAGCTTCTGGTGGAATAAAACTGGTCACTTATGGTAACTGGGAAGCAAAGAGAGTAAGAGAAAGGGGCTGGGGTCCTAATATCCACTTCAAGGGGGACCCTACCTCCTAATGGTTCTGTTGCCTCCCAATAATGCCACGGGTTGGGAATCAAACCTTCAACACATGGACCTCTGTGGGATATTCAAAATCAAAACTATAGACTAATTTATATTTAAAATGTGAAAGAGGGACTTAAACCTATACTTGTAATGTTTATTTGAAATTTTTAGAAAAAAGTTCTTTAAAAGATGTCACAGTCACATTTATTTCTTGGGGAAGAATTGTTTTTCACATGTATTCAAACATTATCAAATTCTGGAAGCCTTTTAGGAAGCTTCGGTGAATGGTGCTGTGAACTGGTTAATCTCCACTACTTCCTTAAGTGGGTATGACTTAGAAACAGGTTAGAAAGTTGAATTCTCAGGGTCAACCCAAGAACTACTCCATCAGAAACTTCAAGTAGAATAAGAATCTGTATTTTAATAAGCCTTCCAGATGATTTTGATGCATGTGAAGCTTGAGGACCACTGGCTTACACGTACAGTTGTTGGGGGAACCACTGTATTTTTCCTGGGTACAAAGTAGAGCACCCCACTGGGATGGACATTTCAGTGGAAGCGGGGCACTCAAGAAATGTGTAAATAAGCATAAAAATGTAAGAATTTCAGGTGATAGAAGTGTGAGAAAACAATTGACCAGGGAAATGGTATAAGCAGATGATTGGGAATGTTGAGGTCTTCCAGAGACAGGATGTTCACGGAAGGACTGAAGATGTGACAGCTGAGGTTCAAACTGATTTTACCGAGAACAATAAATGAAAAAGTCAAGGAGATAGGAATCTTGAAAGAGGAAGCCGCTAGTACAAACGCCATTAGGCGGGGATGCCTTTAGAAAGCGCTCTATAGCTAGTCTGCTACAGCTCAAACATCCTATCTGAAAATCCAAAATCTGAACTGCTCCAAAATTTGGAATTTTTTGAATGCTAACATGGAGCCAGTGGTGAAAAATCCCACATGTGACCTTATGTGACCGATGTGACTGAACACAGTCCAGATGCAGGCTCACTAAAAATACTGCATAAAATTACCTTCAGGTTATGCGTTTAATGTATATGCAAATATTTCAAAATATTGTTTTGGAGTGTTGAGGTCTTCCAGAGACAGGGTGTTCATGGAAGGACTGAAGATGGACTGCTGAGGTTCAAACTAATTTTATAAGAACAACAAATGAAAGAGTCACTTCTGGTCCTAAGCACTTCAGATAAGGAATACGCAACCTGTGTTAAAGACAAGGAAAGGGGCTCTTGGCTAAGTTTTCGATGAAAAAATTTCTGTAATTTCCTATTTTGTTTTGCATAATAGCCCACTACCTAAAGTTAAGAGTCGTATATTCTCAATCTATTTATCAGCTGAGTCACCAAAGTCACTGTTAACTCTTAAGGTTGTGTTGCGTTGATAGTAAGTTGTGCAGTTTGGAGGCTGTGGTTACTGATGGACCAAGTAAAACATTTTCTTGTGGAATTAAGGAAATCTTGTCAGCTTCAGATTTCTCTCATTCAGAACATAAATCAGTATCGTTAGTCTCTATTTTATTGCCTGCTACTTGTGTTAATGCATGCAGAATGTCTAGTATAATAACAAATGGCTAGCATCTCTTTCTTTTTTTAAAAAAAATTTTTAGATGTTGATGACCTTCATTTTATTTATTTATTTATATGCGGTGTTGAGAAGCAAGCCCAGTGCCTCACATGCTAGGCAAGAACTCTACCACTGAGCCACAACCCCAGCCCCAACATCTCTTTCTTGACTATTAATTCTGGTTAGAGAAGTCATCTCACACATCAGATAAAGAAAATACAATTTTAAGTGCACAAGACAAATTTGGAAAATAAAAAACAAACTCAACAATCTTAGACTTTTAAAAATGAAATTGTTATTTGAGTATTATAAATAGTATAAAAGAATTGTAGTTCAATTCAACACTATGACAAGACTGAGAAAATATGCCCAAGATAAAACTTTCTTTTTTTCAATATTTACATGATAAATCAAGTATACAACATGAAAAAGAAAACATATTTTTAAAGCTAAGAATACTTGGCTTCCAGTCTAGACCTCTCCACTGTTAATAAGTGATACCATGATCAAGCCTCCATTTCAATGTGCCTCCACTTCATTGCCTATAAAATGGGATCATAAAATCTGTCTTTCTGGGTTTATTAACTCAGAGATTATTAAGACCATTTAACCAAGTGTATAGCAAATAGGTGGTCAAAAGTGGTAATTATTTTATTATTTCAAATTTAGTGAAAACTCTGAATTAATAGTTTGATTAACTGAAAGTCAAAGAAAAGTCTGTGGTTCTGTCTATCCTTCAAGTGCAGACTCTTGTTTATTCTAGGGGTTATGAATCTATTTTCCTTTTTTATTTTCTGAAAGGTCATCAATCCTTAGAAACTTCTCTGTGGCCAAGTCAACCTCCCACAATGGTAACTTCCTCCCTCTGTTTTCAGTTTCACTTTTGAGATTCCATCCTGTGGCCATTGGCTGGCCAGCATGTGCCCTTTGGGACATTTCTTTTCTAGGTAAACACTCTGTGTTTCTGCAACTGTTGTGTTTCGTTCCCTCGCCCACCTGAATAGCTTTTATAGTAATGCATATTGAAGGAATATATTTTTGAGCATACTTTGGACAAACTCAAAGTTGAATTAAATAGAATTCCCAAATTCTATTTGGCAAGCAATGGAAAATGACAAGCAATTCATTGTGTTCATGCTCTGGCTAGTTCATGGTCATACAACTCTGGCACTTTAGTTTGTCCCAATCAAGTGTGAGAATCTTAAGCTCATTTAAATGTACTCTATATCTAAAGGCCGAACTCATCTCCCTAGGTTAAACTTTTAATATTCCCTATACAAATTAGAAGAATTAGAAGGGGGAGTATCATGAAGATGAGCACGTTTACTAAATGCTTACCAAGTGCCAAGCACTTTCCAGGGTGTAATATTGTTGATTTTTGACTTTTCAAACTTTTAAAGCTTTCTAACAGTCTGCCCATGTCCTAGATGTTGATAGCAAGGTTCAGAGATATCAGTAACCTGTCCAGGTTTACATAGCTATTAAAAGAATTCAAAACTCAGGTATGTGTGATCCCAAAGCTCAAGTTCTCTATTACTGTATTCTAATCAAGAAATACTATGTACCTCAGAAAATAAGGATCAAGAATGAAAATACTAATGTAGTGATGTGTTACTGCCCTTGGCCTGATGATTTGTCTTCAAGTACTGGTCCTACAGTCTTAAAATAGTACATCTGCTTGTGAATGGAAGCAGCGAGTTCATGAGGGACTCTTCCAAAGTTTAAGAGTGTAGTGTGAAGTATTGGAGAGGCATCCACTATTCTAACCTTGTAGGCAAGGAACATGAGTGAGAACCAGAAAGGCAGAGTTCCTATTTACTCTGGGGTAGAGGAAGCAGCCAGTGAGTGAACACACAAGTAAAATAATTACAACTTGTCATAAATACTGTGAAGGAAACAAGCCGGGGTTGAGGTGGAGACCTATAGGGGAGGGCTATTGTACACAAAAGGGAGAAGGAATAGGAGTGGCTGTTCTGAGGAAGTGACATAATACCCGAGCCTAAGAGACCCACCAACTATGTCTTGGAGCTGATTGCTATTCACAGTCATCAGGGGACCCATGACAGGCCACGCTCCTGCCAAGATGGGCACAGAGTCCTCTGCTTCTTCTTTGTTGCTGGAGGGTGGGCACCATGCTTGGCTCACAGTGGACCCTCTGTTTGCTGAATTAATTTTGTAAATCTTTGAAAACAGCCTTTGATCTGAGATCATTTGTGGTGTTCTGGTGCTGTTAGATACTTGTTCACTTACAATCTTTGAAAAGTAAAGTTTTCATTAGAGAAATGTTCCAAGAGTCTAGAATAATATATCCCCAGGTACTCACATCTGGATTCAACGATTAATATTCTTCTAATCTTATCTAACCTCTATTTCATTTTTTCTCCCCCTATGTTATTTTCCAGCAATTCCAGACACCATTTCTTTACATTGTCAATATTTTAATGTACTTTCTCATTCACAGGGACATTTTTGTTTACATACCCCAAGGCCATTATCACTTTTAGAATTAACACTGACTATTTAATCAGATCTTTAAAAAATAAGAAAGCTAAGCACAACTCTTTCAAAAACAATGATGAAATTGGCCTCTATAAATACAGTGTGCCTGGAGGCTGGGGTTGTGGCTCAGTGGCAGAGTGCTTGCCTACCATGTGCAAGACACTGGATTCGATTCTGAGCACCACATATAAATGAATAAAACAAAGGTCCATTGACAACTAAAAAAAATAAAATAATAATTAAAAAACAAATAAATAAAATGTGCCTGGATCTGGTTTCTATTTCCTTTTAGATTGGTCAGTTTGACTTTATTATCCAATGGCTACCGTTTCCTCCTCTGTCCAAAAGTAACAACTCAACAGCATCAACTACTTGCTTAAAGGAAAAACAAACAAACAAACAAACAACAACAACAAAAAAACTAAAAAAACCTGACCCAGGACCCAGGAGAAGTGTCTACGTGGCAACTGACTTGGAAGGTTGCTTGACAGAATTGCTCTTTATTGGTCCCTGTGGTGGCAGATGGTATTAAATCTGTACATGTGTCAGAAACATTATTTTTCAAAAGTTTACTCTGATGTTTTCCCCCAGACATCATCAGATGTGGGTTTTGTCTCTATAAATTACAGGTAGATCCGAGCATGGCATAGTCTTTGGACAAACTTCCATCACTCAGCAGGACGTTTCTTGAGCTGGCAGGACTGGCTCCTAGGCACCCTAGGTAGGAATTCTAGAAAAATATGGATCTTTGAAATCATTACTTTGGACAAGGAAAGAGGAAGTCCCAGTGACACCTCTTAAAAATCATGAAAAACCTGACTTACCAACCAACCTCACGTTTTAAAGAAAGCCATGCCGTTATCAGTTTGGCTTGAAATCCTCTGCACTCCTCATTCATTATTTAGTCTTATTTTACTTTGTTCAGACAAGCTATCTGGCCTATTGTGAAGCTTCACACAGCCAATTACCTCAAGGTGTTTAGTTCATTTATTATTGAAAGCATAAATCTTGTACAGGTTGTCCATTGACGACCCTCTGAGTAGATGTGGTAAATGCCTTTCATCCCGGCCGCCTCAGTCAGTGCTCACAGACCTACCTGCTGAGCTTGGCAGGCCAGGCAAGGTACCGGAGCATGTAAGATACCAGAGGTAATTGCGCTTTACTTTCTGTTTAAGGGTACATGTGAAGATTGTGCACACAGTAGCAAATTCTGAGCTTAAATTTAAAGGGAAAGAATCTTTCATTTTAAATGCAGTATTTCTATAGAGACTTTGTGGCAGTAGACATTTTAGCTATTGTCACAGGCAGGGTATTGAGTTTAGAAGTTTCTTTAGAGTGGGCCATAGTAATCATGTTTAAGAATACTGATATGGGAGAATCATCTTTCAATTTTGCATCAGTGTCCTTGAACCCATTTTTTCTTTTCTGGCTTACTTCAGTCTTGTGTCGTGATACCTAGGGTCACTATGAATGACTTGGAAAAAGAGAAGCTTAAGTAATGTGCTGATTCCACTGATGGGCTTACACGCCATTAAGAGTCTCTATCCTACACCGAATGTGCCAGGTATTTAACTGGGGACTGGTACTAATTTCAGAGCTAATACTGAGCTGTTCCACATCAATGCTTTCAGCAGGTGGCTTGAACTGACAAGTGTAAAGAAAAAAGTGAGAGAAAATTACCATTGTACTTTAGAATTTCTCTGATTGAATTGACTGATTATACTGTCAAAGGAGCATTGGGAAGCTGGCAGGGTTATGGGCAGTAAAGAAATGACAGAATTCTTTTTAGAAAGAGCTTGTCTGTTGGTTTTTGCACAGCCAAATATTTCAAAATGATAATAAGGGTTGATGTGAAGTTTTAATTCAGTACTTGTGAAAATCCATGTGTTCTCTGATTTGTCTTTTAAAGCAGACAATTGTATAAGGAGAGCCAATGGTTTTCTTATTACATTTTCTTTTCTACTATAAAGTACTGAAACACTCTATTCAAATTCCATCAATAAATGTGAAACTACACGTTATGTTTGCAAGAAAGTTTTATAAAGATTTTAATTTTGCGTAGAAGCTTTACTCATTGGAAAGTGGACTATCATGTTCAAAAATAGATCTGTTAGAGGGCTGGAGTTGTAGCTCAGTGGTAGAGCACTTGCCTTGCAAGTGTGAGGCACTGAGTTTGATCCTAGTACCACATAAAAACAAATAAAGGCATTGAGTCCATATACAACTAAAAAAATTAAAAATTGATCTGTTTATAAGGAAATAGTTTGAAAAACTTGCAAAAAGAGGAGTTTAAGTAATATACCAAATCCACTGATGGGCTTACATGCCATTAAGTCTCTGTCCTATACCAAAAGTGCCACAGGTATTTAATTGAGGACTGATACCATTTTCAGAGCTAAGAGTGGTGTAACAAATGTTATTCTCTGTTGTCTTCTAAATTGATTATTATTCATTATAAGATTCTACTTTTAATAAATATTTTAAAATATTCTTTAGTGAATAATGTTAAAAATTACAGCAGTGTAGCATCCTGATTGCTATTAATGGAAAGATAATAGTAACTAATACTTATTGAATACTTGCCACTTACCAGGAACCATACCAAGTGTTTCATAGCATTTCGTGTACTCTTCATAATAAGTAAAGTTCTCTTTGTAACCCTATTTTACCTATGAGGAAATCAAGGCACAGTGAAGTTGAGAAACCTAACTGGGCACCCAGAGCTAGTAAGAGGCAGAACTGAGGTCCTCACTCAGAACCTAGCACTTGTCCTGCAGTAACTCAGAGGACAGAATTTTTCCTGTCAATCTTTGACTTCCTTCTGCCCTGGTGAGTGGGAATTAATATAATTTCCCTTTTAATGGTTATCACTTTAAGGACTTAACAGGATTTTCATATAGAGCCAGGGGAATCCTTAAAGGAAGGGTTTCAAATTTGGAAAAAAAATGTAGTGAAATATTTTATAAAAGGTATAAGAAAAGCAAATCTAGTAGAGTGAAGTTAGGTTTGGGGAAGAAAAAAAAAATCAATCAGGATTAATGGGTCAGCATTCATCATTTGTTCAACAAATACTTATTGTACTAGGTGCCAAGCTTTGGGCCTGGTCTGTCCGAATGCCCTGGGTGATTTATTTTTGTTGGGTTGACTCCCTGGTGGGATTATTCACAAACAACCTTTCCATGTAAATAGGAAACTTTAATTGCAGAAGAGAAGGGTTAAAGTCTTTCTGGTTGGACTATGGTGTGCGAATTTTGTTTCATTGCATAATCTAGCAGGCTATCCTCGTATTATCATTATTCTGATGCAGTGTAACAAACCAGCAGGAAACTGCATTCCATGGGATTTCTATGGGGACTACAGAGAATTCGTTCCAATGCTTACAGAGCAGCGGCTTGTAGCTTAAAGTAGCTTCAGGGCTAATGTGAGGAGCTGTGCAGCTCTGCTTGCTACTGAACTGTAAAACTAAAAGCATGTGTAGTGTAAATAAAACAATGTCACTGGAATTGTTGCTAATCTGGAGGCCTTATCAGGGCATTGATTAACAATTTGTTTTGTTGAATGAAGGGGTAGGGAATTTGAAATATCATGACACACTGAAAATGTGAATACCTCTTTTTTTGCTTGGTTTAAAAGTTCCTCTATCTAGCTGTTTGTCTGTATGTATGTCTGTCTATCTATCTATCTATCTATCTATCTATCTATCTATCTATCTATCTATCTATTTTGTAGTTCTATTGGAGGTAAATTGGAAAGAATGTACTTCATTAAGCCCACCCATACCCTTTACCAAAACAATTGGCAAGTGGAGTGACTTTCCATTACAAATTTACTCAGCCTAGGTTTAGAGAGGTTAAAGAATCCATATTGAGGGATGTGTTTGTTTAATTTCTAACTTCTGTCTACATGGTGCAAATACCTAGAGTCTCTCATCCCCCAAAGAGTGGTTAGAAGTACTTTCCTTATGTTAGTAAAATTGTCCTATCTTCCTTAGTAGCACTGACATGTTTGATGTCAACCAACCAGCACCGCTGCACTGTACTCCTTCCACTGCTGCCTGAGCTAAGGTGATAATGATCTGCCAGGCTGGTTTCAGTGGCCTGTAACCTGTGAATCTCCCAAAGTACAGTACTTAGTTTAATTTTCTGCTGTCATAATCTTGAAATTCTTAATCGGGGGGCGTTTACAATTCATGTAGCTGGTCCTCACCCTCTACCCCTAACACCATTTTCAGGTTGCATTCTTCAACCAGCTCAAATGTTGCATCAGCCATGAAGCATGAAGCTTTCTAGTGCCTCCATAGATATTAGCATCTCTCCCTTTTGTGTATACCTTGGCTATAGCTTGAACTTACTTGCTGTGTACACATCTGTCTTCCTTAGTACATGGTAGACTCTCAGGGAAGGACTAGCATCTTCTAAAATCTTTGCATTCTATTTCCCATTTCCTATCCCAGTGCCTTCCAATGTTCTAGAAATGCTTGTTGAATTGAATTAAATAATTTGCCCTTTTATTTGATAGAGTAAAGAAATTTACATTTAATATAAGTCCCCTTTGATAGACATATTGCCTTCATTTCAGTTCTCTTCTGATGTAAAATTATGGTGCTGATTTCCATGGAATGGCAAATGGGATGAGATGGTACACTTTTGATTCTGCCTCACTTATAAATTTGGGGTGGAGAAAATATAAATGAAATCATTTCACTAATTTTAAGACAGTTAAAGAGTATGGAAATTGAGCTTAGGAAGAAAAGGTTAACTAAGGTTAAAGCGAATGCTTTTCATTCCACTTAGCATATCACTAAGTGGAGATTTAAAGGCAGTGCTCTCTTCTCACCAAACTTCCCTATGCTGCTCCTGGATTTCCTTTTAACATAATTTAAGTAAGACATTGTAATAGTTTAAATCATTTTAATTCTGCATGCTTCATAGGGGCTATTTTCATATAAGGAACATTTTATAATACAGTTTTTTGAATCTCTTAGAAGAATAGAATTTTTAGTGCCTGGAGTCTATGCAGAATTAGAACCTTGGTAGTTTAGAAAACTGTCTATAAATAACCGATTTTGTTTATTAGCTACAAAAGAGAGTTTGCTCTACCATTGAGGGTTTTAGCAGAGGACCCAAGAACAGCTTCAGAGGTTCTAAAAAATCTCTTGAACTATATGGAAAATGTATTTTGAGAGCATTCAAATCTATTGGAGAGAGGGCTCCAAACGCAGCTTTGTAAAGTATTCAAGACAAGCTAAGAGCCAAGCTAAGAATGAATATGTATGCGCTCATATATTATTATACAGGTAAATCTAACGGTCAGTCAATGGAAGACCGACTCTTGTTGAACTTAGATTTATACCGTTGAAGTCTGCATTTTCCAGGCTGTGAAATGTTGTTTCCATTGAGTATTATACCATTATTTTTCTGAAAGTAGAAGACATTGCTAATTTTTATAAGTATACATTTATGTATACTTATAAAAGAGTCTTAGGTCCAGAAATTGTTCACTTATGGGTGCACACTTGTAAGCAATGTGATTGTTTCCTTTAGAGGAATTAGGTGAAACAATTCCTTCATGATGCTACATGTTAATAAGAGAAAATTGTCAATGGCTACATTGGGAAGAGAACCCTGCCAGGGTTATTCTTGAATATGGGAAGTTTAAGACATATTTGTGGTATACCTGTGCAGGGAATAATATGCTTTGCAATAGTGAAATCCTTGCTTAGAAATAAACAAAGCAGCTCTGGGAAGATTCTATTCCCTTGGCTTCATACAAGGTGGAGATTCTTGTGCATCTCAGGGAAATGGAATGGAGAAGGGTGACAGCCTTGCCTGTTTTTTTATGGCTTGCTTTTCCATTTAGCATACTTTTCCTTATGTACTCTATTTTTCCTGCTGATTTCTGGACTCTGAGAACTTATGAGCAACATAGCTTAAGAAGAGTTCAAGATTGCACATAGAAAGAAACTCAGTGTAGACCATTTGGAGCACATTTTTCTCTAAAACATGCAAACGCCCAAATAGGAACACTTGTGAAATTAGCAAGCCTGGAATTGTTACAGTTCTCTTTAATATATTTTAAGAGCATTTATTGTGTGTTAAGACACAACTCTAGGCACTAAAGGGTGTTCAAAGATAAACAAGACTAGCCTTTGCCTTGAGGAACAGGTAAGATCATAAGGAAAATAATGACAGCAGATGGATGACCCCACCAGACATCCTCAAGTGGAACACCTCAAAGATCTGAGAATCACAGTGTTTCAAAGATATGAGCCTGCTTGAAAAGTAAAGCAATTCGTTGAACCAACCTTGCATCCCTGGGATGAATCCCACTTGGTCATGGTGCACCATCTTTTTGATATGTTTTTGTATTCGATTTGCCAGAATTTTATTGAGAATTTTTGCATCTATGTTCATTAGAGATATTGGTCTGAAGTTTTCTTTTTTTGATGTACCTTTGCCTGGTTTTGGAATCAGAGTGATATTGGCCTCATAGAATGAGTTTGGAAGTGCTGCCTCTTTTTCTGTTTCCTGAAATAAATTGGAGAATATTGGTATTAGTTCTTCTTTAAAGTCTTGTAGAACTCGGCTGTGTATCCATCTGGTCCTGGGCTTTTCTTGGTTAGTAGACTTTTGATGGTGTCTGCTATTTTGTCACTTGAAATTGATTTAACTTGTGTTTATCATCCTGATTCAATTTGGGCAAATTATATGACTCTAGAAATTTGTCGATGCCTTCAATATTTTCAAAATAATTTATAATTATCTTCTATATTTCTGTAGTGTCTGTTGTGGTATTTCCTTTTTTATCACATGTTAGTGATTTGAGTTTTCTCTCTCCTTTTCTTCATTAGCATGGCTAGGGATCTGTCAATTTTATTTATTTTTTTAAAGAACAAACTTTTTGTTCTGTCAATTTTTTTCAGTTGTTTCTTTTGTTTCAATTTCATTGATTTCAGGTCTGATTTTAATTATTTCCTGTCTTCTACTTTTGGTGTTGATTTGTTCTTTTTCTAGGGCTTTGAGATATAGTGTTAAGTCATTTATTTGTTGTCTTTTTCTTCTTTAAAGGATTGAACTCCATGCAATGAGCTTTCCTCTTAGAACTGCTTTCATAGTGTCCCAGAGATTTCAATCTGTGTTCCCATTCACCTTTAAAATTTTTTTAATCTCTTCTTTGATGTCTTCTGTAACCTATTGTTCATTCAGTAGCATATTATTTAGTCTCCAGGTATTGGAGTGGATTTTATTTCTTATTTTATCATTGATTTCTAATTTCATTCCTTTGTGATCTGATAGAATGCAGGGTAGTATCTCTACTTTTTTATATTTGCTAAGAGTTGCTTTGTGGCATAATATATGGTCTATTTTAGAGAAGGATCCATGTTTGCTGAGAAGAAAGTATATTCTCTGGTTGAAGGTTGGAATATTCTATATATGTCAGTTAAGTATAAGTTATTGATTGTATTATTGAGTTCTGTAGTTTCTTTGTTCAGCTTTTGTTTGGAAGATCTATCTAGTGATGAAAGAGGTATGTTAAAGTCACCCCAAATTATTGTTTTGTGGTCTATTTGACTCTTGAACTTGAGAAGAGTTTGTTATTTTTTAAAAAGGCTTTTGAGTTTACTCCAAGTCATTTTGAAATTGGAGCCTGCAATAGGAATCACCATAAGGATCTTGCAGAATAGTTCTTAATAGCTGACTGCCTCTACTTCTTCTATTGCTGTCTGTGTACTGGTCTAGAATTCCCTGATGGGACCCAGTTGGCACAGAAAATGCTTTCTGACTGCATTTGTGTCTCTGATTCCTTCCTTTAGGTCTCTATTTTTTTCTCTTTTCCCCATTTCTCATTCAAACCCCATTTCTCCCTTTGTTTCCAGAAGCCCACCTTTGCCTTCCCCCCAATTCCCTCCCAGTCATGATTTTCCTATGGTAATCTTTAACTGGTAGGCAGTCTTAACCTTCAAGAAAGAAAAAATTGAGTCTTCCTCAAAGAGTGTTGTGGTAAATGCTGGGCTTTCCCATTGTGCCATGAGTTGAAGAAACATTGTGATATACACACATTGTGATGGTTTCCTTAAAGAATTGTTTGTTTTTTTTCAAAATTATGTTTTAGCTACCTTTGAAAATCTAAAAAGACAGCATTTCAGAAGTTTTGTAGCCCTTTGGTAGAGTAGCAAGAGAATCCAAATTGGAGTAGTTGGATAACCTGGATTTTTACTTATTTTCAATATGGTGGAATAATAACTTTTAAATTTTTTTCTAAACACTGTTTTTTTCCCCACTGATCTGTGGCTAAATGTCTCAATATTTATTTTTTTAACTATATTTTAAAAATATTTTCTGATGCTGGGGTTTGAATTCAGAGGTATTTTACCACTGAGGTATATTCCCAGCCGTTTTTAGTTTTTATTTTTAGACAGAGTCTCTTTAAGTTACTTAGGGGCTCACTAAATTACCGAGGCTGGCCTTGAACTTGAGATCCACCTGCCACAACCTCCTCAGTCAATGAGATTACTGGTATGGTCCTCCATAGCTAGCTCAATAGTTTATTTCCAATATTGAACATTTTTTTTCATTGTTCTGAACAACTGTTTCCAAGCTGAGAGAATAAAATATAGAATATTTTTTAAAATTTCCCTATGCATCCCATTTTTGTTAGGAATTTATTACATGATTTTCACAGAAATTTAAAATTAAGGTGGGCACAAATAAGAAATTTGTGGGCTATGAATCTAGATAGACTGCCAAGAGTTCCAGAGTGCTGTTCTACATCTATGTTATGCAAATGAGCAGCCATAAGCATCTGTATGAAAGCAATATGATATTGAAGGAGGAACAATGAATTAAAGTGAGACTTAAGTTTTAGTCTGAATTCTGTGACCTTGTAGATGTGGTACTGTCCATGGGGGAGATACATTTCAAGACCCCTAGTGGATGCTTGAAACTGCAGATAGTACTAAATCCCTTTTATACTGTTCTTTTCCCCTATACATACTTATATAAATTCAATGCTTTTCCCATCTTGACTAAGGACTGTCATACACTATTGGTGTAACCTTTGCAATTCCAGGTGTGGTAGCAGAGGAAGCATAACTTTATTTTCCATGTACAATTTCTCAGAAATTTGTTCTTCCTTTGAATCTTAGAAAACAATTTTTTTCTTTCCTTATTAAGTGAAGAACTTTTTCCTTTTTCCTTAAAGGAAGCTTCTATTGGGCATATACAATTTCCAGCATTACTACTCTTAAACTTTGGGGCCATTATTAAGTAAAATAGGGATTACTTGAACACAAGTATTTTCATTCTTTGACAGTAGATCTGATAATTAAAGTGGCTACTATGTGACTAATGGTTTGGTAGCATAACTCATGTAGCACAGGATGGCATGAGATTTTATCACAGTACTCAGAATGGCACATAATTTAAAACTTATGCATTGTTTATTTCAGGAATTTTCCATTTATTATTTTTGGAATACAGTTGAGCATAGGTAACTGAAAATACAGAAAGGGGAACCATAGACAATGGGGACTATTATATGATTTGGGGGCAATCATAGCAATATTTTGGAAAAATTTTTTTAAAAAATATATTTTATTTTTGTGTGGTGCTGAAGATAGAATCCAGTACCTCACACATACTAGGCAAGCACTCTACCTCTGAGCCACAACCCCAGCCCCTGGAAAACATTTTTTTTTTTCACATCAGTGAAGGGTGGTTTAATATATAGCTTCTAACATCTTATATAGTTTATGGTTTGGGGATTTTTGATGCTATAAAAACTGAAAAATCAGCTAGGTATGGTGGCACACGCCTATAATCCCAGCAGCTGGGGAGGCTGAGACAGGAGAATTTCGAGTTCAAGGCCAGCCTTAGCAATGGTGAGGCACTAAGCAACTCAGTGAGACCCTGTCTCTAAGTAAAATACAAAAAAGGGCTGGGATATAGCTCAGTGCTTGAGTACCCCGAGTTCACTCTCCGGTACAAAAAAAAAAAAAAAAAAAACTGAAAAATCATACTTTATAGGATCCTTGAAAGGAAAATGCATATTTATGGTAATTTAAAAATGTGATAAATAAAACATTACTAGTGTGCTGAAAGTTACTTGAATTTGGGAAAATTTTTTTTTCATTTTTGTACTCCCAGCATGCCACAACATCTGATGTATTGCAGACATTGACTGTCTGCAATGACTACAACAATTTCTAACATCTCATCAAAAAATTAAAAATGGTATTCAGAGTAGATTTGTTAAATAGAATTCAACTTGTTTCAAAAGTTTCTTGTTTAAATAGACTTATGTTTAGTTTTGTTAGCATATATTATTTCCCTAGTAGATCTTGGGGGTGATAGTTTAGGTTATATATAATTACTTAATTTTCACCCCCCACAAAAAAGAATTTATTATCAATCATGTAATTTTACTCAGAGAAAAGGTTTGCTTTCCTAACAGATCAAACTGTATTTTCCTAACAGATCAAAAAGTATGAGAATTGTTAATGTTTTGAAAATTAATTGTCTTCATTTTTATATCATCAGGACTAAAAATCAAGGAAAAGAAACTAGCTATTAACTTGCACCTTTTATATCTCTGTAATTTCATGCATATATTAAGATATTTCAAATATCTTTGCACTTGGTAATTGCTAGGTTGCGTTTTATTTTTTCTTTTGAAAAATTACAGTAAAACTAGGCTGTAGCCAGCTGAGTTTCATCATCAACATCTAGCAAGGTTTATGTACCAAGTTATGAACTTCTAGATAGTAAAGTTTAAAATAGCAGTGATGCCACTATAATATTAATGATAAATGGCATACATTTGAAACATTTAAAAATGATCATAGCCTTAAAGCCAAAAAGAGCTGGAAAATATTAATGGTATAGTAACTGTTCTATGTGGTTCTGAATTATGCATAGCAAGGAAAGATAGAAAGAGATAAATTACATAATAAATCAAAGTTCACATGGTATATTGTTTATTTTAAAAATCTACACAAACTTTCTGTTTATGCAGTGTGTCAGCTATTTGGAAAAAAAAGATGAGTAGTTCCAAATTCAGATTTATTTCAAGAATGAATATTTAGCATCCAGTAGTGTCATACTGAATGTAGGAAAATAATTACTGTGTATGTTTTACCATGAAGAAAGTCTAGGAAAGCATTGACTTTTTATACTTTGAATATGCTTTTATTCTCCAATCCATTTATATGCTTTGTCTCTTTTTGATTTGTAAAAGTCAGGTGTTTTAACCTTCCTTTCCAAACGGTAGCAGCAATATCGTTCAGTGAGGTACATAAGATTATACTAAGGCAATAATTAACAGGAAATATTTCTTCTTGATAAATCTATTGCATTAAAACATGGTGATTGCAAGAGCATTACAAACATTGTGAAATGTTATTTAATGAATAGAAATTGTTTTCAGAATTTATTGGTAACTAGAAAAAAACCTGGACTTTCCTTCCTAATATTTTGAGATTCTAAGCAAATGCCTACCTGATGGGGATTTAAATGGCTTGCATATATTTTGCAGACATGGTTTACTATAGAAATACTATGTTATTTTTAAGAGTTAATAAGTAGTAGATTTAATCAATAGTTCTGTAAACTTCCCTGAAATAAATATTTCTGTCCCCTTTGTGGCCAGTGGTCTGAGATTCCTATTCATTTGGTTCAATTACTAATTAGAATAAGATATAATCCATGTTTGTATAAATATGTCAAAATAAACTCTACTGTCAACTAAAAAGAACAAATAACAATGCCATTTTAGCCATTTTTCTACACACTGTACATCAATTTGCCCTAGGACTATTGAAAAACTTATGTAGGATTCTAATTTAGAACTTAAAAAAAAAACAAACAACTTAGTGTCTCTCATCACAGACAGAGACCTGGTATGGTTGTCATTGTGATGATTATTTCCCTCTAAAGTGAGATACATATGTGCCAAATAACTTCTTCCTGGAGCAAGTTTAAAAATAACACCATAGACCGTTGCTGTATACCTTCCATTCATTCAATACGTTGCATTGGGTACAATGAGTCAGAGAAAGGAAAATAAAAATGTGTGTCTTTCATTTCTCTTTTTTCCATGTGGGTTCAGTTGGTCCCTTGCTTCTATTGTTTGACATGCCCACTCACTACTCTGTCTACCAGTTCCTATGGAATCATTTGTTGCTCATCTGTTCCAGGAGTCTGTTGACCTCCCATGCATGATCTTTAAAGAAAAATCAGAGACTGTGGCAATTCTTGAAGTGAGGTGGGGCAACAATTAAAGCTTGTGAGAAAGAGAGTGGAGGCAAGAAAGAAAGTTCAGAATGGAGTGGAGATAAAGAGCTGTAAGGAAGGATGGGGAGTCAGCAATCAGTGTCCGTGAAGGGAAGATGGAGGGAAACATAGGAGGATCTGGCTACAACTTTTAATTAACCTCATGGTCTACTGACTGGCTGATTTCATGTGACTTATGTAGACCAATGATAAGAGGAAACAAACATTTTGGGAAAAGTATGCTGTCTTTGTAGGTATTTTAGTGGTGAAGATATGTCCTAAGATTACTGAGTTTTTTCCTCTCATAGTTTGATACAAAGATTTTTTATATCTAGGAACTGATGAAAGAATTGTAATTGATTTGGTATGTTTGACAAACATTGACTGATGTAATTTAAAATATGCATAGTAAAGGCAAAATGATTATGTATTATCAGATTATGCTAAATATCCATTTTTCCCGACAAATTTCTGTTGTACTTTTCTAGCATTTGAAGGGGTTTCATTTGATGAGATATTTATTGCCTAGAGTTTTAGAGTATATAGGGTTGCTGTTATTTTTCTTCCTGAAAGTGTTATTTAAAAGATCTTGTTTGTACAAACTATTCTCCATTTCTTTGATGTTATATTGAACAAACAAAAACTGAAACTTGACTGCTCAAAGACGTTTTTCCCTGTTAGGAAGCATATCTACTTGTTTCAAAGGGAAACAAAATAAAATGGAAGAGGTGTTTAGATGCTTTTTATTCATAGTGTTAAAAATGGTTAAAGGAAGAATTCACATTTTTTCCTTAACACAATGTAACAAGCAATTAACTTTTTGGCATAGTGATAAATCTGCTTCTCTAAGAAGGTGTTTTGTGTTTTAATAAGTGGCAATATATGCTAGTATATTCATTTTTATTGAATAGGTGTGTGGGAAAAAACAAGTGAATTTAATTTATAAGGTATTGCCTTGGGCTTATTGAGATTTTACATACAATGTCCCAGTGGGGCCATATTAATTCAACAGAGTATTACTCAAAAAAAAAAAAAAAGATTCACAACAAATCATCTTAAAATATCTCAATATTTGTGAAATGTCATTTTTAAATCTATTCAGTCATCTAAAATAAACTTAAAATCAGAAATTCTTAGTTATGGTGAGTCAGTAATGATAGAGTATGGTTTTTAAAACAACAACAAAAAATTCAAAGATTAGTTACCTAAAGGCAGGACTTTTAAAAATTCTTGCCATCATTTGTTTATAAATTTGCTTGTTTGTTCACTCGGCTTTATCACTTTTCTGTTCTATTTTTAGAGGGCATAGATAGGTTATAGTATTCCCCATCTAGAAACTTAAATATAGTTGTGATTTATATGCTACTAATGAAGACAAATACTGCCTGCTTAGCAAATTATGATAAAAATAATGAAGTTTTGGCTATATCGATTTAAAAAACATTTTTGTGGTAAATAAAAGTTTGGCATTTTAACCATTTTTAAGTAGATAGTTTGGAGGCATTTACTAATTTCACAATGTTGTACAGTCATCACCATGATTTATTTACCAAAGTTTTCATGATTTTGAACAGAAACCATACAACCATTAAGCAATAACTTCTAAATTTCCCCTTCTCCACCTCTTAATAATGTCTAATTTGCTTTTTGTCTCTATGAATTTGCCTATTCTAGAGATTTCATGTAAGCAGACTTATATAATGTATATCCTTTTGTGTCTGACTTATTTCACTTTGCATGGATGATATATTTCATTTAGGTTGTAGCCTGGAACAGAACTTCATTTATTCTTATGGTTGAATAATATTCTACTGTATATCTATAGCACATATTATTCATCCATTTATCTGTTGATGGATGCTGGCATTGTGTATATCATGTTAATGTTGAAATGATACTGCATTGAACATTGGGGTGTGAGTATCTATTTGGTTCCCTATTTTTGATTCTTCAATTTGGGTGTAAATCTAGAAGTGGAATCAGTAGATCATATGGTAATTCTATGTTGAAGATTTTTGAGAACCACAAAACTATTTTTCATAGGTGTCATATAATTTTACATTGCCTAGCAGCAATAAAAGGGGATTTCAATTTCTCTACATCCTCACCAACACCTTTTGTTCATTTTGTAAAATTATAGCTATCCTAGTGAGTTTGAAGGTAGAGGTGATTTGGATTTGATTTTCTTAGTGACTAGTGATGTTTAGCATATTTTGATGGATATTATGGCCATTTGTATGTCTCTTTCATACAAATGTCTATTTAAGTCCTTTGCCTGTTTTTAAGTTGCATTATCTTTTTGTCACTGATTTTTAGTTCTTTATATGTCCTCCATATTATGCCCTATCAGATAAACAATTTTCAGATATTTTCTTCCATTGTGTGTTGTATTTTCACTTTTATAATAGTCCTTTAAAAATATACAATTTTTTTCTATTTTGATAAAGGTACAGTTTATCTATTTTTTCTTTTATTATTCATTCCTTTGATATAACATGTAAGTCCAAATCCAAGATTATAAAGATTTTTCCCTTCTATGAATTTTATGATTTTTTGGCTCTTATACTTTGGTCATTGATCTATTTTGGTTTCATTTTTTTAAGTTGTGTAATGTAGCTGTCCAACCTCATTCATTGGCATGTTTTCCCTGTACAATTTGTTGATGAAACTTTTCTTTTTTCCATTAAAGGGATTTGCACCATTGTCAAAAATCAATTGGCCATATATATAGGGATTTTATTTTGAACCTTGACTTCTGTTCTGTAGGCCCACATGTCTGTCCTTAAGAACGAACTACACTGGTTTGATTACTGTAGATTAGAGTTACAAAATTAGGAAGTGTGAGTCCTTCAACTTTGTCTCTTTCTCAAGAATACTTTGAAAAAGAATTCTGGGCCCTTTGCAATTCCATATGCGATTGAGGATCATCTTTTCCATTTCTCAATAAAAGATTGTTGGGATTTTGATACAGATTGAATTCAATCTCTCAGTGTCTTTGGGAAATAGTAATATCTTAAGTGGATTGAGTCTTTTAATGCATGAATGTGGTGTTTCCTTCTATTTAATTTTGATAATTTAAGTGTTTTAATGATAATTTAAATAATTTTTTAATTTATTTCAGCATGCTTATTAATTTTTTATGCTTTATAACTCTTAGTGTATAATCTTTATCTTCCTTGGATAAATTTATTCCTAAGTATAGTTCATTCTTTTAAATTGTAATAAGTGGAATTGTTTATTATTTACTTTTTGCATTGTTCATTAAATAGATTACATGTCTATAGAAACACAACTGATTTTTGTCTGTTGATCTTGTAACCTGCAAATCTGCTGAGTTCATTTATTAGCTCTAATAGCCTTCCTGTGGATTGCTTGAGTTTTTTAGATATAGAATTATGTCCTTTGTGAATAGGGGTAGTTTTACTTTCTTTCTTTATAATCTGAAGACTTTTATTTCCTTTTCTTGTCTAATTGCGCTGTGAGGAAATTCTAACATAATTGACTAGCATTGTTGAAAGTAGGACCCTTCTCTTGTTCCTAATCTTGAGGGAAAGCTTTTAGTTTTTCTCCATTGAGTATGATGCTTATATGTTTTGTTTTGTTTGTTTTGAAATATTCTCATTCATCTGGATTAAAATCTATTTTATTCCTAGCTTTGTATGTTTTTATCATGACAGAATATTGAATTTTCCCAAATCATCTTTTCTAAGTCAGTCACCGTGATCATGTATGTTTTCCTTTATTCTCCTAATGTAGTGTGTTATTGAACCACCTTTGCATTCTTGGGATAAATCCCACTTGGTTATAGTGAAGAATGCTTATAATATGTATTTTTTGCTAGTACTTTATTGAGGATTATCTAAATATACTTTAGCTGTTGCCAGATTGCCATTCAAGATATTCTTGGGTGCTTTATTGGGTAAGGCATTTCTATCAGGGAAGTGACTTAACTTCTGAGTCTTAAATTTGAGACTGCATCAAAAATATTTTTTTTTACTAATTTTTTTCGGATTGGAATTTACCTTTTCAGAAAATTAGAACAATTTCATTTATAATGCTAGAAATAGAACATGGAACTTTTATTAGGTGCAAGGCTATGGGATTACATTTAAAAGGTAATAACTGCTATCCTCATTTACAAAAGAGGACATGGAATATTAGAAGTAGTAAATGGTGAAGCAAGTAGATGTTATCCCTCATCTTGACTTCACCATTTCCCCCAAATCTAAATTATTATATCTAACCTGAGACATAAATAAGTCTGTTTTCAACACTGTAAAAATAAGAGTGTCTATAATTAAAGAATTTCATATGATGGAGCCGTTTTCATATTTTTATTTTCCTCAGTTCAGAACTCTTGAAACATAATAAAAATACCAGATGATACACATCCATTGGACTAGAGAAAATTAGTGCTGTATTCTAATGCTACAGATGAGGGGAGGAACAGATGGAAAAAATATAGGAAATCCAAGAATGGCAGTAACAAAATCTTGAAATCTAAATGTACATGAATCATTCTTCATCATTTCTAAACATCTTAGGTATTTTAGAGGATAGCAAGATTTCTCAGTAAAACAACGTGATTTTTCTATATAAATATTGTGGCATAACAGGTGTGTTGGCTATTGATAAGATACTCTGCCAAGCAACAAATAAATAATTGTTCATGAATCCCAGGAAGATGTTTGCCCTGGGGTATATTTGAATGTGATTTTGAAAATGACATTCTATTTTTTTTCTCAGCATTGGAAATATCTAGGTGCCCCTATTTTGAATGGTAAGGTTGTCACAGATTTTAACCCAATATATTTTATTTTTAATGTTCTAAAATGTTACTATGAAATATATCCCAAATTTACCTCCCTTCCCTATCCCATGCCTTTATCTGGCTAATGTGCTTAAAACATTTTTTTGATATTTTTTCTATTAAGAGGCCTTGAAATACTACCCTATACCCCACAAATAGATATGATTTTATGTTAATTGAAAATAAAAGTAGGTATTAAAAACAGTCTGACTGGGTTTTCCAAGCCTTGGTTAGCCACTCTTAATTTTTCCATAGCTCCCTATATTTGCCAGTTTGTAATTTCATCTTTACTGGCTATTTCCGTGGTGGACTGTAAGTTCCTTAAAGGCAAAAAATGAGTTTTGCTTATTAGCATAACCTGATCTTCAGCAACTGTCATTGAGATGCTTCACACCGTTTAAAGATCGGAGTACATGTTCTTTGCTGTTTGCTTATGGTTCAAACAACTTTTTCACTGTACCCTACCCCTATTTTAACAATTGCTCTATACTCATAGGGAAAATTACTTTTCTACAACATATAACAGATTTCGCTGCTCCTACCAGTTGCTAAACCTTAGGAGGGGGATAAAATGCTCTATCTGTATTCCTGAAAGCATTACATATTCAGGAGAAATATGGTGCATATGTGGTTTTTCCTCTATCACTAACTCTTAAAGGGTGGGGTATGAGGGCAGTTGGGCTGTGACATCCATGATGCCATCATCCGTATCTTCCTCATTGCTCCGGCTGAGATGTATTTTCACCTCCTCTCTCACTGATCCTTAAAGTAATGCCACTGTTTTCAGAAAAAGTCCCTTCCCAAATGGAGATGGGCATGGATATAGGCAACTTTAAAAGTATGGTAGATTTTATAAAACAGTCTTTCTTATAGTAGGAGTTAAATTATTTAAAATTGGCAAAGTTAAACCTGAATAGAACCATTTTCTCCCTGTGTTCCTCTTATAACTGTGCCCCACTGTACAAGGCACTGATGGCTCCAGAGTGCTGAGTTTTGAGATAAAATACTTACATCAAGTTCTATATTTTCCCTTCTCTTTGCCTCTGTCATTTCTACTCCAATCTTGTGCAGGTTTTGGATGTCGTTTTTGTTCCTTAAAGGAGACAAAATAGGCAAATATGTAATCACAGAACCAAATAAGTACTGCATCAAATACCGGTGTTAAAAGATGTGTTTGTAGGAGGACTTGGGGGCCTGAATTTATGTTGGTTGTTGAAAGTTAATTAAGGAAACTTTCTAGAAAGAATGTCCTTTACTTGGGCAATATCAAAGATAGAAAATAGATGAGATGTAAGTGGTGGAAAAATAGGAACTTTTAAAGTTTATTGCTTTCTAATTGTGGAAGGGGCTAATTTCATCTAGAAGTGGTATTTAAAAAGTTGAAATGACTTATCAGAACCAAGGCCAGGGATGGAGCAGGGTCCTAGAATCCAGTTAGCTTGTTGAATTAGGCTGGCAAGGATGGGAGACTATTTACAAATGAGTTTGAAATTCTAACAATATTTATAAAAATTGGAGGTCCATATTAGAACTTTCTAGTCTGTTTCCACATTAAAAAAATGCTTAGTAACTAAAGAGTATTGCCATCTCTGGGTTGGTGGTGGGGAGCCTTCCTTGAATTTATTCAGTTCATTTGAAAGAAATAAACATATTAATCTTCAATAAATTAAATACTTCAATAAAAAATTCTCCTATGTGTTTAAGAAAATCAGCTGTATTGGACATTTTGTACATGAAAGCTCGATTCTCCACTGCATACTGCTTTACCTTTTCATTAGCAGAATGGATCCTCTCAATAACTCTGACACTGCAGCTCTCTAGTGGCCATTTGTTTGATCTCTTGGTACCTCTTCTTCCTGTTCTTCAGACCCTGATAAATTTGATGTGTGACTAGCCACTGACAACCTAGAATAAACCATGAACTACTGAAAGGGTCTAGAGATGAAGAGGAAAAGGATAATAAGATGCTAAAGGGAACAGTCTGAGAATTGAGGAAGGGCCAGTATTTGATGTAGTTCCAGAAGCCAGAGAGAATTATGATCATCATCAACTCTTTTGTAAAGTTGGCTCCAAGGCCTGAAACATGGACAGTTGTTTGTCTTGTTGCACAGTGAAAAGTGGCACGTGACATTTATAAAAGGATAAAGGAAAAAAAAAAGGTTTAAGTGATGTTTTCTTAGATTTGATTCAGTGATTCAGTGTCACTTGTTCATTGCCTTAATAGTGACCTTTATATAGGCAGAAATATTGAAAGCCAGAAGAGGAAGAGAAAAGGAGAAAGTAGGCAGAATACCTGGTGAAAATTTACTGGCTGAAGTCAAGATTATGACTAAAAGAGAAATCAAAACCTGGGAATCAGAGAATTGATCAGAAAAATTAAAATATGTAGAATGAAATCATCAAGTGAGTGTAATACTTTTGAAGAGTACTTCATAATCCAAGATTGGCATGATTTGGGGTAACAAAATTCTTGGTGTTTTTGGCCACTTTTATTATAATGATTGTTTGTTTTGATAATATTTCAGAGAACATGACTTAAAGACACAGTCCTCTCAGATTGGCTGAATTGCATGTTAGTGAGTTTGACTCTCAGGTGTCCAGTTTTTTGAGAGAAAATGGAAAGTCTCATTTTACCTTGGATTTGCATTAACTTCATTAATGCTGTGATTGATCCTTTCAGTTAATAAGAGGGTATATGCTCTCAAATTAGTAAATAGCCTTCTATGTTTTAACCCCCTCTCCCCAATAAAGGAAATGTTTTGTAGAATTTGGGAGAGCTGATAGGAGAAAGATGGAGGGATGAGGAATAGTTTCATATGCTGTTCAGCAGGTCTCACATTAAATAAAGGGTTTTTTTTTGTATGAACATATTTTGCTCCAACTTCAATGTCCTGAGCACTCCCTAATAAAAGCTTATTTGATGTCACAGTGTCTGTCTTTGAGTTGACCTTATGTGGCATTTATGTTCCCATGATTGAGGGAGTTGCCATGGGAGTACATGGTGATTTTAAATTGGACAACTAGGGAACCAAATTGGGTAGATCTGAAACTCTGTACTTAAAGATGACAAGGTCATTGGTATGAATGAGTAGATGTGTAATGGAAGTATTATGCAGTTGTGTGTATTTATGGAAGTAAAGGAGGGAGGGTGAAAGGTGCGGGGAGGTATTTATAGAGTTATTCCCATGAATATTGAAATCATCCACAAGAAAGAAAGAAGAAAGAAGAAAGTGATGTCAGATAATCAGATTATATAGGTCCAAAATGGAGAATAGGCATAAAAGGAAAGGGGAATGTTTAAATCTTGCCTGATGAGGTAATAGGGAAAAGTCCCTCCCAGGTTGCAATTTATTGTCTTTTGATTGAAGGAGAATTTTGCCATGATTTCATATTTCTGCAGTATGACTTGATGAAATTATTAATGTAATTTTAAATTTTATCTTTCAAATATTGAGTAGTTTGGGAGATGTTACCTAATTGGTAACTTGCTAACATTTTTATTCAATATCAGTGAAGAAAAAATTAAAATTAAATAGCTGCTATAAAATGTGATCAGCTATTCAAGTGACAAAAGTAGAAACTCTCTCATTGAGGCATACACCTATCTGTCTCCAGGCCTCTTCCCTACTACTATGTTCCTTTCTACTTTCTGTAGCCTAGTCTTTATTACCAGTAAATAGCTCCATGTAAATGGCAAGAAAACAACACTTTAGAAGTCTCTGAAACCATTGCTTCCCACTTTGACATATTTGCAGTCACTTATTCCCCTTTTTGCTCTTCCCTATTTCCCTTTTTTTCTCTGTAGTTTTTCTCTGGCTACCACACGTATGTATGATTTTTTCCCCCAGTAGCATAGTATATTACTTAATGACAAGAAGTTTGTTTTTGAAATATTATAGTCTTCTCCCAGGTGCAAGGATGTATATAGTGCATCCAATAGGTAATCAATAAATGATAAGTGAAAGACTTATCTTGAATGAATAAATCACGAGGACTCTTTGGAAGTGGTAATTATGTTATTAGGTTTAGATTTCAAATTGAAGTGATATCCTTTATGTTAAGTTTTAAGGATGGATTTTATGTTTTTCCTGGATGTTTTCATAGTAGTTAATATGTGAGAAGTTTGGAATTTTGACACTTTCCTCTAGGTTACCTCACTGCTGGCTTTATTTTCCATGCTGTTTCCTCAGGTATATCAGATGCAGCAATATGCATAGCATAATTGATTTTATAGGTGGTTTAAATAAAGTGTCATTTCAGTTTATAGAAAACAAGCTTAAGAAGTAACAAATAAAACAAATGCATTAAAATGCACAGACATATAGTTATGTTACTAGATAATAATTATAGTTAAAATAATATACAATTTTATTATTTTAACCATATTTAATTTTTATTGCCCTTAATTTTACTGTGTTAATGTGTAATAATTTTGAACATATTCTTTTCACTCTAGGTTCCAAATTTTTGCTTTATACTCAACTTGTGATTTTCTACATGGAGATCTGTCGTGTCCAGTGGTCATTTGTAATTTCTCTTTATACTCTTTCATACCAGTATGTAAGCTTGCTTAAATCTCCTCAACAGTAGAACAACCTGTCTTCACTTTAGATCTCCTAGCTACTTTGCCCATTTCTTTCACAGTCAAGTTTTGCAAAACAACAAAGTATGCAGAGACTTTCTACTTCTTTGCAGGAATCTGGTCCTTCATTTCCACGTCTTCTCATCTTCTGTCTTAAGGGATATTTTCTGAGCAACAATCAGAGGTCTTTTCTTTTCCTCATTTTTTGAGTTTGTAGACTGCTCCTTCTTTGAGAAAATATCTCTTCCTTTGACTTTTAAGACATCTTTCTTTGACTATTCCTTCTTTAGTTTGTGTGTATGCCTTCTGTTTTTTGGCTACTACTCCTTTGACTTTTGATATACTTGAGAAACATGTCTTTAGATTTTTCCTGTTTCACTCTGTTCTTTCTGTCATCTCAACCCAGGGGGAAAAAAAAAATAAAAATCTCTTCTCCATTGCAAATGTTTTTGCCTAGCTCAGACTTACATGATCTCTTTTCCAAATACTTTCTCTTCCACTTCCCTGGTAATCTTGTAATTGTCCTTTTCATTGAATCCAGGATAATTTTTCTAACATGTACGAAAATCATGTTTCTCCATTGCATGTGGTCCTTTAAGGACTTCTTGTTATCTAAATAGAAAGGCCTAGAATCCTTGGATGAGATTTAAAGGATTCCTTAGTCAGATACTTGGTGAACTGTCAGCTTCCTCTGCTTCCACCCATCTTCAAGTTGTATTTATAGGCCTCAATAGTTGCTATTCTTCTTTATGGATTCTCACTTTCGATGTGATGCTCCACTAGCTCCAGCACATCCAATTTCAAATTGCCAGTATCCCTGAAAACTCTCATTTGATGACTCAAATAACTTAGTGACTTGTCTGAAGGATCCCTTATTTAATGAAGCCTTCTTTGATCTGATCTGAGGTAGAATTGTTCAATATTCTTCCTCTGTAGTGTCATAGTACCCCGAGCTGTGGCTCTTGTCATCTCAAAATTTATGCTGTAGTCAGGGACATAAGAAAATGCATACTTTGAGCCTAGTGTAATCTGTACTCCACTTGGGAGAGACAGGATGCCATAGAGCATGCAAGGAAGCAGTGACTGCATGACTAGGTCTTACTTTGGAATGGGGGAAGAGGGGAAGGAGCATGATTCTGGACAGTAGCACACAAGAGGAGTTGTCTGATCTTCCTAGGTATAGCTGGGGTGTAAAATCAGGATAGGAATGGAAAAGAGGGAGGTGCTGGTTCACATAAGGCCTTTTAAAAAGGTCTTTAAAACATGATGAATTTGGAGTTTGGGTTAAAGGCAATGGCAAGCCATATAAATTTCTGAGTAGGAGAGAGAACTGAGAAGATTATACCATAGAAAAATATCTCTGATAAGAAAAGATTAGAAGGGGGCCAATGGCTATCAAAGACTCATGATACTCTGCCCAACACAGATTTTCTTTTGCAGAGAGGAAATTAGAGTATGGTCAGGAATGTCAGGGATGACCTAGACATTGACACACTATAACGTATTTTCAGTTTTGCACGTAAACCTCCTAAAGGGGGGGGGGGGTTTGAAAAAGCTTCTAGATCATGAGGAGGTTCCTGGGGGAGTGGAGCATCTGGAGAGGTCATGGAAGCACTGCATCCCTTCTCCCATACCTCACTCTAACTGGCTGTTCATCAAGTTCCTTTTTTATATCCTTTACTAATAAACTGATAAAAATAAAAAAAACAAGAGGACCAACAAAAGGTAACCATAAAGAAAGGAGTTACAGGATTATTGCAGTTGTTCAGGAAAAACAATGTTGGCTTAAAGGAGAAGGCAGCACAAATAGAAATAGATTATAGAAATTCTTAGGAGGATTAAGAGAATTTGTAAGTGACTGGATGTCTGAGGACATTAGGGGAAGAAGAAATATAGGAAGTGAGATGCTGCCCAGAGTTCTGACGTGGGCAGTGGGTGGTGCCATTTAACAAGAATAGACATCAGTGGGGAGAGTCAAGCTTTCACAGGAAGATGAAGATCTTTTGCATTTGAGCTCCCTATGTGACATGAAAATAGAGAATGGCAGTAGGCAGTCTGAAACCTGGAATAAAGCTTTACCTGTCCATCTTCTTTTACTGGACTGTGAATTTCTTTCTTTCTTTTTTTCCCTTTCATCTTGACTTAGTCATCCTTGAGTGTCTTATGACTGTCATAGTTGATTTTCAAGAAGTACATGAATGAATGAATGAATGAATGAATGAATGAAATGAGATTACTCTCTAGGGTGATTTTCCCTATCCATTCTTCTCTATAAAGGCTATAGTTATATATTTTAACCAATTAAAATCATATTTAGCCTTTTCAAGATTCTTATGAGTACTTATAGGATAGCAAATGAACAAGAAATAAAAGGGTATTCTAAAATATTACAGACAAACAGAAGAACCATTTCCCTCCTCAGCACAAACATCTTTTCTGATCCATGTTGGTGCTGTTTCCTGCTCCCCCCACAACTGAGAGTCAGATTGTTTGTGATTTTAATGAAGGTTTCACATAGATAGGTACTATTTTGTGTTATTATTTCTAATGTTAAGGTAATGATAAATGACTATAGTTTTTAAAGTCTAAGTAGTTCAGATTTCTGCAAGGTACACTTACCTACATAATGAGAAAATGAATCATGCTTTCCAAAGTGGATCCTATTGGATGTCATTTTTCTAATATATTTATAATCAGTTTTTAGTTAATCTGGGATTTTCCCCTAGGTTCTATCTAGGGAAAGTTGTAAGGATTCTTGTGCAAAATAATTTTGCTTAAAATATAGCAAATGTGTTTTTGAATAAGTGGAAAATTTCTTGGAAGTCACAGAAACATACAAATATTCATTTCCTTCTCTCTCTCTCTCTCTCTCTCTCTCTCTCTCTCTCTCTCTCTCATAAGGATCTTGTTAGAACTTGTTGTAATGCTGGCCATGGAAAAATCTTTGGAAGAGAGCCACTTGGGAACAGCAGATGTTCTTTTTGGTTCCTTTGGCATTGAGGGACACTGTGAGTCAAGGTTAAGACTTTGAAAACTAAATAATAGAACTGAACCAGCGCTCCCCCCCCTTTCTTTCTTCTCTCTCTCTCTCTCTCTCTCTCTCTCCCTCCCTCCCTCCCTCCCTCTCTCTCTCTCTCTCTCTCTCTCTCTCTCTCTCTCTCTCTCTCTCTCTCTCTCTCTTTTTCTTCTAGCAGGCAATCCACAAGGTCATGGACTCTGTCTTCAAAAATTCTAGAGATCTGAAGTGATTAAGAGTTGAACTTTCTTATGTTTATCATACACCACTAGGGAAGAAATCAAGTGAATCTGAGCTCTGATGAGAAATGCTTGGGTCTCAGGCAAGGTAGTTGCAATCAGAATATAATTCAAGATGCTAGGATAGGCGATCAGTGATTTCTGCAAAAAGACAAGTAGATGCCCCCCCCCACCAAAGTCACTCTTGATCTTCATTTTTAACTTTGCTTTGCAAATTAAGCCTTAAAAAAGCATCCTTGATTGGGGTGAACCATGCACACTTTTAAGTTACATTTTACTTAACTCTGTCTCTCCAGTAAGTACACTCTGGTTGTGCCTGTGCACTTGGAGGTCTGTTTGGTTGAAAATACTGAAATAATTTTGAAAGACATTATCTTACAGTATTGAAAGGTTATGATGATTTTATTATATAGATGTTCTGTTACCTAACAATAAAATAATACAATTTAAGAGTTTTTGTTGTGGTGTTGTTTAAAGCAAAACTCTTTTGCATAAATATCTTCAATTAGGATCTCTGCTGATGATTCTCAATTATTCACCCTCTCACCAGATTTCCTGGGAGCTTCCTTTAGAATATCAACGTTTGCTCTTCTGACATTAAGACCACTGGGGTGTCGCTTTGATAGTTTAAATTCTGTAGGCTTCAATCTGAGCACATGATTGGCTGCTCATATCTGATCTGACCTCAGTAGTTCCTCTCCCAGTGCATGGCATCACTATCTGATGGGCTGTGCAGCCAGAGTCCCCATGATGGGGTTGTATCCTTGTCACTGTCCTCTTCTTCATCCCATTTCCAGTTTATCAGCAAGCCCTATTGATTGGTTTTCTTTAGTGTCTTCAGAATATATCATTCTCTTGCCACTTTCCCTGAGAACACTAGTCTAGTGGTCCTTAACTAGGGATGCATTTTGTTCTCCAAGGGATACTTAGCAATGTCTACAGACAATTTTGGTTATTACAACTAGGGAGTTGCTACTGGCATCTAGTGGGGAGAAGCCAGGGATGATAGTAAACCTCCTAAAATGCACAGAAAAAGCCCCACCACAAAAAATTAATTATTCAGCTCCAAATGTCCATTGAATAGAGGTTGAAAACTCCTGCTCTAGTCTAAACCAGCATCTTGGATTGCCCTTTCTGGATTGCTGCAATGGCCTTTAAACTGATCTTTATCCATATCGCTTTTAAGAAAACAAATCCACCTTCTCTTCCCTTCAGGGCTTCTCACTACTGTGAGGATAAAGTTTGAATTTTCTTGGGATGGTGTGTAAGGCCTTATGGGTTTTGCCTTCACCTCTTCTCCAGTGTCCATCCTGTTGCCCCAGATTCACTCTCTGTTCTGTAGCTGTATTGACTTCTTGCTCATCTTCGTGTGTACCTTGCTCTTGTTGTCAGTGGCCTTTGTACAGACTCCCTTCTGCCTGCAACATTATTCTCCTCACCGTTTTCTAGGTAATTCCTCTTGCTCCTCATCCTGTAGTAGCTCAAACATCAATTATACTTGAGTAGCACTTTTAGAATCCTAGTTCAGCTAAGTGTCAGAGCCTTCAACTTTTCTTTGATATCAGTGAATTTTGTGGTAAACTTATTTCTTTTTTGAAAAGGGTAATTAAATAATAATAAATCAATAATAACTAATGTTTTGAATACTTATACTGGGTACATTTATAGGGTGCTCTGTATTTTTCTTTAATCATCACAACAGCCATTATGTGACCAATATAACTTCATGTCATTACCTTATTTAGTAGAATCTAAGATATATTTTCCCTATCATCTCTGAAATTAGGGCACATGTTACTTTCAAAGGCAACTTAAGCTTGGAGGAACATGGTATTAATTCCAGTTTATAAATGGAAAAGTAAGGCACAGAGAGGTTAAATAACGTGCCCAAGGTTACATACTTAACAAGTGATGGTGTTGAGACTCAAATTCAGGCAGTGTGATGTCATAGACCATGTCAACCTCAATTCAGGGCTTCTCTGCATCATAATGCTGCTGTGAGCATTATAGAGACAAGCACTTTAGTTCACTGATACATAGTAAGCACTGAATAACTGTCAGTGGTGATTATTATTAGTATCTTTGTTATTTCTCTTATTGTGTCATTATTTAATGCTATCTCTTCCACAGAAAGGAAGATTTCAGGAGGGCAAGGCCTCTGTCTCTTGTGCTTCTCATTATATCTGTTGTTCTTAGCACTGAGCTGGATAATAGTTTTTTTTTTTTTGAATGGATACATGAATGCTTGAATGAGGAGAGGGGCTATTAAGGAGAATTGGAGTTCTATCATTCGAAGACACAAATGTTCAATCTCAAGTGATTGGTTTGTGTCTCTCTTACAGCGCTTACCCAGTCTGTGTTGTAACATTTATTTGTGTAATTGCCTTTTATTTCCTACCAGATTATAAACTTCCAATATATGTGGCATTGCATCCCTAGTACCTTGCACAGTTTCATTGTATAGAAGATGCTCCATGCATACGTCAGACTAATTGACTCTTGAATTGCCCTAGCACTTTTTGCTCTGTTCATGACCCAGTACTGTCATAGAGGAAGATTATCTCTGAGTATTTTTTTTTTAATTTTTATAGTTATAGTTGGACAGCATGCCTTTATTTTATTTATTTTTTTATATGGTGCTGAGGATCAAACCCAGTGCTTCACATGTGCTAGGCAAGAACTCTGCCAATGAGCTATAGCCCCAGACCTGGGTATTTTTTTAAAACATCATCATAAAAAAACTTTTGACATTGAGATGGGCATCATTTCCAAATTATCTTCAGAGTGATACCAAAGAATATTTCCTCATGTCTTTATAGACTTACTATAAAGTATGATAGAAACATTCATCATACTTGATTGAAAAAGAGAGAGATTTTTGGGGGATACTTTCTCTTTCTGTTTCTGGTTTAATCTGTATTTAAGTAAGAGTTTGTGGTTATTTTTCAGAGAGGATTTCAGAGGGATAGTTCCCTAACAGATTTTATTTGCAGGCCTTAAAAATTAAAGAATGAGAAAACAGATTTTTAAGTATTGGAGGTTGTTTATCTGAATTACTCACTGTGTTGCAGAATAATAAATTTATTGTCTCTGTAGTTGGCAACACTTATTGGAAGGCTAAAGAATGAATTTTTTATGCCAAGGAGAATGTTAGGTCATGGGCCCAAACAATTTACCTGGCTTCTTCCTTTTGGATCTAGATCCATGTCTTGGCAGCTGAATGTAAAGGATATTGCATTCTGCACTGTGAATGCCAAAAGTTCACAGGAGAGAGCATTTTTGGCAGAATGTGCTTGTTTAAAGACAAAGGTATTTAAATTTCACACTTTATTTCCAGGGACTTGTTCATACACTTTTGGTGAAAGGGTCACAAAATCAAGCATGTGTACTCAATGCGTTTCACCTTGATTAGCAGCTCAGAAAGTTTTGTGGTGGCCTTTGTTGCTTGGACTATATACACTAAGGCTCATGAGGAAGCATTGAGTGGAGTGGAAATTAGTTACTATTTTGTAGCTACAGAATTTAAATAACTTAGAACACAAAAGGGAGGATATTTTCTAAGTACAATGCCTTTGACCACTAACATGACTTATTTCTCTCAGATATAAGCTAATAATCTCTCTACATTATGTTTTTACTTACATTATATTTTAGGTACTTTGTGGAAAATCAGTAGGGTATCACAGGATACTGAAGTATATGCTATTTTTCATACACTTGAAATAATGCCATATCATTATAATGTTAATATTAATTAATTTATAAATCTAAATATTTGGAAGAGTATTACAAATATACATGATTCCAAAAACTCTGGATTTAATGTGTGGAGTTCTATTATAATACAAAGATAAGCAAAAAGCAATATAAATGCAGCTTCTTTTTATTATCTGTGCATATAGGTGGGTTCATGAGCCTATATTATTTTGGTCATTGTCAAATAGCCAAGGCAAAATGTTCTTCTTGCAAATGGATGAGGGATTTGCTGTCTTGAAGCTAACAATGGATTCTATTCTAGCTTAATTATTTTTTAATGTGCATATTTTTTTTACTCTGCAATTCTACCTCTACTGACAAACTCCTGCAATACATCAAGAAAACATGTAGGAATGATTTCAGTATTGTTTTAATATCAAAAATTGGAAATAGCTTAAAAATACTTCTCCGTGGGTAAAAATAAATTACTATATTGATCTAATGAAATCCTGGCTAGTGTTTAAACAGACTGGGATAGAGCTGTGGGTACTGATATAGCCTAAAGTTCAAGGCATGTATTTACAAGTTTCAGAACAGTATCTAGAGGATGATCTTATTCATGTAAATAAGGCAAGATTTAGGTCTGTGTGTTTTTGAGTGTGTATATCCCTTTGGGGAATGTATACAAGAAACAATTCACAATGATTCCTTCTGGGGATAGAAGGACTTAGAAGCTGGGAGACTTCTTTCCACTTTTATGCTCCTCTGTACTATTTGAATTAAAATAATAATAATTTCACCAATAGTTTAGGTTAATTTAGAAGTAAAATACACTAAATTCAATCCTTACCTTTTGTTGGTTATTTTTTTCCATATGGGATGCCATTTGATTAACAAGTGGAAAGAAGGAAATGTGAAGAAAATGGATAGAGTGTATAGTTTAATTTTGCTCATGACAGAATTAATTGCCACATATTTCCTGGACCCACCAGATAACACATCTGTGGGACTGACTGTCTCTCTTGCATGGGGGGGCCTGCAGCCCCTAGAGTTAGTTTTAGGATATTGTTCTGACACACCCCCCACTGCTTCCTGCTCAATACACAACCTGGTATTTGTGGTGCTCTCCTTTGGATCCCATCATTATGTATCCCTTTCAAAGTCTGAAGAGGGGTGTTCTGTTGTCAAGGCCAAATTATAGCTTGGATAATTACTTCTGTTCACTTCCCTCTCCTCTCGTTCTAATAGATAGCAGTGCTATTTTTGTTATGATCATAATGAATGCTTAAGGATTTTTTCCCCTAAATTCTTTGTTGCTTTTTCATGAGTCACATGATGTATTCAGAATATTGGTAAGTCTTTTATCTCTATTTTGTAAATGGTCAAAATGAAACGTAGAGAAAGCAACTGACTTTTCCAACACGATGGCAGAATAAGGATGCTCAGAGAACAGGAACTCTCAAGCAGGTGCTCCATGGCCTCTCCAAGAAGAGAGCTGCCACCTTTAACTCTAAAGTGAGGTCTGTTTGAGGGGACCTCAAAAAAAGGCATTTATCAGCACGTACACAACATAGTATTATCCTTGGATGGAAGAAAATGCTGGGAAGAATTATTAATTAAAAGCTACATGCAATATGATTTTGTACTTTGTAATCAAACAAGTTTTAAGCCATATAAATCTGTTAAAGAGCAGTTAGCCATTTTATTATACAAATAAATTTAGAGGGAGCTGGATAATTGTAATTAGTTGACATGATAGGATAAAAATAAAGAAGGCCTAAATTCTTTCAGACTAATCTCCTATCAAAAGTCATTCTTGCATTGCTGTTGGAGCACCAAGACCCATCTTAAACTCAGTATTAGATGAATAGCAGAAAATAACTAGATCATGTTTTAATCTGAAAGATCTCAATATGCCAACCAGACCTCTGGCTTGCTCTAGTTTTCAGAAATACTATGTAAAATGTGGATCATAAAGCAGTATTTGGCTCTGAAACACCGAATTAAAATTATTCTTAGGAAGGCTTCAATTAACTCCATAGCAAAACTACCAGTTTTCTCAGTTCTGTAGCTAGAGATGCTTATGAGAGTGGCAGATGGCCATACAAAGCAACCATGTTATTTTATTTCCAAATTTATGTAAACTGAACTCATAAATTTAAAAAAATAAGCTTCTTAAATTTACTATAACAATTCTAGGTACCAGAATCAAATCCTGGGATCTTCAAAGATACTTTAAATTTGCCGATTTAAAAAAAAAAGCCTCGTATAAATTAAAAGTCACCTATACTACAGAGGTTAGAACTTACATATTCTTCCCAGTTTGTCACTAGTCTGCCAGATGTTTACTTACTGTGTGGTAAGCATAAGAACTTTGTAGGCACCCCATTTGGATTTGAACCTTGCCTGTTCTCGTAACTTGTTGGGAGACTTTAGGTAATTATGTGACTGCTCTTATGCTGAGGGCCATTACCAAGTAGGAATGACGCATTCGAAATTTCCTTGCCAGCGTACCCCATGTTAAATGACTTGCCTTGGAATTTCGCTGTTGACATTGCATGTAAGGTGACCTTGCTCAAGGAAGGCGGATCCGGGTTTAGAGCTGATCAGGTTTGAGGAAGTATCCCAGTCCTTGGGTTTAGGGCGTCCCCAGTTTAAGACCTTGGATTTTAGGGAAGTTCGATGTTGAGGATTATTGCTGCTGGAATTAGGGCGTTCCTGCTGCCTGAGCTCCCGTTGAGTTCTCGTGAGATTCAGAGAGCACTTTGGGAAGAAAGCCTCGTGGAGTAGGTGAATTGGGTGGCAGCTGAACTGGGATTGCCCCAGAACGTGTGTGGAGGCCGGTGTGAGTTTGGGAATAAAGAATTGCTGTTTGAATCTACAAAGCTGTGTGGTGGCTCGTGATTCTGTGCCCAGCCAAGACTGCGGCACTCTTATCCTCCCTGGACTCACCTATCAATGCAAAAGCGTGAGGTTGTTTACAGATTCAATGAGAAGACCCATATGAAAAGATTAATTAGCACAGTACAGAAAAATAGTATGTGCTTAATTATTAGCTATTAATTTTTAAATGACTAATGAGAAATATATGAAAGGGACTATGGTTTCTTTAAATTTAATAATTGCTTTTAAAAAGAGTTCACACCACTAGCATAATGACTGAGAAGCATTTTCTTAAACCAAATTTCCTTTATGTGTGGGTTTGAGTTCAAACACCTGGAGTTGCCTTGACACTGACTCTTGAATGGAGGCTGGATGGTCGTCTGTGCAGCATGAGCTGAGTGAATACCAGTGCAGTCTTTGGAAGCCTTTCCTCTTATAGAGTGGGTGGTGATGCCTGTGTGTCTATGACAACATTGTCATTAGTTGTCTGATTGGAAAATAGGGTATCCTACCTACTCATAATTTAGTTCATCCCTGAGTTTGGCAAAACTTCTTTCTCTTTTAACTTTCATGGTGAATTCTTGGAAGAAGAGGAAGTTTAGAACTGATGAGAAACATCAGATACCTCCAGTAGATGCCTTTCTCTTTCATCTTGCAAATTAGAAACCTGAGGCCCAGAGAAGGCATGCCCCTAGGATTCTGTTCTAGTGCCTTTTCTGGTTTATGCTTCTTTCTAGACATGAGTACTTCCCTGTGCTTTGGTGAGTATGGGATTTTGATGGAGACCTGGACTCTACTTTGTTATTTAGGTTTTTGCTACAAGTCAGTTAATTTTTCTTCCAAGTTAAATCAATCACTATAGAGTGGAAATATGGTCAGGGCAGGCAATGGAGCTGAGTGTGAATACACTGTACAAAACCTTCAAGTCCATGAGGTATAAAAATAAAAATAAGCTGTTGCCATTTGATTTTTGTTTGTTTTTTTGTCCCCCCCCCCGAAAAAAGTCACAAGTACAAAAATTAGTCTGGATTGTTGAAAGTTTTGGCTGTGTTCTAAACTTGAGGTTTTACCTTAACTTAGGTGTATTGCACTCTTGAAGTTCAGATGATTCTATCACAAGCAGTGTCATCTAAATTGAAATATGCCCTTTATTGTATGTTCCATTTGCTACTATTTATTTATTTTTGGAACTAGGGATGGAAGCCAGGGATCTTTTACCATTGAGCCACATCTCCACCCCTTTTTGTTCTTTCATGTTGAGATGGGGTCTCACTAAGTTGTTTAGGGTCTTGCTAAGTTGCTGAGGCTTGCCTTAAAACCTGTGATTCTCCTGCCTCAGTCTCCTGAGTTGTTGGGATTAAAGGTGTGCGGCTACTGTGCTGGGCTAGAAACTCCTTTAAAGTAGAACCTCTGTGATTTATGTTTTTAAATTATTTTATGCATTCCCTGTACAAGAGAGGGAACAATTGATTGTCTCTGATACCTGTACCCTTAGATACCATTCAACACACATTCCTGTCAAGTTGCTGCTATTTTCTTTCTGAGTGTTAAGAGTTCCTGGGATCTCCATTCTATAGGATGGTACAGTGAACCTTGCTTCCCTTTCTCATCTATAAAAATTCTCACTTTATTTTGTCTCTTTACATTTTTAAACAATTCAAGATTCATCTGAAGTTTTCTCCCCCCACCCCCAGTTGTTTTTCTTAGGCTTAACATTGTATTTTTGACTATGAATTAGTTTGAGATATAATATATACCTAAGCTATTGTGTAAAGTAAAACCAACATTGTTACAGATGCCTTCTGAGTGCCCACTCTGGAAAATCCCAGCTCTAAGGTGAGTCAACATTGTAGTGATTATCACAGAAAGAGGTACTTTTTTTTTTGTTATGTCACTAAACAAAGGCTCAGAGGGGAGCAACAAAACAAATATCTACATTTTCCTTTGCGAAGATAATTTAGCTTTAAAAAATGGACATGCTGGAAGATAGAAATAAGGATCCACATCCCACAGGATGACATAGTGAGTGGAAGCAATTACAACCCAGGCATTTTACAATTATATCTGAAAAGTATTTAATGACAAGAAAATATCTGTCTTATTTAAAATTGCACTACAGCCTCAGTTCCTCTAACCTTTGGCTAGCTGCAATAAAGTTGCTAGAACATATCTTTTGGCATAAATAGAGTTTTCAAATGTGTTTTCAAATATTAGTGTTTTAAAATGATGAACATCACATAATCCCTTTGTGTTACCGCAAGAAAATTGATCAGCCAGGGCATTTTCTTCCTCTGGCTTTGGAGTAGATGCAAGAATCTGAGCTTTATACTTACTTGGCCATCATCATCATCATCATCATCATCTTTTTTTCCCATTTCTTTTGATACCAAGACCATTTCTTATCTCTTCATTTCTCAGTAATAGAAGAAGCCTTAACAGTTGCAAGATTACATATTTATATCAGGGTTCAGACTGTGAATTCATTCTTTTCTGGGGAAGCAGAAAGATCATGTAAAAATGGTGACCACATGTTGACAGAATGCATGATTTAACAAAACCAAAGGCAATCATTTCAAAGAAAAATGTTTTATTTTCTGCCAGCAGAGTATAATGGAGAGAAATTGGCTGGTATTATTTTAAAAAATTGCCCAAATCACTGTAGTTAGTGTAAAATTGTCTCTGGAACTATTTCCTGTAAGTTAACCAGACATATGATTGTATCCTTTCTATTTTGAATACTGAAGCTCACATTTCAACTGTCTTGTATGGAGCCTATCAGGTATAATAGCTCTTTGTAAAGGTGCTTCCTTCTCTTTCATAGTCCTTTCCATCTAAGCTTCCACCTCCATTCACCCCAAACTTGCAAGACTTAGAGTTTGGGCTTTTCAGAACTTTGAACTAAATATTATCTGCTAACAAATCAAGACCATAAGCTACTAAAAATGTGCTGCACCAGCTTGCAAAAGTCCATGTGAAATTAATGTAAACATCGTTTACACTATTAAAAATTATCCACACATACTCAGTTGAAAGGAAATCTCATTTTTATTTAACATGTGGTTCATAGGGCTGGCTGTTTTTTTTTTCTGAGTACTCAAAGTAATTTCAAATATTATATACCAGGACCTGCTTGTGTTGTTTGTAGTGTGTAGCAAGTATTTTTAGTAGAAAATCAGATTTATGTGTCATTGAAAGAACTGATGCCGTCTGGTAAAATGCCAGTTGTCATGTACTTTGGAGCAAGTCAATAGGTAAGCAAACTATGACTCATTTGTTGGATATTGATGGTCATATACTGTTTGATCAGTAATGTTTTCAAAAGTATAATAGGAGTGTTAGGAGGTATGGTGATTGCTTTCAGGTTAGTTAAAGACCAGACCATCCCATGGGATCTAAGCCTGTATTTAGGAGGAACTGTGAAGTTAGCTACGCAAACAGATTGAAAAATAATGTAAATATTACTTACTCTGGGGACAGGTAGGAGTGTTGCTTTTGTGTCTACAGAGTGCCAAAATTACTGGTGTTCACCAGATATAGTAATTGATGGATTTGGATTTAGCCTGGTATCAGTTAGCAACCAACATATGCTTGTTGTTGCTTGATCCAGATGTTTGACATTTTGTGGGAATGTTCCAAGGCATTATATATACATAGAGAGTAAACAGGCACTGTTTAAAAATGAAGCCTTTTTTGCCATCATTTGGACCTCCTCTACCCAACAGTATAAAAAAAGTTTTAATGTTTAAAACAGAGCTATAATTCTTATACAAACCATATTCTTCCTTCAGCATACACAGCTGATATTTGTTATTAACTAAGAGTAACTGTTTTGTTCTCTGTTTTGTCAGTTCTGGAGAAGACCCAGGCTTTGTTTTGGAAACGTGGAGGTTTCATTATTGTTTAGCTGAAATTTTAGTAAGGCCAGTTTTCACTTAACATACCTGAGTTTAATAACCATGCAGCCTCCCTAAATCCTACATGAAATTCAGGTTGCAAATTTACTTATTGAAGGTGTTGTGACTGTAGTAGATGCTATCAGGGTGAACGGTGGGGGGTCACACACCACTCTAAAACTGTAGGTAGATGGGAAGTAACTTTAATACACATCAAACACATTCACTGGTAGTTCCATTAATGTTATGAGACAAAAATACAAGTGAAAATAGAATCTTCAATTGGAAAGATGTTCTAGAGAATAATCCCTTTGTTTTAAGGTAAGAAAATATAGAGCTGGAGAAAGTAAATGTCTTGTTGAAATCACACAGCTGTTAGTGGCAGAGCTTGACCCAGGATCCAGGTCCTATGACTTGTTAATCAGTATTCAATTGTAATGAATAACTGATTTTCTATTATATTTTTCCTAAGATTGAATAGGTTTCTTATGTGGACCACCTGTACCTACCCAGTTAACTGTACTTATTTTCCAGAGAACCTGTTTTTCAATTGCTTTACTATAGATCTGCTTACAAATCACATTTATATACACATTCATTCCATCCAGGACCTCCCACTGACAGCGTGAACAACTAGGATGGGCTTGGCTTTGATAGCTCAGCCTCCTCATGTCTAGGGATACTTACACTGTCGGCAGTCAGGGAGGAAACAAACTCCCTTTCAAGTGGAATTTGAGTGTTACAGTTTCCTTGACACTGACATGTTTCTATATGATCTGCTGACCACATGGGGATCTTTTATGTTGATGCTTTCTAAGTGTCTGAATGGGCGATTCTCCAGGAGCTATAAACCCCTCACCCAAATTTGTGCTATACGATACCTATTGATGTATGCAAAAGTTGAGCACACTGACATGGAAGTAAGGAGGTACTCTTTCTTATTCCTGCCTTTCAAACACAAGTTGTCTAGAAGTTTGTGGGAACTCATTTGTAATATACTATATAAAAGACCCAAACTTGATTTTGCATATTAAGGTCTAAATCTCTGTTAAGCACACAGTAGCAGGTGAATGAATGCTTATAGGAATCTTTATGAAATGAAGATTCTTATTTTCTGCTTGCTATCTCTCTCTCACAATTCGTGTAGAATTTTTCCAAATCAGTTGTCCTTGTGTTATTGAAGAGTTTGGGCTTATTTTCTCTGCAGGAATTGGCTTGATATTTTTTCTTCTTTCTGATCATCATTGTTCAAATACAGGTATTGATAACATGCATCATGACTGATTAAAAAAAAAGTTCCAAAAAGGCTTCTAAATGAAGGCTATAATTTTGTATTGGATTTCCAGTGACATGAGCAAATCACTTGCTCTTTGCCCTTATGGATTTTATAATGTCATCAGAGTCTATCAATAAAATTATAGCCTACAGTTGGACATACACCATTCCTTACTGTATTGCAAGTGAAGGGAAGCAAATTGTAGCATGTCTGCCTTGGGATGCACTCCAGCAGGGTGTGTGTGTGTGTGTGTGTGTGTGTGTGTGTGTGTGTGTGTGTTTTCTTTTTCAGTTGAGATCCACTGTACAATCAGTCCTGGAAGGTACAGATGAAGAACAGTGCCAGACTCTTACATAAGAATGTTTCTCCTGCTCTCACCTGCTGTGAGTGAAATTGACTAGAATTGTGCCATTCTGATCAATTTCATAAAGCAGCAGACTCTGCACATGGACATTGTGGCTGTCCCTTCCACTTGAACTATCAGCTTCTGTCCCCGGTGGGGGTGGGGGGGTAAGAGGGCCAGACAGTAGGAGCATATAGCCAGAAGGAAATGAGAGGGCCACAGATGCCCCTGAAATGGAAATAGATGTGTAAAAACTCACTTAAAAGGCAGAATGAAGGCCAAACTGCAGGTTCAGAGCAGAAGAGATTCAGCTGTAGGAAAACAGTGTTTCCAAACTCCTTTGGAATTTTAGAAGGCCTCTTTGGACAGGTGTCTGAATCTGAAACTTGAAAGATTTAACATTTTGCTTTTAGTGATTTGTAGGTTGCCTGCCATTTTGAATTCTTTATTTCTCTCACATTCTCCTTGGAGTACTGCCTTGGTCTAGTTGTTTTTTTTTTATTATTATTACTTGCAGACATGCAGATCTAGCAAATGTGAAGATCTAGGAGTGCTCCTAACCCTATTGTCATGGCTCTAACATAGAAAGGATTAACAGTGATTTGGTGTTCTGAATATGACCATGAATTATTACCAAGAAAGGCTAGATAGTCTCTTGACTTCAAATTTTTGCCTCCGATTGCCTACCACCACCTTCAGAATGCAGAAAGGGCTGAGACCTCCTTTTGGAGGATTTAAATATTTTCAACAGGGAAGTATTTATGAATATCAAATTTGGAGAGGTTATCTGTGTTTGCTTTCACCGTCTTCCCCTCCTTCTTCCCTCTCATCTCTCCCTCCCACTATAATACCACTCCAAGAACTGATTTACTGGGTAGGTTTAATTTTAATAGCACTACGACTAGATGTGTTGTTTACTATTTATAGTTATGACTTTTAAGGACATTCAGATCATCATCAGCATAATCATCTTTCAACAAATACTTAAGGAAGTTGTGCTATATACACAAGACACTGTCTTTCAACATTATTATTGCACCAATAAAAACAAGGTCTTATTTAGTATGTGCTTTTAAGAAATAGTTAATCACGAATTTTATGGGATGGACTGCCCTTTGATGACTCATTGTAAAAGGAGCTACTTTAATTTTTAATGGAAGATTCTTTACATGATGCCACCATAGTGAGCTGATTGAACTCTCAGTTGTGTTCACATGTGTGGCTTAAACCTGTATTCATCTATGTAGATGTATTACATAGATGAGTATTTTCAACTTGCAGAGATATTTTTACCAATAGGCTAAATTCCATGGAATACTAACTTGATCTATTTTTTTTCTTTATTATAGTCAATTTATAAACCCAAGAAGAGTAAAAGCAGAAGTTCTACCACTTAGAGGAAATCACTGTTAGTAATCAGTGTATCCTTCTTTCCAGTCATACTTCAGGTTTCCTTATTTTCCTTCATTGTATGCCTCTACCCCACTCTGTCACTGTCCCCTGTCTTTGCTAAATATCTTCATACCCCATACCATTATGTGCCAATCATTAAATTTTCTCTTCAAGAAAGGCTATTAATGGCATTAAATCACAGGTTTCTAACTGCCTTAGACCAAACAAGACCCACTGTGGCCTGCAAAGAGTTTCATTCTTAAAGTAAGATGGCAATACTTACACAAACAACAAACAAAAATATACCTGGAAGATGATTCATTTTAAAATTCTAGATTTTGACTTTTCTTTAAAATGATTACCTGACAACTTACACATTCTCATCTAGGAACAAATGTGTGCTAGTGAATAGTGAATATCTGCTGTTGGATGGGTAGGTGCTTTGCAGTTTTCCAAAGTCCCCACCACTCCCTTTACTGCTCAGAGGTGAGGTCTAGTGCCCTCTACTGTCATGATTTCTCTGCTTTCTTATAATTTCCTTAGATTCTTCAGGTATTTGGGTTTGTGAAGCTTACCATCAATTAATTTACTCTGGACTAACAATTAGTCATAAAACTAAAACCAAACAAACTATGCTAATCATCTTGCACCCATGAATTTTATGAAAAGAAGTATGACCAATCCAAATGACTGAGTCTCTGAAAGGTACATTGAATAGAAAAAAAAAAAGTGATGAGAAAGTAAAGAAAGCATTTGAAGGACCATCAACTTAGTAAAACACCAACTTTATCTAAGCTCAAATACTATCTCTGAGGATTTTGAAAGTTGTGAGTAGTTGGAAAAATCTAGTTAGAGTCAGCTGTATTTGAAATACAATCCTGTAACAACTGCCTGTGTGTGTGTACTGGAAGGTGTGTTGGTGGGTGTGTTTAAAGAATGACTCAGGTCCCCAGCCATAGGAGCTTGGCAAAGTTGCCTGTTGCTCTTGGTGACTCATTGATCTTCTTACTGTCATTATAATGAGGCTTTTGAGAAACACTGTATTTTCAGAAGAATAAAACTAAGGACTAAATGATTTTTATCTGCTGATAACTCAAAAGGGGACCTTCTGGGGAAATATTTTCTAAAGCATTCCTCAGCCCAAACAAATCCACATAAAATACAGAGACAGCAGAGATAGCAGGTGGATTTAAAGAAGGGTTCATGTAAAGTGTCTGTAAAATACAACAGGATATTCATTCGGGTAGAGGGTCCTATTGAGCTATTATGTCAGGAGACAAGTGCTTGACTACATTGTATACATTTTACTTATTTCAACTAATTATTTGACTTTGTGATGGGGGCCCATTGAGAAAACTGCTGACTTCCATTGCCCCATTTCAGTTCAGCAGGCAGTCCCTTGACATTATCTTACAAATCATCTTGTGCTTTCCTACATCTGAGAACACTCGTTCAGTAGTTTATGTGTTACTATTGAAGTTTTGGTAATTATAAGTTCAGAATCAAAATTTGGTGTTGAATTTCAATTGATAACTGAAACTTTCAGTTTTTCATATACTTATGATACAGTTTTTGTTTTTCCATGAGCAACTTGCAAGCTCATAAACAAGAAAACATGCCTAATTATTTTATCCTTGTTTTATATATTTTAAATATTTGTTTATTCATTAAAATTTTACTGACATTTATCATCCTATTATGTAAATAGATTTGGCTCAGAATAATTTATTTCTAGTTCCTCAAAGTCATATGTTTATGAGAGGACTAAACTAAACATCTATCAAAGTTTTCCAAAAGAGTGTGGGATCTGTGGAGGACCAGGTTCCTGGGTGAGTGATGGAAACCTAGGTGCAAGCAGGCATTTCCTGCATTGTCTCATTTTTAAAGTACCTAAGTGAGGCATCATGTCTCTTTAAATTAAATCTTACATCATAATTCATGGCACATAAAAACATTTAGGCTGCTGCATACATACACTTTAATACCATGGAATCACCTTACCAAGAGTCTGAACCTATTAGAAGTGACAAGTGCAGTAGTCAATTAAAAAACAATGAATTATTCTGATTATGATCATTGGATAAGCGCTATAATGCTTAGTACTGACCTTAAGATATCATCCATTGATGTAGGTTTTTAATCTAGAGTTGAGTCAAGATCTAAAATTGTGCTTCAGGAACCCTGTTTGTGTGTTTATTTGCTAATGTTTTTTCCTGAGTGCTGCCATTGGGTTGTCAGAGGGTAGTGACACAGGAAAACAGTCAACCACTGAATGGAAGCACATACCATCTCCAAATGGCTGCTGGCAAATTGTATTCTGGGCAACGCAGTGCTTTGGGATTTCGAGGGGCCACAAAAGAACATAGGAACACTGACTGCATGCTACAAGACTCTGTTTTCTGGTTGAGACCCTTGGGGGAAAACTTCAGAAGGGGTGAAGCCCTCTCCAAGCTATTTTAATTGCAGGTCTCTTTTAGAGGTGTGATCAAGCTAAACATTTTCTCCAAATATTTTTCATGCTGTAATATTTCAAGAACTAGTGGCAGAAAGACATTGGTAGCACTGATTAACCATTTATTGGAAAAAAATTGTATCTTTCAGCAATGAAGGCACTTTGCAGGCTCAATTTTACTCCAGTATATTATATTTTATTTTTTTAAAAAATTAATTTGTGTATTAAAAAGATACATGTTATTGAACATGGTTTAATATACAATTTACTTTTTAAAAAAGTTCATTACATAGTTAATCTCCTGTACTCCAGACACAAAAGGAATGCTTTAACCACATAGAAATAAGCAAACTTCATATTTTGGTTTGTGGAAATTCATTCCAATTTGGCTATTTTTTCTCTGTATCTGTCTATATAGCTGTAGGTATGTAACTCTAGTCATTGCGATCACTTATACTTGCTGCTTTATAAGTGCTTTTTATCAACTCTTTACCAAGCCATTGAAGATTCTTTCCATTTCTATGTTCAGTATCTTGAAAATACTCCGTGATTTATTCCTAAAGTTTATTTATCAAAGATACAATGAATATTCTTTAGAAATGTATTTGTTTACATACTTGGTTATTTTTTTCTTATAATTTTCAAGAAGTCAGGCTTAGAAGGAGACAAATCTGTAAGCCTTCAGATATATATTTGCCAACATATTCCCTAGAAATTGTAACAATCCTGGCAAACATACACTGAGCTTTTGGAATCTGGGTGAGAGGTGAAGTAAAAATATGTCTTAAAAAAGCCAGACAAGTGAGAGGTGGTGCATATGATCTCAGGGTTGGTGGACTTGCACTCTCAGTTGTAGGGTTTAAAGAATTGGTGTCTGTGTTATGCAGCTCTGTTTCATGAAGGAATGTAGACAGTTGAACTCTAAGATGTGCTCCTTGATGTCCAAAAAATCAGGTGCTATGTCTACAGTTGTCACATGACCATAACTTTCATTTTTAATGAGAATTTCCCAGACTTCTCATTAACCACTGAGCCACATTCTTAGCCCTTTTTTTGTGCTTTTTTTTTTTTTTGTAACTTATTTAGAGACAGGGTCTCACTGAGTTGCTTAGCACTTCATTTTTGCTGAGGCTAGCTTTGAACTTGTGATCCTCCTGCCTCAGCCTCCTGAGCTGCTAGGATTATAGGTGTATGCCACAGTACCTGGCCAAGCTTCAAGGTTTTCAAAAGCTTTCTTCCACTTAGTTGTACTTTTAAAAGTATTTGCAATCATACTTAAAGAAAATTAAAAGAAAATAAATGCACTTTCCCTCTAGAAAAGGTAATTGGAATTTGAATTCCAAAGCAATGTAGTTTGGGACTTAGAGCAATTTACAGCAAATCTATCTACTCTAAATTGGAATATGCTTACAAGCCTGAAAAAGAGGGAGTTTATTGGATATCTCATTGAGGAATTACGTTTTTTTGATAATGATTATGAAACTTATATGGGTCATTATAAATGAAACAAATCTTTATCAGTGACTTAGTTGTCTTTTTAATAGGGAGAAAGGAAATCACAAGAACTTTATTCCCGTAGTTTACTGGGGATAGGAATTTAATTTTGAGTTACCTTATTCAGGTTCACATTTCTTATCCAACCATCCTTGGCTTGGTTAAGTTACTTTCCTTCTCTGTGTTTGATTTTCTTCTGAGAGAGGAAATTGTATTCATGCATGTGGAGATCAATTGTCCTGGTTTGTCTAGGGCTGTCCTACTAAAGTCCACCCTGATATGAGAACACTCAATTTTCAGAGATGGAGGTAGAAGGTATAAAAGAGCTGTGTTAGTCAGCTCTTCATCACTGTCACCAAAATACCCGGAGAAAACAACTTAGAGGAGGAATACTTTATTTTTGCTCGTTGTTTCATAGATCAGTCCATAGTCAGCCATTTCCATCACTGTGGTCCCAAGGTGAGGCAGAGCATCAAGACCAAAGGACTTGGTGGAGGAGTGCAGCTCACCAGGCAACCTGAGGAGCACAGAGAGGAAGGGGAAGGGGCTACAGGGAAGATGACCCCTTCCAGGGCATGCCCCCAGTGACCCACCTCCTCTAGTCATGTCCCACCTCCCACAGTTACCACCCAATCCGTCCAAATTAGGACAGACTGTTTAGGTCACATCTCTGATAATGTAATCATTTCAACTCTGAGTGTTCCCGCATTAACACAGGAGCTTTAGAGGGACACTTCATATCCAAACCACAGCAAACCCCTCCCTGACAAAGTGGCTTAAAACAAAACTGCTTTTAGTGTCTGATGGATCCTGCATAGCAAGGAAGAATGAAATGAGACAACGTTTCAAACACCAAGAACCTGGCTGAAATACAGCAAGCATTCAAACATGTGAACATTTATTTTTGAGTTCCATGCTGTTCTTTGACACTACTGAATACTCTTCAAAAGCAAAATTAATGTGTGTACTTTCTGGCTAATGATGTTAGGAAAAATATGCTGTGATTCCTTGGGGTGCTAGGAATTCCAGCAGGTGCCCTTTGCATGGTCAGTAAAATGTCCTGCCGCAAAGGGTGCCCCCCATTCCTTCTCGTTTTGCCTTTCAGCAGAGGTGCTCTGCCCCTTTCAAATATTTAGCAGCAGACTTCCTCTCAATGTGTGCTCACGCCTCCTGTTACTGTTAATGGAAGTTACACATGTGTGCTCACCAGGATGGGAAAGCCTTTATCCCATGTCGGGCAAAGACCCGTGATCCTGAATCTCTTTCTAAACTTCAGACCTGAAGAGAGCAGTGCAGGGAATTGCTGCTTTCTCACTATATTAGCTTCTTCAATTTCCTTTTAATTGGAGCCTGCAACCCAGATTCTTGTAACTTCAGGGGGATGAACAATACAAATTAAGATCTGGATGCTTTCCAGGAAGGGCCCAGTTCAAAGAACACTTTTTTTTTTTTTTTAAAGCACAGTTGTGGCTATTCACAAATCTCATGCAGTTGCCTAATGAGTCCGTATTTTCTTCTGAGGTTTCACATTTGCAAACTACACTGCTGAGAAAGTAAGTGAAGTGTTCACCCACCTCTGGTGTGAGCCAGCTGATTTAATGTACAGGACAGATAAATACTGGAATAGTCAAAATCCTAAACCAGTGGCACAAAACCTTCAAATACAATATCTTCCCCTTGTTCAGGACATTCATTTCTCCCCAAGAATTCTTTTTAATGTATAAGACTTCAATTTATGTTTAAGAACTAGTAAACTATAGCAGTTTGACAGCCATTCACACTTAATTCTGTGCATTAAACCAACAGCATTCTTTTCCACAAACATCCATTGTTAGGACAATGCTCTCAGACAGAATTTATGAGAAATGGAATTATGTTACCAAGGAGATAGCATTTACTATAATGAAGAGTAGATCCTAGAAAATGGCCCCTTTTACAGCAGCTCAGAGCAGAGCCACAAAAGCAATTGATTGGTCTTGGCATTTAGTCTTATATCAGCTGTGTCATCCATAGCTTCAGGAGTGAGAACACTAATCTAAAGTGACATTTCTGTTCTGGCGGGCTTTTCTGCCCTGATGAAAGCAATTACTTCATTCCTAAATGATAATTTGCAGGAGTTTCAACCTCTTTAATTGATAATTTTTTTTTGTTCTGAGTTCAATTGTGAAGTGATTAGCTGATTTGGTAAATAGAAATTTAAGGTGTGAAATATACAAGTTGCTCCAAGGTAAAGTGCTGTTTATTGGGTGGAGAGAAATTACTTGATAAAGCTGCAGTTTTTTCCATTATTATGGAATTGCCAGTTGTATAGCTTAAAGTTCTGGGGGAAAATGAAGAACAAAACACTTTGATTCACGAGGTTTTTGGCAGACCCCAAAGCATACAATGAATAGTTTGGTCTTGCTGTGGTTCATTCAAGGGTTATTTGAATCAAGGTGAACATTGGTTGAAAAGGGCTGCACAGACCTCTCAGCTTTCTTTATTACTATTCTAATGACTCATTCTGGAATTAAATCCTCTTATTTAAAGTGTTAAGAATAAAAACGCTCATTGGCTAAAACCAATTAATTTAATTATTAAGTTCAAACATACACAAGACATTTTCTGAAGATGAGGGAAGGCATTCTGTTGAATGGCTTTAATTACTCTTTTGATCTATTTTCCACAAGTCAAATGGGTCATGATTATTCAATCAGAATATATCTTAGTTTAGAAATGGTAAGTATGCATCTTGGTTTTGATACTTTTTGAAATGTTATCAGTTGCAGATGTTTTTGACACATTTTTTAAGCAATCAATTTCATATTTTCTTACATGTAGAAAAATGATGGTCATTTCACATGTTAAATGAGAAAAATAAAGCAAGAATGAAGGTCAAACTGATTTAGCACATCAAACAGTCTTTGTCAGCCAAGCTTAATATATCCTGAGTTTGTGGAACAAATGAAATTTTGCTGCTATGTTACACTTTGCTTCCAAACAACCATTACAACTGGTTTTATATATTGTGTGCGCATCAGACCATCAAACAGTGCATCTTTACTGACATGTTGCTGCAGTGATGATCTACAGCAGCAATCTGCCATTTATATAAGGGCAAAATGTGCATCTATATTTAGTTGTGAAATTGGCCTATTATACTCTTGATGTTTACAGAGGCTAACATAAATTAATGATGACAGCTATGAGCAGTGCATTAGTTAAGCAGCATAGTTCTTACCTTGAACTTGAAGGTTCCAGTTTTAACTTCCAGCCTATACTGCCCAGCTTACTTCACATGTTAAATGAGGATTTCTGAATTTATTACCTTTTCTTAGAAAGCATTAAATGACTTCAATTTGGGAGCTTTGTTGTTCATAATTCTACCAGGTAATAGTTGTTTATGCTTTTCTCAATTACTTTACCTTGTAAGAAAGCTTATATTTACAATAATGCTGAAAAAAATACTCCTGAAAGAGTTTTTTTTCCTTTGATTTGATTGACTTTTAACTCTGTTATGTCAATGTAGGGAGGGCTGCTTCACTAAAAGCAATGGAGGAAGAGTAAGCATTGCTTACAGAATCTTTATTGCATATTTTCCTTGGGAAGCCTCCTCATTCAGCTCATGTCGGGCAAGTGCAGGTACTGGAGTAACTATAGATTTCACTGTTAACTATGACCAGAGATCTGACAAGTATGCAGGTGTTCAAAGGTTCATGAGTTAAAATGCTGAAGCCTTTGATGAATTTTTGATGGCTGCATTTTTAATACAGGTCGACCTTCTTCCTTTGAGGCTGCATGCCAGATTAATTGATAAATAGTAGAAGTCTGTAGTGCTGGGTTCTCCTAAGCAAAACAAGTAGGAAAATCCATAAAAATCTGCCTTTGTGGATCCTTAGAAGTACTTTAAAAAGGTAAAATTTAAAGTGGTTTTGACCCTACCTCTCCTTTCCCCTACAGTTAGGTAATCAAAACCTGCCATGTTCCTTTATAAATACCAGATATTGTATTCTTAAAAGTTTACATGAAGGTATTCAAACTGAGGTATAGAAAGAGATTTTCATGGACAGATAGTATGGATATATCAATAATGTCAATAGAAAAAAAAGCTGTTCTATTAATATTAAGAATTATAAAAATGGACGAATACATAGCTATGAAGAAATCACTGGAAAGGAAGAAATATTTGGTTAAGTTGGCTTCCTTATTTCTCTGTGACTATCTGTTATTATTACTCTTTGTTATCCTCTGGAGATGTTCAGCTGCATTATTTCCATGACATACAACCATTTCTGTGAAATGGGAAACCAAAGAAATCAATTTTTCAAAGTAAAATTTGATCAACCACAAAGAATAACTTCTTTTAATTTAATGAGTAATCAAGTCCAAGGATATGTTTTCCCCATTATGGAATTGATTGTCACCTGAATCTAGTTCTGTGAGAGATTCATGAAGGCTGCAAATCATGTCAGTTTTAGGATATAGGCTTTGTGATATTGGCACTTCCTTTTCTTTAACTTTGTTGTGGTTGTTGTCATATTTTGCTGGTTTCGGGCTTAAGCAGAATTTCATAATTTGGCTTTGGCCCCAATATGGCAGCCAGGAAGGACAGATATTGTCTAACTTCCATTCTTCCAAGAGCAGTAGATGTTTTGGGTGCGCTCTCCATGGTCCTGGATTTGGGGCTTTATCTGACTTCTCCTAAGAGAACTTTCAGATTTCTGATCTTTGGAGGATATTTTGAGAAATCACCTTCCTTCTAAGAGTATGTATATACTTTCTAAGTAAGAATCATCATTGCCATCTAAACATCTTCTATAGTTCTTGTACAATCTTTTTGAGTAATCCATTCTTTTAAGTGTTTATATGTGTGTTACAATTTAAAAAAAGTGTTGGGAGCAGGAATGTCATGAAAATAGAAAGGAGACCAGTAAAGTAGAGGTCAGGGACCAGGGGCAGAAAGAAAGGGAGAGAATTGGAAAATACTATGAAATTATATTGACTAAATCATATTGTGATATTGTATGCATGTACAAATATGTAGCAATAAATCCCACTATTATGTCTAATCATAATGCACCAATAGAAATGTAGAAAATTTAAAAAGTTACTTATTCAAGAAAAATTGCTTTTCCTGTAATTTAGTGCCATTTTTTCAGTTTAGCATACTAAAAAAAATGGCTGTTTATTATCTTGTAAGAAAATAATTTACTTATAAACTTTAAGCTTCCATTAATTAAACATATGTGTGTATTTAAACAACTCATTAAATATACTTGTAATATACAATGGATAAACCATAGGAATAATAATAATAAGAGGAAAAATAAGTAAGCAATAAAGAGAATTATTTTTCTTATGTACACAATGTGATTTGTCAGAACTAATGAATAGGAATCATTTTAATAAGAAAAGAATATACATTATAAATGAGACTTGTGGACATTCAAAGAATAGAACTGTCAGTATAAAGTGAACTTAGGTTTCCATTTATCATTTTTTATATTGTATTAGTATGTGCCTGGAACCATTGTACACATGTTACGAAAAAACTCATTTTATTTTTGAGAAAAAAACTATGAAATAGATAGTATTATTATCTTATTTCACTGACAAGAAAAACCTGAGACTGCAGAAGTTAAATAACTGCTCAACTTTATGTAATTAATAAGTAATAGAACCAGGATTTATACCCAGAAACTGTTTCCACATTCCATGTTTTATAAGAGCTAGATATTAGATGATTAGTTACTTTTGTTTGGCATAATGGATCCCTGTTGATAATCTGAAAACCGTTTACTATCTACTGAGAATATACACACATACACATACATTTGCATATTTATATTGTATAAATGTATTCTGTATATGTATATAAATATACATGTGTGTGTCTTTTGAAATTATTTCTTGATTTTGTCTTTTGTTGGTGGTCAGAATTATTGTTGAAAATGAAAATATAGCCATCAAAGAGAGTTGATATTTTCATGATCTTTGTTGAGGATTAATGGAGAGTCTTTTTGTTTTACTCTCTAAGGTTTGAATGGAAGAACATTAGAGCAGTGGGAAGTTTAAGCTCAGGAAGTAACTAATTGTCAATCCGAAGTTTAATCACTTTAAATGGATTAATACTATTTATTACATTTACTCATCTAAAACTAATTCAATTTTTTCTTTAGTACTCCACAAATGCAACCACTTTTTTAAAAATCTGGAACAAAATATACAAATACAAAGTTTATTTTAGGTTTTAATGTAGTCCTTAATTCAATTTGAAAATTGCTTCTAACTAGGCTCAACTTTATAAAAGCAAGCAAAAGATTAATCCACAATCTGTATTATTGACTTAAGGCCTTTAGTTTCATCTATTATACCAGCATCTCAACCACCTTTATAATCCTTTGACTATATTTTATTGCTGTTACCCTCAAAACCAATTATTATTTATTACAGACACAGTGCTATCATTCTGAAAGTCTTTTAAACTACAGTGTCTGCATAATGATGTGATGCGGGAGTCATGGAAAACCTTTAGTATTAAGATTATGGCCAAGAAGATTATTCCAGTAGGGTGATATAGTGTATATTACAGAAAAAAAAATGGAGACAGAATACAGGAGAACAAGGGGGTAGCAGTGTCGGTACATGAAGTAAGTCCTGCTCAGGACCATTTTAGAAAAGTAACTGAAACATGATGCTTTGGCAGAGGCATCTGAAGCCATTAATATCTGCTTACTTTCCTTCCTTGAGTGGACATAGAAAAGCTGTTTCCCTTCTATCTATCCTTTTCAGCCTTTTGGGTCAACCTCTGCGATCTTGGGCTTTGCTTTCCCATGAGGATCAATTCTTTTCTTTTTTAATCAAATCACATTTTAATTTATTTTTAACTGATTGTCAAAAAGCATGAAAGATGTACATATTAAGACATATTAATGGGGTGGCATGAAACTTTTAATATATGTATATATATTGCATAATGTTGAAATCAGGTTAAATTGATTATATATATTGCATAATGTTAAATCAGGTTAAGATTGAAATTAGGTTAAACACACTTATTTCTTCAAATATTTATTATTTCTTTGTGGTGAAAACTTTCAAAATACCTTCTTCTAGCTTTTGGAAATATACAGTACATGATTGTTTTCTGGAAATATACAGTACATGATTGTTTTCTGTAGTCACCTTACTGTGCAACACCCACAAGAGCTCCTTACTCCTAAATAACTATAGCCTAGTGTCCATTCATCTACCTTTTCTTATCTGTCCCTCCTCCCCTTAATGTTTCTGGTCCCCAGATGGATTAATTTTTTCTTAATTTACAAATCAGCCTATGTATCAATATCAATTTCAGAGCAATTCTTTAATCCTCACTTTGGGTTGCAGAGAGAAATTCTTTGTATGGATGTTGGGAATATTAATTATATAATAAATCAATTTATGAACATTTGGTTGACACATATAAAGAAAAATCACACAAAATAACCATGGAAAACTACCTTCAACATTGGCTTCCCAAATTGGCACCTAATTGTAAAATGACTTCATGATCCATATTTGACTATTTCTTGGGCTTATATCATTTTTAAGATCTTTAACTAGCTGACGTACTAAAGTTGGAAATTCTCATATGAAAATTCAGAATTTCTCCTCTAGAGGTTGCAACACTGGAAACCTGGCAACACCAAGCAAACCTTCCCCAAAGCAGTGGTCAGTTGAAACTGTGTGATGTACCTGTTTCAGGGTGGTTGTCCTCCAGTTCCCCACAGCCCTCATCAGTCCTCTTCACTCATCGACATTTCCTTCCTCAGCCTTAAATGCCCTGGAGTTTGCAACCCCTACTCTGGAGCTTCACCCTAGTCACTTACTGGACCCCCAAAGTGTATGCTTAGCTCACCTTCTGAAGTAGTATTTGATTACAAGAATGCACAACAAAGCAAAGCACTGAATTTAAACCACTGCATCTTCCCCTGTGTCCAAGTGGTGGAAAAAACATGTCAAAAAGTAGAATTCCTTTGGCACAGCCAACTTACCTGTTGTTAGATAAATTGCTTTTATTATATAAAGTGAGGCCTAAGATTCTTCTAAGATGTTAACCTGGATCCTGGTATACTTACACTCTGTCAGATCCTAAGACTTCTCTCACTTACATAGTTTTTTAATAAGACAAAATTGAACATTAATAGAATCAATTAGAGACAGACAAGATACTGAGAAATCAGTGACATAATAAATCTTTTCCTTGTAAATTAGTGATGTTCCTGCATATGGTTATTATCTGAGATGGATCAAGGAACAAAGCTATCACCTAAGACTGCTGTTACTCTGAAAATGGTCGCATTTACTTGCCCAGTTTTGAGATATATAGTTAGCTAATAAGGAATCTTTCATTAACAGAGTGAACATGATACCCTAATTGGGATAGTAACCTAGCAAGTATCTGACCAGAGCATTATGGCATTTCTTAAATGACACGGATATTCAGTAAGATATTTTGGAGTCTGTAGTGAATGCAGTTTTCACTATGAACAATGTCAGGGTTTCTCTAATGTAATCTGTAATATTATTGTCCATGGTGTGTGTGTTTGTATTTTAGTTGTTGATGGACATAATACATTTATTTTATTTATTTTTATGTGGTGCTGAGATTCAAATCTGGTGACTCACACATGCTAGGCAAACACTCTACCACTGAACCCACAACCCCAGCCCTCCATGGTATATTCATAGAGAATGAAGCTATACTGTTGAATCCATTTTGATCTACTCCTCTGGACTTGCTTTCTTTCTTGTTTATCTCTTGTTATTTTATGATGGAAATCAGATTCTAGATTCAAAGATTTAAAATGCCTTCAGAGTTCAATGACATGCATAATTTAAAATGATTATTAGTACCTTGGTACTGTGAATATTACCCAGTAACTTATCATCAGAGTCTGATTCTGAATGCATTTCCATTCAGACATAAAGCAGAGCGACTCAGAGAATGTGGAATTCTCCCATCAGATGCTCACACACAACTTCAGTTGTGCAAGATTCTGCCCTCAGCAATATGAGCCCACTTCAAACAGAAATGCACATGAATAGTTAAAGAAAAATGCTGGATCCCACCTGTTGCCTCTTCTGTGAAATAATAAGTCTATAATGTTTATAAATTTTAATAACCCAGATAGGGGTTTATCTTTCAACATTAAATTTATATTATCCAAAAGTTTGACTTTTGGGGGCATGTATTCTCTAGTATCTTGGAAAATCTATCTGTTTACTAATGCATGTCCATTAATAAAGAATTGCAGTGTTCTCTTAACCAAATATCAGCACATTTTGGATGTTGCATTGAAATCTTTATTTTCAATGTGATGTTTTCTTCGTCTGACTGAAGGTGTCGTGATCTTTCCTGAGGGCTGGAAACATCAACATTATATTTGTTGATTCTGTCAAAGTGAATTGTGTTTACCTTTTGTTCCCCAAGATTATAATTGAAATAAATTTTTCACAATGTTTCCTTTTGATGGTTTAAGATCCTATGGTAATGAGAATTGAAGGAACCAAATCATTAGCTTGAGAATAGGTATATGGATGCAAACCCAATTTTAAAATTGTTTATATCTGATAACATCAAGCCTCACCTATAAACCTTACGTTATGTCTTAGAAACAATGACTACATCTCAGTGCATGAACAATGAGAAGGGAAAAAATAAACCTAACAAGCAAAAGGCTACTTTTACTCATCGGAGTAAGTGTGACAAGAGGCCAGAGATGGAATTTATGATTTTAATCACATTGTCTACAACTAATTCATTTTACCCTTGAATTTTTAAGTAGTTCTTAAGTAGATTTTTCCTGAGGAAGAAAGTAAATAAAGGAAAGCAGTTTCCCTCTGATGACAGATTCACTTATTCTAAACAATACTTTCTCACTACTTTGATTTCAGTTTACAAGCACTGAGAAAGGAGAAATCCCGAGATGCTGCTCGCTCCCGCCGGGGGAAGGAAAATTTTGAGTTCTATGAATTGGCCAAGTTGTTGCCTCTTCCTGCAGCCATCACCAGCCAGCTTGACAAGGCGTCCATCATTCGACTGACAATTAGCTATCTGAAAATGAGGGACTTTGCTAATCAGGGGGACCCTCCGTGGAACTTGCGAATGGAAGGCCCTCCACCCAACACATCAGTAAAAGGTAAGTTTTAGGTCACAGTTCAGTATGGCATATGGTGGTCTGTAGCTATCTTTAAGTTGAAATGTTTACCATCATCCTTTCTTCTTTTCCTGCATATCAAATCCTTTAAAGGGATACAAATGTGGAAATCTGAACTCTGCATGAGAAAGACACCATGTGAAGGTGAAATAAACCTCTTCTATTACTATTTTATTTTCAAAAAGTCTTGTCAGTCTAAATATACTGCTACTTTATATCAAGTTTCTTAGAAATGAGAATGAGATGATTTACGTATTAGTGATTCTGGGATTTAATGTATGTTATATTAATACATATAAATTATTCTTGGTGGGTAGAATATGGAAATGCTTGTTAAAGGGTGGAACTAATAAGTTTTTCTTTAAGTAACCAGAGAGAGAGAAAGGGAGAGAGTCCAACTTGAGCAGGCATTTTTGAGTTAATGATTTTATTGACCATAAAAATCAATCCATGTATTAATGTTTCATGTTTCTCTATAGACATATTGCCTAAACGTTATAAACATATATTTGTTATTCAGATGCTTGATACAGTTACACTTTAAGCTCACTATTTTAAAATGTGGGGTCTTTTTTACTCTGACATTCAAGAGAGGTATTTTCCTATGAGTTCCCCAAATACCTAATACTTTATGGCATTTTTAGCATTTGAATATGCATGCATACCATTTACTGAGGTATATGTGGTGTTGGCCATTGATTTTCTGTCTTTACAGTTGTGTTATTCAAGGCGTAGGATTTAAAATGTCTGCTAGATTCTTAGGTCCTGACCTTGTGTTTAGGCCCTTGATGAACATGGAATAAAATTAGGCATTTGGGAGACTGGATTATGTGCTTTAATTTGGTGATGACACCTTTCCAAATACATTTGGAAAAATCCCAACAGTTTTAGCTGTTGTAGGAAAGGGTTCTAGTGGGGAGGGTAAACTCTTTTATAGGACTGATTGAATTAAAGGGTCAAAAGCAGTGATCGTTTATGATTCCATAGTAAGAGCTGTGGTTATGTATGTGTACATGCATGTATGAATGTGTTATAGTTTGAGCATCCCTAATCTGAAAATCCTTAATCTGACATATACCCAGACTTTTGAGTACCAACATGATGCCACAACTGGGAAATTCCAATTCGTATCAAGTGCAAAATTATGTAAAATATTATATAAAAGGATCTGTTTATAAGGTATATCTGAAACATGAATGAATTTGGTGTTCAGTCTTGGATCCCATCTACAAAATACTCATTACATATGTCCAGATCTAAATTTGAAAAAACATGATACCTGATTTCTGATATCTGGTCCAAGAATTTTAGATAAGGGATACTTTATTTACTTAAGAATTTACTTATGCTTATGAGAGGAGGAAAATTAAAATTTAAATTTAACAGGTTATTTCTCTCTAGAGCTGTGGTTGGCAAACATTGTTTGTAGAGAGTCATATAGTAAATATTTTAGGTTTTGGAGTCTACTAAATTCTGCCATTATAGTTTGAAATAAGGAATAGACAATATGTAAATGAAATGATATGGCTGTGTTCCAGTAAAACTGTATTTACAAACAGGCAGCAGCCTCTGAATTTAGCTCAGAGGCCATAGTTTGTGGGCCATTGATCTAGAGTATATGATGCTGTTAAGGTTAAGGAGAATACACAACAGAGGTACTTCTCAAGGACAGGATGTCAGTACAAGTTAGCCCATGACAAATAAATGAAGGCACATTCTTCAGTCCTTTTATAGTTCTTCTCCCCTCTAGAATGTGAACATAATCTTGATAAGACACCAATGCATTTTCTAGGTACTAAAGTAATAGTGAACTTTCCCAAAGTAAAGATGTGCATATACTTTTAGTGTATATACATTAGATTTATTTTTTCACTCTAGTTTGAGGCATGCCTGTTTTTATGTTTATGCCAAATCATGCAAAATGAAATGATAAGTCCAATATGTTAGAAACCCCACAGTATGGAAAAATATTATTATTCAATTTGCAAAAATTGTTAAACTGGACTTATATTTTCTTTGTTGAGCATAGTTGTCTTTTATTTTATTTTTATTTTAAAAGGAGTTTGCAGTGAATAGTCTTTCTTGGAAGTATTGGTGACTAAAGTGGAAAAATTTGGTGGCTCCATTGTTTGTTTATTCTTCTCTGATGTGATAGTCCAGTTTACATTTAGAATTATGGCCTTTTACAGATGCAGGCTTTTAGATCACATAGAACTATTCCCTCATTTTACAGATAAGAAATGACTTTGCAATTAAGTGTTAGTAGATCTAAGACAAAAATCCAGTTTTCTTGCCTTCTGTCTAGCACTCTTTCACATCATATTTTTTATAAATGACATTTGTTTTGAATCTTCATTATTAAACATTCCAGGTGAGAATTTTATGAGCTTTAGACTATCACTAGCAATTGACTTTTTCTTTGTGTGGTTCTATCAACTCTATAACCCTTTATGATGATTAGGGTAAATAAGATGATAACACATGGCCTCTGCCCTCCATGGGTATTGCTGTCTATGGAAGGGCATGGTAGTGGTATCACTAAAGAACAATGGGGAGCCTAGAAGGAGAGAAGAGATTTTGTTATTTAAACAATTCTAGCCAGATGATGTCAGAACATCCACAGTTAGTACATGTTCACTTCCACTCTTAGTAAATTGGTGATGGGCTAAAACTGGAGATTGTGCATGGTGACTCCATATAGTCTCTGCTGTCTCTCTTAAAAGTTGCTAGAAAGGGTTGGGGTTGTAGCTCAGTGGTAGAGTGCTCGCCTCACATGTGGAAGGCACTGGGTTCCATCCTCAGCACCACATAAAAATAAAATAAAGGCATTGTGTCCAAATACAACCAAAAAGTGTTTTTTTAAAAGTTGCTAGAAAGGCACTTGGTACTCTCTATCTGCTGCTTCTGCTGTGCAATATACGTACAATTTATTGCCTTACTCTAGTTCTTTAATGCAAAACTGCTACTCATTCTGATCAAACATTCATGAAACAACATCATCAAAAGAAATTCATTTTAATTTATTAAGGTCTTCTATGTTATGCCCTTGAAGAAGTTCATGTGGATAAACAAGCTTATATAAACAGCCTGCAGCACCATGTGAAGTCAGTTCATAATCCAACAATAAAGACAATAGACGTTATACTTTGTGCCTCTCCAAGCAGTCTCTTGAATAAACCTAAAGGCATTTGGAAATTTATATAAAAAGTACTTACACGATGTAGGCAGCATTTTTTTAATGTGAAGAGTTGATCATGTTAATAATTAAATTTCAAAGCTTAAATTTAAATTTGTCCCACACAACTAGGTAGAAGTTTAATCATTTTAATTTACTGCTTCAGAGAGGTCTTTTACTCTGTCCTGTGTTTATCACATCTTTTCTTAACAGTCTATAAAGGTGGATGAGTTTGTTTTGTGATATCCATTTTATACAGATTATTACGAGTTATGCTTGCAGGAAGAACACTCAGTTGACAGTGTATAATATGTCCTGAGTCAATTACCTCATGGAAATGATATGTTAAGCAATTGGAAGGTAACAGATATTTTTTCCTATTATTTTAGAAATATCTGTATTGTTATAATACAGATCAAATCTACAATGAACGTTATGCATTATTCAAGAAATGACCAGGCATTCTCAGCAGTGTTTCATTCAGCTAAATAACTGATGATTGTAACCTTTAAAGAAATCTCATTGTGGTGACTGTTGGTAAATCACTTCTCCATTCATAGTAATCTCTATTTAGAGGCTATCTAGAAACCATTATATCTTTTATTAATCTTAAAAGCAATAGCTGCTGATTTGACATTTGCTAAAACTAGATAAATTTTCTGTCTTTCTAAAATCACAGACTTCAGTCAATTTTTGGAGTGTGTCTGCTGCAACTCTATTAATCCAGGAATATTTGCCATTGTAAGCATAAGTTTTATTTCAATTTAAATATTGAAGCTTTTAAACAACAATTTGCCTTTGTCTGTGACAGCCAACAATGCTAAAATATGTAAAATATAAGACACCCTTAACCCTTGAAACGGAACAGTTGAAAAATATGCAAGGCAACTGGTGATTAAAACTGCCTGAACACATTAGTGAAGAGCCTTACCTCTTGCACAGAATTTGTCTTCACTCTTCAGGTATCTATTGTGAATTAAGTAGTAGTTTTTTTCTGAGAGGAGAGATTAGCAGTCTTTATTCAAGCTACACGTTACCTATCCTTTGTCAAAGACAGGACTCTTATTTAAACAATGATGCTTAGTGGGTTCGTTTACAGTAGTCTCGCAGACTATAGATGATATTCTAGAGTGACACTGAGTTACAGCCACAATGGTTGTCCCTAAAACTTGGACAGCATTTTGTAAAATGATTTTTGTTTTAGTAGAAAGGTAGAAATTCTAAGACCATCTGAGTGATGGGTCTTCTTAGGTTAAACACTTCAGAGGTCCTCCATTTCCTGTTTACCCATTTTACCAAATGCTAAGGAGCATTTCCTTCTCCTAAGTGACGTCCATGCATTAGGACAAGTTCATATTCCTCCTTACCAAAAACCTGTGAGATGAAAGTTCTTGGATTTCATACCCGGTCATGCATACTCAGCCCATTCCTTTATTTCTTTTTACACAGTCAAAGTGTTGAACAGAGAGAACCCCTTAGTTCTGAGCAAGAAGCTTTGTGTGGGACTTTTTGGAGAGTAGAGTAATCAATGGAAACTTGGTTCCTTTGATTCCTATTCTTATTTCCATCATCTTCAGTAGAATAAGGACCAATGCCTCTGTTCTGGTCTCTAACTCCATTTGTCTCAACCCAGATGATAATGGCACCAAATGGAACAGAACTGTCCAAAAGCTGAGCGGCCAGTGCTCACTGCTGTTTGTTTTGGGAGTGAGTGCCAGATCTTACGAGTATATGGAAATATGATGTAATATGAGTGCCTTTTCTTAAGTATGCTTCCAGAAAGCATGCTATTGTCATTTTATAGATTTATAGTAGAACTTCTGAAAGAAATTCATCTAAGTACTAACTTTTTACTTTGTATTACGATAGGGCAAGCAATATTTACATAACTGTGCTTACCAGTAATCCTCCGTGTTACTGATTGGGAAGGGCATTCTGCCAAATGGGGGCTCTATGATGGCAGAACATGTCTCTGAGACTAATTCTTTGGACTGTCATAGTTTATCATAAAAAGGTGTGCTCCAACCAATTGAAAAATAACAAAGCAATTCAGCATGAAAAATATCATATGGCATTGCTACACGCTTGTGTCAGTCAACTTTCTTGATTCTGTTAGTAAAAGACTTGGCAAGAACTATTAGAGGAGGAAAAGTTTGTTTGGGGGCTCACAGTTTCAGAGGTCTCAGTCCATACATGGCTGGCCCCTTTTCTGAGGGCCTAAGGTAAGGCATGTTGGAAGAGTGTGGCTGAGGAAAGCGGCTGGGAACATGGCACCAGGCAAAAGGGAGAGTGACTCCACTCACCAGGGATAAAATATATACCCCAATACATGTCCCTAATGACCCATCTCCTCTGGCCACACCCTACTTGTCTATAGTTACCACCCAGTTAATCCCTATCAGAAAATTAATGCACGGATTAGGTTAAGACACTCATAACCTAAACGTTTCATCCCAAAGCCCTCTTATGTTGTCTCATACTTGTGCTTTTGAAGGATACCTAATATCTAAACCATAACAATGCTACTATCAAAGGGTTTGACTGGTAACCATCATTCCCAAGTATATTTGGAATTATTGAGCACCCACAATTACTCTCAATTATAAACACTGACTCAAGAAAAGCATATTTTCTTGAGAATACATGAATATTGTGATGTACCAGTTAGCTATTACCAGGGAACAAACATCATAGGCTTGGCTTACACCTAGTGCTGTCTTTTTGGTCCATACTGCTTTGGTCAGAGCAAGCTGTATGAGCAAGACCAAAGTCCAGGAACAAGGAATATGTGTGTGTGTGTGTGTGTGTGTGTGTATACACATATGTATGCAAGTTTTATGTATATATGTATACACATACACACACACATAAAACACAGATCCAGTTCATGAATATAGGGTACAGGATAGTAATGGGTAATCAGGGGTACTCCTTGTGTTTCATACACACACACACACACACACACACACGCGCGCGCGCGCACGCGAAGAAGTATAAATGAGAAAATTTTGTAAAGGTTTCTGGAAGTATGGCACAAAAGTATGTATATTCTCAAGCATCCTATATCAAAATTCATCAATCTGCCCATCTCTCTACTATCATCTCATTTCTCTTCAGCAGTACCAGTTGCCATACAACATGTATTTATGTCCTTGTACATGCCATTGTCTGACTGGGATGACCTTTCCTTGTAGGAGTGAAAAGATAATACTATTTCCTTACCAGCACAAGGGTCATGGCCAACATTCACATAACAAAACCATACAAATTTGCAAGAGAGGAGTGTGATGAATTTATTTAATTAAAGTTTTATGTAATGTTAAAGTCTTCAGAAATGAAGATTCCCCAATCCAGGGAAAACTGTGTATTTTTATGCTTAGATTCATTGAGGAATGGAGAACCATGTAGAAATATGATTGGACAAAAGCTATGGTAATAACTAAGGGGAGAACCCAGCAAGCCCTATTGTTCAATCCTTCTCCGCCTCTTTGTACAACTTTTCTTCATAGAAGAATCTTCAGAGAAGGGTGAGAATCACATGGAGACATTTCCAGGTTTTATGACTTACTCGGGGGGAGAGAAGTTCTAATTTCTTTTTTTAAAAATTTGTTCTAATTAGTTATTCATGACAGTATAATGGATTTTGTATCCAAATAGAGCACAACTTTTCATTTCTCTGGTTGTACACAATGTAGAGTCACACCATATGTGCAGTCATACATGTACCTAGAGTAATGATGTCCATCTCATTCCACCATCTTTCTTACTCCCATGCCCCTTCCCTTCCCTCATTCATCCAATCAAAGTTCCTCCATTCTCCTCATGCCCCCCCCCATTTATGGATCAGCATCCATTTATGAGAGAGAAAATTTGGCCTTTGGTTTTTTTTTTTTTAAAGAGAGAGTGAGAGAGGAGGGAGAGAGAGAGAGGGAGAATTTTCAATATTTATTTATTTTTTAGTTCTCGGCGGACACGACATCTTTGTTGGTATGTGGTGCTGAGGATCGAACCCGGGCCGCACGCATGCCAGGCGAGCACGCTACCGCTTGAGCCACATCCCCAGCCCCTGGCCTTTGGTTTTTGAGATTGGCTTATTTCGCTTAGCATGATATTCTCTAACTCCATCCATTTACCTGCAAATGTCATAATTTTATTCTTTTAATGCTGAGTAATATTCCATCATGTATATATGTACCACAGTTTCTTTATCTATTCATCTGTTGAAGGGCATCTAGATTGGTTCCATACTTTAGAAGTTCTAATTTCTATGATAACATTGAGGGAGCTGTACGAAACAAAGTAAAGATAGTGCAAGGACATCTTGCTTCTGAGGCCCTTCTAGTCTCCTTTGGTTCACAGTACTCAGCATATCAACGAACTATACTTTGAAGTGTTGTGTTCTGGGATCCAACACCTTCTGTGTTTATTGAACAACTATTCAACTTTCAAAACCCAGCTCAGATAACATTCTCTTATGTAAACTTCCTTTCCTTCGCCTTTCACTAGTCATTTCCATCTGAAAGTTATTGCTACCTTCTTCTGTTGCTTTTTTTTTTTCAGCTTATATTCTAATTTATCTCTTTGCATACCTATCTCTGACTTAGACTAATTGAGGGAATAGTCTAGGTCATCTTATTCATTTTTTTTTTAATCTCCAGAACATTGTACAGTACCTGTCAGAGTATTTAACATGTTTTAAATTTGAAATGTGTCGAACTGAATTGTATTTGGGGATTACTACCAGAAGAGTTAAATAAATGGGTGGGTCTGTCATAAGCTTGAAAGAAGAAAAAGGGAGAGAGAAATTAAAAGGAAGAGTAGAAAGAAATGGAGGGAGAATGATGAGACTAGTTTGAAAACAAAGGGAAGATGAGCAGTGAGGAGTAGAAGCTGTGGGGAGTGGCAGCCCCCTTGGATGAACTGCCTGTCCCTGCCCCAGTTTCTGTCATATGAGTCATGTGATATAGAAGCAGAGGAGCTAAAAGTTGAAAACAACACGTTCTTGAAGCCCATGGGAATCTTGGACCTAAAAATTCAAGTTCATTCAACAATATCTGCTCAGTTTCTCTTAGTGGGTCCACTCAGTTCTCTGCCTTGGCAGTTTTTACATTTCCTAGAAAAATAAATGTGGTCAATAAATAATGATAGGATAGCCTTTAATCAAATTGAATGTACCATGTACTCTCTCCCTGCCTCAGTTTTCTCATTTGGATTGTCAGTTATTCTGGTCTGGATGATTACTTACTTTTTAATACTAAACCCCAATTCCTTAGAAAATATTTAGCAAGTATTGTTTCAACTTAGCCTCTCCTTAGATTGTTTGGCTTATTGAAGCTGTTTATTAACAAATATTCAAACTAAATTCTCTCACTCTTCATATTCTGATAATGTTTCTATTTTTTCTTTTCTTTTACTTAATTTCCCTGTACATGAAGATATCATATCTTTCTTAGATTATAGGTCCAGAAATATATGATACAGTTCCTTCTTTTAAAATTTTTAATCTGGGGGCTGGGGATGTGGCTCAAGCGGTAGCGCGCTCGCCTGGCCGCTGAGAACTAAAAAATAAATATTAAAAAATTTCTCTCTCTCTCTCTTAAAATTTTTTTTAATCTGTTTTAAGTAACAAGATTTGAATACATGTAATCATTAAAATAAAAGGAAAAAAAGACAGCACACAATGAACTTTTAAATAAAGTAAGTGCCAAGTATATGACACAGACAAAATATGAATCTGAAACTTTATATATTTTTATTTTTACTCAGTTTTTTTAAAAAATATATTTTTATTTGTAACTGGACACAATAGTTTTATTTTATTTATTTATTTTTATGTGGTGCCAAAGATTGAACTAGTGCCTTACACCTGCTAGGCAAGGCACTCTACCATTAAGCTACAACCCAGCCCTGTTTTACTCTCTTGACAAAACTTTAGGGAACATACTTATATTCTCTAGCATATCCAACTTATTTTTTAAAAGTTTATTAGTTCTTTACAATGTAATATTTTAGTCATGGCATCCCATGATATTGCATTATACTGTTTTGTCTCTTATTTAGGACTTCCAAGTTTATGTGCTCTGTTTTTTAGGGCTGAATTCCTTAATGTGCTTTTGTTAGCCCTATCACCTCTTGCAAAGCACAATATATAGTTTCAGTGCTCAGCGGATAACAATATTTCATGGGCATTGCAAAGAAGGAGTCACCTCTGACTGCTTTATATGATTGAAATTGTACTGTGGCTTTAATTTTTAGAAACGGCTTTCTAGATACTGTGCATAAGTCTTGGCTGTGCCTTAATAAACATGTGGTGACCTCCACCTGTAAAAACTAATGTGGCTTTGAATACTGATTGACTGCAGCTTTTCAGTTCCTTCCTGGGTCCATAATATGTCAGTAAATGTCAGAGCCTGGGCAGGAAAGGAAGGCGAGTAGAACTTTTGGTTTGAAGATCTGCTTTAATTCCCTTGCTGTTTTCTTGAGAAAACCAATGTAGAGAGAAGTTGAGGGACAAAAACAGTAAATAAAGACAGGTCCAGAATTCAAACCACTGGAATTCCTAAATGTTTAGCACACTTTCATGCATGAAAAAGAGATTTTGATTCGACAGCAGTCACACACTATTGAAATCCCCTTTTCCCCATTTACATTATACATGGATATATGTGCATGTAATGGTTCATGTGTGAACTGTGGGTCAGCCCATAAGTTGCCAGCCCCTGTCTGCAGCATTGAAACTGATGGGGACCATTGGACCTTTTAGAATCCACTGTCATGGGAAGCATACTACTAATTATAAAAAGTTGATTCTTGTTAAAATATACAGCAATAACAATGCATGACTTGGGATATCTTTTAAAAAATCATCTTCAGAGACAATGTATGTTCTTATGTCTCTTTATTACAATGGTCAGCACAACTAAACTGCGTATCAGTTAAGGGTGTGGTGTTGGTGTATTTTATTAGGGTAACCATCAATGTATTGTTTTCTGCTTTGCGTATATTATTTAAAATTGAGCATAAAGTCATGTTAAATTATTGACAAAGGTTGGCTTATTGTTTTGGGCTGCTTTCTCAATTTAATATGGCAAATTATTCAAACTAGAGATATTCAGATAGTCCTTTGTAGATGTAGAATATTATTAAAAAGAAACATAATTAAAACATTATCTATAAGGACTATTATTTATTTATTTTGACTTAACTGATTTTTTAACTGATCAGTTAGGTTAAGTAATACATTTTGATTTATTTCCCCACATAATTTATTAATTATCTCTCTGATTCAACTGACGTTTTAAGGAATGATGTGGCTGTAACTATCATAAAAATAATTAGAAATAGTACATTTGAGACTTGTATATCAAGAATCCAATATTATGGCCAGCATTACAATGAATAAGATTGGTAAAGCTGACCTGGTCTTTTGCAAGTAGAATTTAACATATTTCTAAAACCATTTCTGCACAAAGTGAGGATATATGGCCAAGTTATATAGCATAATTTAATATTTACAGCTTCTTCTCAGGAAACAGAACATAGTTGGAAATAGCTGTCATGGACTTTTCCTGTTCCACAGAGTTGGTCAATCACTAGGTGCTGGTTAAGTGCTCTAGGATGAGCGCTAGATAGTGTACTGAGTGCTCAGAATATGCTATGATTCAATGAGAATCCTAGTCATAACTTCCCAAAGCATGCCAGAAACCAACAAAATTTCAGTAATGTTTTGTAATTAAAGCACATCACTCATATATAATTTTACAGTTTGGGAAATAAGACTGTGTTGAATATCAGCACTGATGATGAAAACAGACTGTGTACACAGTTTGGGTTTTATATAAATACTTTAAAATATTGGCTTTCTTCTATAAAAATAGATGAATAGTATCCAGGTTTTTACAAGAATTTTAGCATAAAAGCAAAATTGCTATCATTTTCCATTTCGAAAAGAGATGTGAAGATAGCATAACAAAATGTGTAAAAATTTAGTATGTTCTGGGAAGCTATGAAAGGAAAAACAGGGATGCAGATGCAGGTAAGCCTCACTTTGGGTGTTCTCAGAGATGTTTGTAAAGTGGTGCAGTGATATTTGCTTAGCTGACACCTGACCCATAGTGTTTTCATTGTATCTTCTGTTGATATTGAGCTCCTGAAGTTGCAGAAAAAAATCTGTTAACAATTTGCTCAGCTTATGCTATGTCGTGCTTTACATCTGGTGGGCAATCAGACCCAACATCCTTCTTGTCGGTCAGTCACGGAATTGCTGTGTGAACATTTCCAGTTGGAAAAGAAAAATAATACCTCTACTAAGATTAAACAAGGAGACTCTTGCAGGGTGTCTATGTCAGTTTGGGCTTTATCACAGAATATCATAGATGGCTGGCTTAAACAACAAGCATTATTTCTCACCATTCTGGAGGCTGGAAATCCAAGATCAGTGTGTCAGCATGATCTGGTTGTCAATGAGGGTCCTCTTCCTGGTTCATGTATAGTATATTGGAGAAAGAGAGAGAAAATTGTTGTCTTCCACGTCCCTTCTTGTAAAGGTACTAATCCCTTCATAAGGGTTTTAGTGATTACTTGCCAAAGTTCCACCTCCAAATATCATCACATTGGGGATGTAGGATTTCAACATATGACTTCTGGGGGAGTCTCAGTCAGTCCTTAATGTGAGGAGTTCTCACAACCTATGGTAAAGATATAGTCCATGTGCACAAGGCTGGAGTATGGTAATTAACCATCTCAGGCATCTTAAATTGCCTTCAGAATGGCTTATTGATAACAAAGACTTGGTCAGTGGAGTTGGATTTTCCTGAGTGTAAATGTCAGTGACAGTGGACAAATCCTTGACCTTAGTTTTCTTGTTTGAAAACTTGGATCTGAGAACCCAGCTGTCTGAGTGTACCTTCCACTACAGGGAGCTGGGAAGCCATCTTCTGGGAGGCTTACATTGACATAAGATCTAACATGTAAAAAATGTCTTGTAGCCTGAGAGGGTAGAGGAAATTTAAAGTGTTTCTTAAATGACAGGTGATTTGGGAATGTTAAGGCAGCTTAATGTTATTTTAATGTTTAAGATAATGAGGTCTATAGAAGCTGATTTTATGAATTATTAATTACAATGAAATATGTAGATATTTCATTGAATTGATTGAAAAACAAAAGAATTCTTAAAATAGACTATATATAAAATGCAAGGCCAATTTATTGAAATAATGAATGTAGTTAATATTTTTTCTTCCTCAAAATTTTGACTTCGTAGAAATAATCCAATCATGAGGTTTAGGATATCACTTTTTGTCATTAAAATTAGAAATGGATTATATTTCTCCTTTAATTTTATTTACATATTCATCCTTTAAGTATTTGAGTATTTATTACATTACAAGACTCTGGATTAGACTCTATGGGGAATACAAAGAGGGAAAATCTGAACCCTCTTCTGTAGGAGTTGATAATGTAGTGGGAATGACATATTCTCACAAAATAATAAGGTAAAATATTATTCTAATATCTTAGATGTTAGGCATAAGCAAAGTTCTGTAGGCTGACAGAGGATTAATACCAGATGAGGAGAGTGAGAAAGTAGTTTTAAACTGGATCTTAAAAATGGATAGGATTTTCAATGGCACACAGTTTTTAATAGGAGAGCCTACTGACTAACTGTATAATATGAAGGACTTTTAAAATATTTTTTTTATTTTATAAGAAAATTATTGAAGTTCTACTTTCAAATGAGAGTTATTCAAAGTCTTAGCTTTCTATACTCATTGATATTGAATACTTTCTCACGTGTAAATATGGTTAAAGTTGTAAGCCTGGTGACATTCAATGAGAATTTGTTCCCTGAAAAATCAGGTGAATGTACAAGACCTAGAAGAGAATTTTAAACAGCAGTGCCATGTAGGATGCAGAATACTTGTATATGTTTCTATTATTTGAACATTGTCTCGAACATCTAAAAGTATGAATCATACACCTCCTTACTTTATAAACCAACAGCTTAATGAAGTATAATCTTTTCTCCGGTATTTTTTTTATGGAGATGGAAAAATGCTGGAATGAGATGTATTTTTAAACTTTGAATGATAACGTATATAGTTCCCTCAGCATCTAAAGAACTGAATATAGAAAGGATTGCGTTAGAGGAGGAGCTGCTCTCCTGAGAACCCTGAAGTTGAATGGTCAAAGCTCAAGTGTACCACCAGGGCAGTGATGGAGAGTCAAGGGCTCACCTCCATGCCTGGCGTGCATGCTTGTGTCTCACTAAAGCCTGTAATTGAGAAGGAAGACTAGACAGCATGGAAGAGAATGTTTTGTACTTTTATTTCATTTAAATTAGCACAAAGGGAGGGAACAATTTTGCTTCACATGTGAAGACAGCCATTCCTTGGGCTGCTAGCTCAATGTTTTAGCAGAACAGCTGTTCCGTACAATGTGGCTTTCTGCAAGCAATATTTCCACTGCTAGAAAAGTGGCAGTCTGCCAAAGAGAGTGCCCAGACCAACCCCTAAACAAAAAAAATCTTTTGTCAACGACTCTAATAATTTGTACAATTCAGGAAAGGGGGGTTGCACAGTCTTTGCAGATGTGCATTTATGATGCTATTTTTAAGCAGAGCAGCATGAAAGAATAGATTCATACGAATTGTAAGTTGATCATTCATTTTAAGCATTTGGCTTCTGCTCCTGCTAAAATTTTATTCTGTGTAAAGAAAACACAGCCAGCCTTGAAACGAGGTAAGGCAGAGTGCGACAAGATGAAAATTTTCGTTTTCAAACCTGTGATCCCTGCTCAAAAACAAGAGTCTTCCCCACCCCCCAGATAAAGAAATACAAATGCTGTTTGCTGATCCCCTTGCAGTTGAAACTTGCCATCCTTCAGCATTTTGAGGAAATAAACTCTTAATGAGCCTACATTCTTTTACAGCAATCTATTCTCTGAAAATGAGTTTAAGTGATAAAGGAAATGCTAGAAGCATTTACACAACCAGCACCAAATTAATGCGTTAATTCTCTGTAATTTAACATCATAGGTGCCGTGCAATTGTTCCAGTATCAAAACCAGGTCTAAACTCAGATTTGTCCTCTGAGCTTCAGTTATTTAAAATCTACAGCAGTAGACTTGGCTGTCTTTCACTCTAGTGATGGAGTTAAGAAAATAAAATGATTTTTATAAATCAAAGACCCCTGGGAAGGAAGTCTCAAACTGATTGAATCATTTTTAATTTTTTTTATTCAACACTACACTTGATATTTACATAAGAGAGAATTAGACAATCTACTCTAGATTATTAAGATATGAAATCATAGACTCAAAAGGGAGATCACAGAGCTGAGAAGATGAGAGGGCCTTCTGTAGGGAGGACTAAGGTGAGCTATTGAATACTCAGTGCCTTGATCAGAGGCTTGCTCTAATTCTGAACGTGGAGCCCTTTGTTATTATTGTTTTTCTTTTAGAAATCCAATCTTTTATTTGATCCAGAAATGCTCAATTAAATGGAGTCATATGTATGATTAAACCAGGAGTGTACTTGCTCTCCTCTAATTGTAATCCACTCATTTGGGCTGTCTATCCCTGAAACATTTCATAGATGCAAATGAGAAAGCACATGCTGTGGTGGTGGGAAGTTGGTAAAGGTGGGCCATTTCACCCTACAAATGTAGATATGCTTTTCAAAACAGTTGTTCAAGTAACCTGTGTCATACTTCAAATTGTTACATGGGAATTTTTTGAATGTTTCTTGAGTTTCTTAAGAACTTACATGACACTCGTAAGCAATTTTTTTTTTTTTTTTTACTTCTCTGTGCCTGCCAGTGGAGCGTTACTCTACCTTGTGAGATAGATAAGTTCCAGTGGCTTGTATATAAAATGTTTTATGAGTAAGTTTCTAAAATTACATTTTTATAAATTTGAGAAATTCTCAAAGGATTTCTATGATAAATTGTATTTTGTGAGAGCTGAGTTCTTTCTGTAAAACAGTTGATGACTCCCTCAAATAAATATTTTTCATTTAAAATTTTTTTTTCTTAAAGGAATGAAAATGTATCTATACATGATACATTTGGACTACTGACTTGTGTATAATAGTAATGTATTTCAGGAATGTATTGGAGGCACACAGTTGTCCTTCTAACATTCCTGTTGCTTAACGTAAGCCCAGTATTACTTTGTTGATTTCAAGAGTCTATCCTTTTTTGATTTCACAGTCTGGAGGTCTATCATCATTCTTTATACTTATGTGTTATCTTTTCCAAATATAGAGTTGACATTCTGCTTTTTTGTAGCATGCAAAGGCATTTTTTTGGAATTAACTGGGTAGAAAAACAGGCAAAGATATTACATATTCATTATTCCATTTCATGTTTTAAAACCCCATGAGATTAGCATTAATTTTTATTTTGTATGTAGAACTTCTAAAATTTACTCCTCTTTCTATCCAAATATATATATATATACATATATTTTTTTTTAAAATGGGTGTTCAAAGATGCTTTCTTAACATGAACTTAGATACTTTGAATCTTGAATAATTTTATCAAATGAATCATTCAGTTTGACTCATGATCTATGAAATGTTTCAGGAGGTTCAAATCCGTTAATATTAGCCTCTGTTTAAAAGAGCAAGGAGACTAAAAACCCATTTTATTAAATTTATATCATTTCAATCCATGTACTCTTTCCTATGGAAATAATTGGTGTGTATTTTGCTACCATGCCATCTTATCAGCCATTACATTCCAGTACTTTCTAGCCAGTACCCCCAAAAGAGATTGAGTGAGAGTGGCAAGAAGACAATTGCTTAGATTGTATTCCAGTTGATGCAGGTGTCATTGTTTATGTTGGCTTTTGAGTGATTAACTCCACAAGAAGAAAACAATTCAGATCCGGTCCACAGACTTTGCTCTAGACAAAACCAACTTGTTTTGTCAAGGTGGACTCAGAGCATGAGTGTGGCTACTTTGGAGGAGTTCATTCCCACAACAGAGCATGTTCTGTGGCTTAACAAGTAACTAAACCATACTCAATCACTCACTCAAAGTTGTTTATACATCAAAACCATAATTTCAAAGTGCACTTAAGCTGTTTGTTTTTCATGATTTTGCACACTGTGGCATTATATTGTGAATAGTGGAATGACTTGCCCAGTGTTAAAGAGTGTCAGATTTTTAACTCCTCAATGTCGCTGAACTCATTCTCCTCTTCTGCTATGCCCTCTCTTTTGAATTGTGTCAACCTTCCTGCAATTAATGAGAGGTGCTGGTTGATGCCGTTAGTGAAATCTTAGTTCTTGGACTTGGCTCTGCCAGCCTCTCTCTTGGTTTCCTCTACTTCTACTATTCTTTTTCTTTTCACATTGTATTCCCTATCTAACCTGCTCCTTAGAGGTGTTACATTTCACAAGTGTTGTTCAAAGAATTGCAGTACAAAATTGTCCAACAGTGTTAACATTTTAAATAAAGATTAAGCAATTCTCAGAAGAGAAGTCAGTTCAAGCCAGATATTGAATTCAGGTTTCTCAGAGATGTTAATATTTCCCTTTGGACAGTGGATTTGGGGACTGAAGAATCTCCCCATTGCACTATACATCACTTCTACCCTTTAAGCATAATAGTTTTATATTCAGATTGATTGTACATTATGGATCTCTATTGCTGATGTTAGTCACTTGATTTGCAGAGAACTAGAACTAATAACCTTTTCAAGTGTTATCAAATTATGACAAATCCTAGACCAATCAAATTAATTAAGTGATCATCAATCAATTATTTGATATTTTAATTTTGAATGAATCTACTTTAAGGATGTCTTGATATTTCTCTTAGTTTTAGTAAAGAACATGAATGCCAACCTATAATATAGTTCATAAAATTCACCAAAAATGAATCCAGAATGATATAAATTAATTTTATTAAAATGGCTTTAAAAGAAATGAATGGCCTGAAGTATAATTACAGGCATAGCAAACTAAGAGAAATTGAGGGGAAAGCACCTGATTAGGAAGTATATATTAACTAAGTTATATATCTGTTTGGGTATGAATGGATCTGATTAGATTTCTCAGTGGTAAGGAGAGAGACTTTTGCATGTAGGTCACCCTGCATTTTAGGTTGCTAATGATTTCATTTTAATGTCACCATTTAGTTTCATACTGATCATTTATACTGACAAAAAGGAAGAAAAGAAAACAAGGAACCTGTCATCAATCATTCATTTAATCAAGTAGGAAAAGTAGATAAATAAACATACTGAGTTAATTATTCTTCTGTATGTAATGATTGACAATAAAGTTAATTTATGCCTATTTTAACCCTTTAGCATTTAGTGTTAGAATTACTAGGTATTAACACTTGGAGAAAGGACTCAGAGGTGACCTTTTCTTGCCTAAATTACCTTAAGGGAACTTAGTTATCAAAAGTAAGATACTCATTTTAGATATATTTTAAGAATTATAACTTGCATCTGAGCTTATATATACTCTGTGCCTCTAAATATAATGAAAACAGTATGCCATTGGCTGCCTCCTTAGTCTTATTCCTATTCAAACTCTTTAATGAAGACTTTTTTCTTTGAAATGTACATTCTTAATGTGGAAAATGATTTGTAACCAGTTATAAATATGCTACTAATTCAAATACATATTAGATAGAGCACTAATGGAAAAGAAGTCTCATACACAGCCCAAAAATGAAACATATATTTAAGTTAAAAGGGATCTTGAACATTCTAAAAACCTATTTTGATTTGCCAGCATTTTTCTCTCATTTTCTGGAGAAATTTCTTCTGGTGGCAGTTTCCATTACAAATTGATGATTACTTTTATTAAAGTTTCCATAAACAAGGCATCTTCAAGTAAGAGTGGGTAATAAAACATTTTCTAAGTATTTCCTCTTGACTCTTTCTAACACTCTTGTCTAAATCAACCTGAAGCTAAGAAATGGAAAAGTGAGAAGCAGGCTAAAAGGATTTGGAGGATGCAAACAGGAATTCACTTGTTGATAAAAATTACCACAAGAAGATTTGAGGTGTAGGGCTGGGGTTGTGGCTTAGTGGTAGAGCGCTCACCTAGAATGTGCAAGGCCCTGGGTTCAATCCTCAGCACCACATAAAAATAAATAAACAAATAAAATAAAGGTATTGTGTCCAACTACAATTTAAAAAGATAAATACGGAAAAAAAAAAAAAGATTTGAGGTGTAAAGAAACCGTTGTTGGTGTTTTTATGGTTAGGGATATCTTTGTTTTGGTTCCATTTTATTAAATGATTCTGTCCTTAGCAGTTTTAATGTTTAGTGGAGTCAGATTCTAACCAGTGCGTAGACTGATGTGTCTCCCAGATCTCATGGCCTGTTCAGTTCTAATGATAATTTCAACTGGAGAGCATTGGTGGATGAGGAAACCCTGGCCTGGTGGCCAGACCAGAGCACACAAAGTCATTTCACATACATGTCATGCTTTGTGTGTCTGTTCTTCTTTGCTGGGGCTTAAAAAAAATTGCATATCTTTTCTTTGTATGTTCAGATAATGATCAAGTTCACTATCAGTCCAGAACTCTTCTAACTATGAATACTAAGTTCCACTCCATTTTAAGATTGTATTGCTTTTTATCAGATTCCTATATTTGGATTTTTGTTGTTCCTGTTGCAACTAACTTTGTATAAACATTTGCTGAAGTAAGAGGTTTGGTTTCTGAGGCTTTCTGATGAGTGGAGTAGATATGGTTTTATAGTTATGTCTGTAATGGCAAAGTAAAATACCTAACATTTAAATTATAAGGTGCAAACTAGTTAAAACCAAGTACAGAAATAAATTCACTTTCTCAAACTTAATTTGTAAATGAAGATCTGTGTACTGATGGCAAAACATGGTTTTAAAATAAATTTGGTATTGTCCACAGTTTTTAAATTTAAAATAATTGTATTTGATAAATAAATCTTTCCACCTTCCCACTCACCTCCTTTAAGCTTAGACTCCTTTAATCTTTGTTAATTTCTGAGTATATGTGTTAAAGAGAAATCTTTTTGTTCTTTTTTTCTGGCCTTATTTTATCTGCATGCATAAGTTAAATGATAGTATGAATGAACAGTGGGTATTTGTGGTCTTTCTGTTCACTGAAATAATGGTTGATCTCTTTAGCTTTTTTTCCAAAAGATGGCTTTTCTTTTTTTATTCAATTAAAAGTTGGCAGCTAGCAAGTTAAACATAAAACAGATTATAATCCTTGTGGCAACATTGAAATCAATGACTCTGTTATTTCTTCCTTAAAAGACCCTTCTTTCATGTCTTATATCTGAGAGAGGTAGAAAAACTTGGAAAAAGGAATACTGAGAATCTCTAAGTAGGTGGTGTATGCAGGCACACATATCTAGATCCTAAAAGAAATTTGAAAAGAAATACTTGAATATTTGAATTGCAGTATTTGATCCAAATCCACTACCATTTAATTCACAAGGTAATAAGAACTTTTAAATCTGAGTTTCTTATCACACTCAAAAACACTGGGCCCAGTGAGTCTTTTGGCCACAAGTATATCTCATCTCCATTGATGAAATTCTTAGAGATGCTTAGCATCTCCTTGATTTATCTTCTAATCATGTTAATCAGCAGGTTCCATATTCCCCAATCCTAGAGTTCAATGCCAGAAATATGGCAGGGCTGGTTCTGGTTTACCTTCTGTCTTTTCTGAATTTCTCTCGCTGTTTCTACTCCAAAAGAATCAAAGAAGAAAGGATTTTTTTTTTCAGTGCTTGCTGTTAGCTCAGAAGTGGTGGACTGCACCTACAGCTCTCTCCCGGACTATCAGCTTCTCTCATTTTGTTTCACCTTAAGCTCTGGCTTGCTCTTGTGTGTCACTTACGTAGTAGCTGTTCAGTCCAAGGTCTCACAGTTATTAGCAGTTTCTCTTTCTCCTACTTCAAGGTAGTTTTCTTTATTCATTTAAAATAAAAAGTATATATTATCCACCTTCTGGGTGTGGCCAGTGCTTAAAGACAGAAAAGAAATACAAAATGCATTTCTACTCTTAAAGCATTTGTTATTTATGTTTGTAGAAACAAGAGTTTCTAATATAAAAAATTTTTTGCAAAGTATTTGTGAGAGAATCCAATAGCAGTTTCAGTGAATTGCTTTTAACTAGACCAAAGAACAACCTAGCCAGTGCCTGCTGTGGCCAGAGGTCTGAAAGAGCACATTCTGGAACTGCAGTAGGTACATGAAGAAAGTTTTTGCCATTTTCAATGTACCTTAAAAATTGTTATTGTACTTCAGCCACTTGGTGATCCCATGCAGAAAGACTCTACAGTTTATGGATGAGGAAACTGAGGTACAAAGAGACTGACTGACTTGATCAACATCAGATGAGTTCTTAATTCTGGAGCTAATTAATGTGTTTTTCCCAAGACAGAGAGCCCTAAGATTTATAGCTGCCTTTGAAGTCAGTTCCCTGAGACCTTAGTTGATGAACATCCCCAGGTTTAGTCTAAACATTTGAGTCTATGATATGAGACTCACAAACACTTTCTTTAAAAAAAAAAAATCTTTATTTTATTTATTTATTTCCATGTGGTGCTGAGGATTGAACCCAGTGCCTCACATGTACAAGGCAAGCTCTCTACCAGTGAGCTACAACCCCAGCCCCAAACACTTTATCTTGATTTCCCAAAATCTAGGAAGAACGTAGCTGCAACTGGCGTATTTAAAGAATGCTCTGAGTTTTGTGGAGAAGCTATTTAAGTTCACATGATCACAACAATATTATACTAAATCTTTTTTAGCTTTTAAGTTTTCAGTCTTTATGAGAGATAAATCAATGTTTCAATTTTATAAATCATATTGAAATACAATTTAAGTATCCAAATTATGAGTTGTATTTTTCATTTTTTTCAGGATATTTTAGGAAAAAATTAATATATCATGATTGAAACCTTTTTAAAGCTTTGATTGCCTTTTTGAAGATAGATAGTATTCTTAACACTAACCATGGATATGTAGACATGTGTTCATTTCATGTTTCCTACAGGAAAAAAAGCACGTTTACTTAACATTTTAACTGCTTGTCTTGATATCACAGTCTTTAGACTTCTAAAGTTCCATTGTGCTCATTGATATAATCTTACTATCCTAGAGATTTCATGTCCTCTCTCTACCCTGTTAGCTTTTCTTAGAACATGGAATGCCATTTTCCTTGGCATTTTAGTGGGCAGCTTATGCACTCAAGGCATCCTAAGTAACAGCAACACAATCTTGCCTGAATAATGATGTATGTGGAATGTTACTTTTTTTGCCATATAAATGGATAGCAATTTACACAGCTGTGGATGTGGGATGTTTCAATCCCAGACCATGTTGTAAGAAAAATTGAATGACAGTGAGCAAAACAGCAGTAATTATAAAACTAATTACTAAATGCTGATGATGCCCATAGGCTTTGCATAACTAAAATTAGAAAAGGAAATTGCTTTCGGCTTCAGAGAGGCAACATGCTAGTTATTTCACTGTTTCAGTCAAAATGGAGGGTAGTATATAAAGTTCAATCAGGAAAAATACATGCATACATATATATATATATATATATAGATTTGCATATACATACATTTTTCTGTGTTGAAATGTTATTCACTCTATCTTACAATTTTATTTATAGAACTTTATGCATAGGTATTTACATAAAGAAGATAAATATATTAAAATATTTGAATGCAGTATATATACGATGCATTTTTACATATGCTTTAATTATAACATTAAAATGCACATCTTTACAATATATTTATATATTTGGTTTTTCTCATGTATATTTTCATAAGCAGAATGTAGTATACATTTCCATGCTTGCATAAAGAACCTCATCTTATGAATTCATACTACATTCTTCAAAATGAAATATCCAAAAAATTAACACATTGACTGGCTTATAAAAAATGAAGTATCATGTTTTAGAAAGGCAAATGATTGATAAATTCAAGTCTGTAAGGCATATCTTTGTTCATGCTCAATTTGAAGCTAATAAATATATAACATTAATTCCAATGACATTACGGAGATTGCAAATATATTACCTGCAGAGCCTGGACAATTCTGGGATTATAAATGTTAGAGCTTATATTGATAATATTCAAACATGAAGTATAGAGATAATGAATTATATCAATATGAATATAAATAGAAGTGATTTGATGAGCTAAAAATGTGATGATTTTTATTGAAAACATTTCCTTGTTCTTACAATTAGTTGATTTCTATTTCCATCTTCTCTCTTTAGTCCAGCAGACTAATGTTATAAAACATAAACTCTTCTGAATAAACTCTGAATGGTTATGTTTAAGTTTTAGATTAAGTAGATCATGGATCAGAAAGATAGATGAATCATTGTTGATACAGAGGACAAGTGAATACTGCATTTAAAAATTCAAGTAGTTTAAATGACGTAAAATGTAATGTTTTATTTAATTTTCTGCTGCATGTTATTTTAAAAGTCTTAAGAAATTAAGATGACAAAAGATGATAGTGTCTGTAGACATATATTACTGAAATGAAACTAAAGTATAATTGAATCCAGGCTGTAATGAAATTCTTCTTGTAACTTTCACCTAGTGGGGCAGTGCGATGAGTTAGTTCTTCCCATTTGTGTTAGTGAATTTAGTAATTAGTTCTTTTACCAAGGCAAATGGTCTAATAATGAAGGAATAAATCACAGAATGGCATATAAAATGAATATGGAAAGTCTTGCTTCATGTGTAATGTCTGGCAATTTAGTCAGCTGTAACTAATATGTATACAAGTTGGGGTAAAATCTTTACTTTTTCAAGTTATACATGATACTGAGAGTTATAACAAATCACTGTTGTTCATCAGATGTCCTTCAGGTAGGAGGTTATGTCAGATATGAAAGCAAGTATATGAACAACTTGAAGGGATTAGGGTGTTCTGCAATGAAACCAGCAAATCTCCATCTTTTTAAAATGATATATAGTTAGGCTCATATTTATCTTCCACTTAATTCTTCCTGAGTGTCCTGGGAAAGAGTAGGCAAAAGGAATTCTTAGTGTGTTGGTGCTGAGATACTGCATTTCTTTTAGGTAAGTGCTAGGGGGAAACTTCAGGCTAAGAAAGAGAGTAGGTGTAAGGGAGGGGTAAGCTTATAGAAAACCAATAACAGGTAACTAAGTACAGTAAGTCTAATGTGTGCCAGCTTCCCACCATCTTGAAATAAAACAAAAATGTGATTCTATGTGATATTTGAACTCAAAACTTTGTCATTTTATGTGTGAATAGAATTCTAGTAGAAGACAGAAACAAAACTATATTTTCAAGGCTCTTTGTTCAAAATTCATTGTCATTTGACTCATTAAGGCAACACACAGTGGTCTGTGGGATTCTGTTTTTATCAACCAGTACCAGAAAGCAAGCCTTGCTCACAGACAACATCATTTTCTACAAATTTTCTGTCATGTTTCACCTTGGTAATCTTCATCTCTTGTGTGCAAAAAGAAACAATTTATTTTCAACACTTGAGGGATATAGAACATCTGACTGCTGTCATAACCTATTGTTTTTAACATAAACATTATAGCTGCATTTGCCTTGAAATATTTGCCCATTATTGTGTAAATCTGAGCCATGTACGTGAGTGTCACCTTGTGCTCTCCAGCATCAAAATTGAGACCTATCGCCTAGAAAGTACAATTTGCTCCCTTCACATGCATTTACCTCAACAAAATTAGAAATAGATTTCCTTTTCATAATTGAGTTAAACAGTGCAGTAACTGAAGAAAAACTTAAGAGAGAATACATTGCTTTTAACCGTAGCATATAGAACCCCTCAAATGTAGCTAAGGGCCTACTATATTTTCCTTTATCAAAAGATGGTTGATTGCTTAATGGTGGAAGCACTACTAAATAGCTTATTTCACATTACTGGAGAAAATGTGCTTTACATCAATTGCACAATGTAATTCTTTCTATTATTTTGGTGGAATTGCTTTACCTTACATAGAAGCATGCATATAAGAGAGAGAATGATTTGATAATCTTCTGTGATATCCAGGATATCTAAATATATTATTCAAGAGATTGTATTAGTTTACTTGGACAGCTGGAGCCCTTGTTGTTCACTCTGATCACTCATTTACAGAAGGCTATAGCTTACAACTCAATTTATCTGGTTTAAAAACCAAAATAAATGTTTTTATTAGGTTAATTCCTGGCTCCCTTTTGTGTCCAGACAGTTCTTTCTTCTTTCCCACCCACTACTAATTTTGAATTTCACATGCCCCTCTAAGCCTTATTAAATAATATTTGGAACCCTGTGAGATATCTGAAGAAAAGTATTGTCCAATTTCATTATGTGAAATAAAGCCTTCCTTTATATTGATAATTTTGTCTATAAACGTTTCAGTCATCATTGAGCTCAAATAAACAATTAAATGCTGTAGCAGATTTCCTGATAGCTGCTGGCTGTGTTTTTTCCTTTCTTGAGAGACCATATCACCTCCCTTCCTTTTGAGCCATTAGTTTGGTCTGTTTTACAGCTGGTTCCTAATCTGACATCATTGTATGATCTTTTAAAACAGGCATTCCCAAGCACCTGTTTGGGACTTAATATTTTTTACTCTGATAGAGCCTTTTAGTTTACTTCCCAGTGACCATTTTAGAATGGCCATTTTTTTTCCCCCTGTGGGCTTGGCCTCTGCAGCCTTCTTTGTATTGTTTTTCATTTTTATACTAATAATTACAACACTTCCCAATTAATTACCATTTGTGAATATAATTGATGTGTTTCCTCCCTCTCCAGACCACTAATGAAGATGTTAAATAAGTCTTAGCATGAGGCTAACCTCAGCAGAATTCCCTTGGACCGTGGGCATATTAGAGTTTACCATAGCTCTATTTATTTTTTCTGTCTTTAAGAGTGCTTCTGGATGAGACATTTTAATTCACTTTCTAGGATTTCACAATATTGGAGCTCTGCATGAAGTGTCTGTCCAAATATATAATGCCTACTGAATGGTATGATTTTTCTGAAAACTAAGACTATTGATTTACTTATATCTTATTTATTATAAGATTCTACCCTAGAATTTTAGAAGCCTTGTTTGCATTCAGAAAAGTGGAAACAAAAAGCTTTTATAAATTTAATGTGTGAAATGTTTTTCCAACTGATTTTTTTCCCTGTGTTTTGCTCTACTGGCACAAGGGAGTGCATCAAAGGTGTTTAACACAAATAAACTATGTAGCTATCTTAGAAGAGAGTGTGCTTCCATTTCAGCCCAAGAATATTGGGTCCACTTTCTCTATGATCAGAATAATACAAAGGGAGTGGAGAATAATTTATATCAGAGGTTCTGTGACGGAATGAAATGAAGCTCTTTTGAAGTATGATCTCTGAAAGCACAGCATGAAGCTCAAATAAAGTGAAGGACATTCGCTATTACAAGTAATGTCCTTAATAATCTTGTTAGTCTAGTCTCCCTCTGTACAAGACAAATGGAACATTATTGGCTTATGGGCTGTAGTAAATAATTTAGTTTCCAATATTCAGGCTGCTTTGACAGTAAATTAAAATGACATGAAAGGGGCTTGTTGAATAAAGAAAGTATCCAATCAAATTTAATTGGCATGACTAAGGCAGTAGAAATATGTTTTATAATTAAACCATGTTGTCTTGGAGCTTTATAAGCATGTATGAATCAAAATGTCAAAAATTATTCTTTGATACTGTGCATTTAAAACTTTGCATGGTGAATAGTTTCCTTAAACAAGCTTCTAGACATGCATATTGATGTAACATGAAAATAGTTTCATGTTTTAAATAATAAGTGATAAACTTACTTTTCCATTTATAAATCCTTGCAAGAAGCAATTCTGATAACAGACCACTTAGAAGTCTCCTTTGTAGAATTTCATTTTCAAATTGATACACTAATAACTCAGAGGAAGCTATGATTTTGTTGTGGTCATCTTATGATATTTCCCTGCTCAACCTTCTGGCAAAGAAAAGTAAGTCCCAGAGTTACTGAGCAGAATAAAGAATAGAATCGTTTTGAGAATAAAAACAATACAAGATATGTTTTGGTATACCATTCACTTCTCCAATTCAAAATGAATTAGAGTTTCTGTATTTGACAGCAGAAGTGTCAAGTGCTTCTTTTATAAAATCAGAAAGTTATGGGAATTTCAAATTTTTGTATGACCACTTGTTCTGTTTTTTTTCTTCCCTGAAAATAGTGCATAAGTAACTACCCATTTGTAATAAAATTTCTAATGATGGTTCTTCCTACAACTTAGCTGGAAAATATATAGTGGTGTCTGAGTCTGGAGAGATTGCTTATAAAAACAGAAATGAGCTTAGTGAATCATTTTTCATCCATAGCCTTTTCAAATGTCCCAGTCAAAATAAGCTCAAGATTACAGAAGGTAAGTGAGGAAAGGAACGAAGTTCAGATGCATCAACATTATTCAGGCTACGCAGATGATATGTGACTTTTCCTTAGAGATTTGTGGATTATTATTTTCTAATTTCTTGATAACTTTTTAGTGAATAGTCACTCTCTTGATTAGGCTCAAATGCAAGTTGCTGCTTTAGAGATAATATGGTTTGAATTTACATTGCTTGAAGTAGATCTTAAGCTATATTCTACAAATGTATTTATATATTTTTCTTCATACAGTATTAGATGATGTGGAAATGCATAAGGAATTTTCTTTAAATAAAAAAATGATAAAGTGCGTAGTCCACAAAATCTTTCAACTATACTCTACATTCTTCTCCACTTTAAGCTTTTAAACTTTAAGCACCTTTTGATTAAAGTTTTGGCATAGGAAGAAATTAATGGAACTTTAAAAAAAATTTCCCTTAATGTAGATCTAGTAACCTCAGGAATGCAAGCAAATTATAGATAAAGGTTAAATTCTTACTGTTGTTTCACTGCTGTTGTTGATTTGTGCCATATAGCTAGAAAAAATCATTACTAATGTACTACTGTGACCTCATAGGATAAAAATAAGTGAATAGCTTCAAAATGGAAACAGAAAAGCCTCATTAGAGATGAAGTTTCTGGAGAGAAACATACAAACTGGTATATCTGTTTAGTTATAATCACTATGTCTGAGGGTAGAGAATGCTGTTCTTTCCTTGTAATCCTATGTAATGTATATCAAGAGGATTTTTTTTTTTGAGTACCTACTCCAGTGGTTCTTATATTTCAGCATGCATCAAAATCACCTGGAGGGCTGATTGCTAGACCTCTCTATAAAGTTTCTGATTCAGAGGTCTAGAGTGAGGTCCAAGAATTTAATTTTTAACTAGTTCCTCAGTGCTTGCTTGCTGGGTAAACATACTTTAAGAACTATTCACTCATATTATCAACTTAAAATTATTAATCTCCTCCTGTGTGCTAGGAATTGGACTCTCTCTGCTGCCAGAGTGCTGAAGATCTGTTCTGGAGAAAGTAAGCATAGAACATAGAAATTTAGTGGGACATAATGCTACTTTGAGCATCAAAGAGAGGGCCATGACAGCTCATGGTGAAGCACCTAAACCAGTTTTGGTGACAAATTGTATTTTTTTTATTATCAGTATTAGTGTAAAACTTCATTTATGTTCTTTAAAAAGAAAACATGATTATTGCCTTTAAAAATTCAATTGTGTTGGGGCTGTGGTTGTGGCTCAGTGGTAGAGCACTTGCCTGGCATGTGTGAGGCACTAGGTTTGATTCTCAGTACCACATATGAATAAATAAAAGAAAGATCTATCAACAATTTAAAAAAAAATTTAAAAAATTCAATTGTGCAATTAGTGTATAGAAAGTATAAAAATGTTTTGTTGTTGTTGTTGTTTTTTTTAATGGAAGGCTTCCTAGCCTAGCCCACTGCACCTCTGTGCACCTAAATTTGTTTGATCTAATACACAGATTTGGGGTCTCTTTTGTTCTAGGTCTTCTCTTTAACACCTCTTTTAATGATGCCTACATTTATTACAAAATTATATAACAAAATAAAATATAATGACATTAGGGTTTTCACCATTTTTTGTTGGCGCTCATTATTACAATTTGAATTTGATATTGCAGTTACATGGAGACCTATATCTTTTACTTCTTCTAAAAAGTATAAAGGGTGCATTGGAAATATTTTCTACTTATAACTAATTGATTGAGTTTCATTTTTTTTCTCTCTCTGTCTCCAGAGTTGATGTAGTTCAAAAGGCAGTAAAGCATCTGGGACTGTATAGTGCTTCTAGAAATCAAAGTCTGAGATAATAGTGGAGATAAATTTGTGACTCCTGCCATCTTGGACACTATATAACTTATGGGTCATTGTAAAAATAAAACCACCTTTCATTTATCTGTGGATTTATTTTTGTAACTTGCTCTCTTTTAATTTTATCTTTTGTAGGCTCTGAAGTATACTGCTATCTCCATTTTACAGATGAACCAGGCAAAAAGAGGTTGAACTTGAGGCTACATGGCCACTATGTGGTGTAGTCAACATTAGAATACTCCATGTTGGTCAGTTCACTTACTGCATATACTGTACCACATTGCCAGGGCCTTTATTCATTTAAATGTGCCCAGCCTGGCAAGCTGGAGGCTAATGCTTCAACTCAGCAATGGATGTATAGAAGCTACCCCATAATTGTCACCTTGAGTAGGCATCACTTCATGCATTGTTTTCTTTGACCTTGTCTTCACACTTGTTTGGGGGGCAAGTGGTTTTCTCTAGGCCAATGGGTTCTTTCTTTCTTTTTCTTTTCCTTTTCCAGCCCATGTATACTTTACAAACAAATACATAAGAGGTTTGAAAACCATAGCTCTAGACCATTGATTCCTAACCTTGGATTCTCTCCTGATACAGCTGAAGCTTTTATGAAATTGAGTCTGTAGTCTCAGTCAGATCACCTGATCTGAATAGTTAGTAGAAATTTTGTGATGGTCAGCCTAATTGAAGAATAATAGTGATAACTAATATTTAGTTTTTCTCTGTGTCAAGTTCTGCTAGGTGTACTTCATGGATCATTTCATTTAATCCTCAAAATACAAAACTAATCAGTTAGAAGAATTATAATTCAAAATCTTCAGATGCAGAGTCCTTAACTCATATGCCCCGAGAATCTTGCCTAACTTCTCATTGCTTGCTGGTTCTTTCCCCCTATTCTCCCCCATGGAATATCTGCCTCTCCTTGGTTTGCAACAGACATGTGTGTTGCCATGATACTAGATCACCTCAAAGTAGCCTATTAAAAAGTAGGGCGTTTAGGGTTTGAAGTTATGGCTCAGTGGTAGAGTGCTGCCTAGCATGTGTGAGGCACTGGATTTGATTCTCAGCACCACATATAAATAGATAAAATAAAAGGTCCATTGACATCTAAAAAATATTTTAAAAAGTAGGCCATTTAAAATGATTAATGGCGTACATTTACACCAGGAGTAGGATACCAGATGAGAAAAGAATATGAGACGGATAGCTTCTGTCCATCTCTCAGTCATGGACAGGAAATGTTCTTAAGTATAATGGTAAACAGAGTTTCCAAATTACTGTGAAGACGTATTACGGTTTCCTCTAGCTTTCTCTTTGTCTATCCCAGACATTTCCTGTGTTACTGAGAAAGTCCAAAACTATCTCATTCTCTGAATAAAAATTTTTTAAAAAATGTTTGAATGTCATAACTTTTAGGTGTTCAAGACTGCTATTATCTGTAGTACCAAACTCTATTTTAAGTTTTATCAAGGCTATTTTTTTTTTCTGAAGCTGGCCCACTAATTGAATCATCTCCCTTCATTATCATAGTTGGCAGGGAAAATGTGGATTCAGAAGTTACCTGGCCTGAGGTCAGAACTTGACTGTGCCACTAAGGAGCTCTATGACTTTGACAAGTTTTTGATAGACTCTGAGCCTTGGTTTCCTCATCTGTATGACTGAGACTTTCAGTGGTCACCTCATAGGACTGAGGTGAAGGCAGAATGAGATAATCTGAGTAAGAGCAGCTGTCCAGTGCCTGACTCGGGAGGAACTCGGTGTTTTTTTCCTCTATCTTCTGAACTTTGATTCTAATCACAAGAGTATCTAGTTTGATGTTTGCCTGGTAAAGTTCTAGTCCTAAAAAGGGAATATGTTGTTCCTTTAATAATAGATTCAGTAAACTAAGATTTGCTAGTGAAATAGTCAGTTAAGTCAGAACTTTCTAAAGCTGGGATTTGGGCACATTTCTTTACACATTAAAATAGAAATGTTGAATAAATATTTTACTACCTATTTTTTTACCCTCCCCTTACTATGTGTGATAATTTGATAAATTATTCACTTTTAAGTTTAGCTTTTCTTTTTTTCTCTCTCTCTCTTTGTGAATACCCTTGCAGATAGAAAAATTCCTGGTTTCATCTCTGTTGGGGAAACCGGCTAAGCCTTTCAGTACCTCAGATAGTGATTATGAATTGGAGGACTTTGCTCTTTGTTTTATGTTGCTTTTTCTTCTGATGGGCTTTTTAGAAATACAAAGAATGGGCTTTTCCCTTTTCTCAAAATGAGGAGTAAGCTTTGGGCTGACTTATTCTGAAACAGAGACTTTTGTTTCCTTAAGAAAAGGGATGGTGGTATGTATGTACTACCAAGCAGATGAAGCAGGCTTTTCCTGAAAATTCTTGCAACTTTTTGGGAAAATTCACTGCAAGTTGGTGAAATGTCTAATTCTATTGTATATTGGTTATAATTTCCAAATGGAAGGTCATATCCAAAATTAAGCTTCAAACATACTTCACTGATGAGAAAGGTACATCATTTCCATAAACTTGTTTTTAGAAGGACTCACGTAGAGAACCGTGCGATTGTTTTTAATTAAAACCTGTCTGCTAATAGTAATTTTTATTTTTGTAGAAAGAATCTTCAGTAGTGAAGTACAGGTTAATAGTGAGAACGATAGTTGCTGCTCTCATTAAGGACCCCTAAAGACAAGGACCCCAAATCTAGAAAAGCAGGATTTGCTGACTCCAAAAATGTTTAAAAAGTGAATTCTGTTTTCATGAGATAGTTTAGCTAACTAGACAACTTCTGGTATGGCAAAATTGTGATGAAGTCTAAATTCAATCCGGGTAGGGCAAGATGCATGAGCCACAATGTATGAAAAATGACTGCAAGTGATAGGTTTTTACTGAACAAAATTCACAGTGATACAAGTGCTTACCTTTTCGTAGTGGCACTTATTGGAACTTATGAGCATCATAACAAGTAATCTCTTGCTAAAGGCAACATAACTTTGTATCAGCAGCAGGATTGTGTTTGTTGCTGGCAAGGTGTGTAGTCCGTCTTGTTTAGTCTGGACACTGCCACGGTGGTTGTCATAAAACCAATTTAAAATTCTAATCTGTTTGTTCCACAGCCTCCATTTCTTTTCACATGCATAATTTTAGATGTTCTAATCTTTAGTGGAGGGTTTTAAAATTGATTATGAGATGTATATTTTCATTCCAGTCTTCATTTGAAATATACAAGTTTTTAGCCTCTTTCAAATTCCCCCTTCAGTATTTTGTGGGGTTGAAATATGAGTGTAAAAATAGTAGACTTTTTAATGCTTTTGTATAGGCTCAGGAGAGTCCTTCGTGCTATATCTAGCTGGAAAGGTAATGAACTGTAAAATATGTTGAAATGATTGGGGATTAAAAATCTCTGGTGTGTAGTGACAGTGCAATTATATTCCACAGTAAAGGTTTCTTGTATTAAGAGTAATAAATAAAACTTATTTTTTCCCACTTTGATTGGTTGTCACCACCATAATGATAGCTTTGACCTTCTTCCTCTTCAAATGTCGTTAGCCTGTGACCAAGTAGTCCGGCTACAGCAAAATGTCGTGGAAACCTAAATACAAAGTCAGATTTCAAGAAAAACAATTCTTATAAGACCTGCAGCAGTGGCAGTCTGAGAGCACAGTGGAAGCCTTTCAGAATTCTGCAAACATGCTGCTTCTCCATTGGGGTAAATATACTTTCCTCATGTTGTCCTTTGACTCCTGTTTCGGGGTGGGTTATGTTTAGAATCGAGCTTACTGCATTGCCTATATTTGAACATTCATAGTGGAAGTAACCTGACCCTACTAGAGACCCTCACAGTCTCCAGAAGTTGGGCTCAAACTGCTGAGGGATAAATTGCTTAGGAAATAAATTAGACAAAAAAATTCAAATCTTATATCTCGAGAATGTTACATTTTTCAAAGACTAGAACAATACTCATTTTTGCTGAGTACATAAGGCAGAAGATTCAAGATTGTATAAACACAGTTTCTTAATTTTTCATCCTTTCTTCATAAGTGAAGTCCACGGTCCAAATTTCTTCAGAGAATCAAATTGTAGAATAGCATTTTTCATTCAGCTGGTGCTCATCTCTCTTACTCTATTTTAATTCCTCTTTATTTTTTTAAACAGTCTCATCTGAAATGTGAATGTCATGGAATGCCTCCAGTGTAAGACTCCTGAATAGTGTTGGGCCATATTTATTCATTAGAATTATGTGCCACTTTGTGTCCTTTTCCTATTAAGCCCCATTTGTCTGTCTAGAAGGTCAAAGGAGCAGCTGCCTCTGGGGCTGACCTCTATGCACCTCTATTGTTTTGCTCTTCCAAGGGTACTAACTCTTTCCTTCTTCCTGGGGACCTGCAGGATTGTCTTTTCAAAGCATTTACCCTTTCTTAGGTCAGGGAGCAAGGAGGACAACTGCTCACACGTTCCTGTAATCCCTGTAGCTGTACAGGGCAGTTTTGTCATCTGGATGATTTGGTGCTGTCTGGTAATAATCTTCACAACTCACAAGTTAAATCAGCAAATAATGGATTCATTTGGACTATTGTTTAAAAATCTTTACTGAGTCTGTGCTTTGGTCGGGGGATGCTTATTGCCCTCTGTAGCTGTATCAGACTCATTTCTCCATTGTAGCAAGTTTGGAAGCAAATCTCTCTTCTAAACATAATTGTTCCCACCCTGCCCCCACTTTTAATAAAGATGGGAGTTTGGTAGAGCATTGGACACAAATGAGTGGCCACTTACTCTGAATTTCTGTGAGCCTAAGATAATCAACAAGAAACTCCTTTACTTTGCTTGAACTTGGCAGTTGCATTGAGGTAGGTAGATAATGAAAGAGTGAAGCATTGAAATGTGCCTAAATAACATGCTGTTACAAGCCTTATGATAGATTTGTGTTTGACTTAACAGCTTTTGGAACCTAATAAAAAGAACTTAATTGACAATTTCTTGAAATTGCTAAGAAAACCTAGTGATGTTGGTAGGGTATAATAAGGAGTTTCTCATCACTGTCTTCAAGATTGAGTCTATACAAAAAAAAAAAAAAAAAAAGAGAGAGAGAGGGAGGAAAAAAAGGAAAAAGAAAAAAAAAGGATTTATCTCTGTGGTAACTCTAAGTAATTGATATACAGACAAGGTTTGGTTCCAATTTGCCAGCAATAAAGTTGTAATAGGGTTTTCTCTGCAATTTTAGCCTTAATGTGCTCATTCCAAAGAGCGGTATTTTTCCAAGCGAACAAATAACATCAGTAAAGCTTACGATCAGTAATAGCCCCACACTGATGCTCGCATTAAACTTGTTAAATCAATTCACTAGACACTTTCTAAAGTGGACTGTCTGTTTACTTTGACTTGCACCCTATGTGGATGATCCATCAGTTACGTTTATTTGAATGATCTTTACATTCAAAATTGGTAATTATTCATGCTTGATTGTGGTTATGAATGGGCCCCTTCTAATTTTTTTTTCCTCCCATTTGGTTTTGTGTCTGCTCATTTTTCAGTCTTTGGTATTTGAAGGATGTGACTATTAAGTGAGATTAACTATTTGAGTGGGGACATTTTTGTTTCTCCAAAAATTCACATGCATACTTGATTGCATAAATATTATGGATGCTGTCTTTGCACAGTAACTTACCCTTATTCAGAAGGTCTTGTTCCTGAAACAAACCAATGCACCGATATAATGTATTTATACTTATCAAAATGGGCACAACTTCTGATTATATTCCAAAGGTAGAATATAGTCTAGAGGTTGTAGAACATGTTAGACTGAAAAAAAGATAGCTGGTGTTCTAGAAAGTGATTTTTTGGAGGCAGACACTCTACTAACCCTGCTCATTTTTCACTAGAACAAGCCAAGCCTACTACTGCATGCTGCCTTTTGTCAGTAAACACAAAGAGAAATCTGAAGCCATCAATCTTGCTTATCAATACTACTCAGTGTGATTCTTTTCCTAGCCATTTTCCTTTTTCTTTTCTTATACAGAACTTCATTTTTCTCAGAGTGTTCTTTCAGTTTGGCTATGAATGAGTTGAGGGTCAGGTGGATAAGGCAAAATTAATGCTATATATTTGAGAAATTGTGTGTTGTGTAGGATTTGGTGGATGTGTCTCCATATGCAGAAGTCAAATATGGCTAAAAGGTTGTTTTCTGGGTAAACTGAGCTGGGTACTGATGTCTACATTGGGTGAGATTAGAACCATTTTGTTGCATTTCGTGGCTGGGGCTGTTGTTAGCTCAGTGAATAGAAAAACTATTTGCCTGATGTATAGCCAAACTTTTTATGTGCGCTTTGTCCATGTCCTTAAGTCTGGTTTTCACTTTTCATTGTTACCAATAGTTAATGTTTTTCTCCTACTGGAGGTGGGTATAGCATACTTTTAAATTAGGTATGTTACATGACAAAGATAATATCTCAGTACAAATATGAAATAAATTTTTACTGTAATCTAACAAGATACTTTGAATCACAAAACAGTATACCTTTGTTTCAATAAACTATTGTCATCATGTTTCTTTGATCACATGGAAGAACACATTTATGAAGTAATCTAGTACCAGTACAGGGCTTTAGATGGTATTCTAAAGTCAGATATGACTATTTAGGACTACTTTATGCCCCTGATTCATAGTTAAAGGGCTACATTTATTGCTTGATAGATATTTGCACCGTGTGTGTGTGTGTAATGGATTAATTAAGTTAGTATCCACTTCTTATAAGACTGTGATGAGCTGGTGTGATTTTTCTGGTGGCTATCAGCAGTTTGCTCATTCTTGTGAGGTATATAAAGTCTTTGGAGGAATGAGGTATAGTCACAGGACTATATTTCCAAAAGGCCTGCTCTAATTTTCCATGAATCTGCAAGTTGTTATGTAGATGCAGCTTTGGTTCATTATAGAATGATGTGCGAATTAAGTAGATGAACGAAGACCCATCTCAGGAGTGGAAATCTTCTCTAGGTACGACTGGTAGGTATGCACGTGTATATCTAAGAAGGTACCAAATACATTCATTGAGTGACTGTTGCAAACTAGCTGGTAGAGTTGTGTTTTTTATATATGTTATCTCATTTAACTTAGAATAGCTGGTGATTCTTACCTGCCTTTAGAGGTAATGAAACTGAGGTACAAATTGATTAAACAGCTTTTCTGCTTAGACATAGGTGTTAACTATAGGAACCACAATTCAATCTGATGCAGCAGATTCCCAAGCCTGTGATTTTTATTTAGCACAGACAATTTTTAGGGGGTGGATTACCTTTCCATTATGAGAAGCAACTTGCCACAGCTGATTTCCCAGTGGTAATCAGGTTTCTGGTCCTGTTTCCAGTAGTTGTTTCTGTGCTCTAATTTTTGTTGCCCACTCTGGCCTTTTTTACTCTTCTTATCACTTCTTTATTGATATTTCTCTCCTTTGATTTCAAATCATGAACTTTTCCCAGTTCAGACCTCTGTGATGGCTCTCTCATTATGTTCCTAGTGGGCATTTTCTCCTCCATATGCCCTTAAGTATGAACATTTCTCAGGTTGGGTGATCTCATTCTATTCTGTAGTTTTTACCTACTGCCTGATTGCTCATTGGCAATTCTGTACCCCTAACCAAGATTTCTTTCCAAAATTCCAAGTCCATGTGCTCAGCTGTCTACCAGACATTTTTCCTTGATTTGCAAAATGTTTGATGCCATACTGAGAATCTTGTGAAACCTATTTATCCTCAGTGTCTGCTACCTCAGTGAAAGAAATCACCATCCACCCAGGTACTCAAACATAAAATGCAAAGATAACTTTGAGTTCTATTTCTCAGCCAAATTCATTAGATCTTCCCTTCTCCATCCCTATCCATTCTGCCTTATTTGAACCTGTCATTTTCTCCTCTGGATGATGCTGAAGTCTAACTGGACTCCTTGCCTGCAGCCTCCCTTCTCCCCCCTCCCCCCGGCTTCTATTCCAATTTCCCATGTAGCTGCTTCTATAGTTCCCTTTCTTTAAAGAAAACTGATTCATATCCCTTTCATATATAAAAGTAGTGCAGATTTTTCCTTTCCAAATACATAAGGAATTCATAGGTCTCCATAAACTAAAATGTTATCTCGTTTTCTAACCCTGCGTCAACACTTCTGACCTCAACACATGCCTTTTTTTCTGGCCTTAGCAGCACCTTCAAGTTCTGTGAGAGTGCCGACATCTCTCCCACCTCTTTCTCACTCTGTTAACCAGAATGACTCATCTTTCCAGGATCCACCCTGATGCTCAAGTGAGGTCACTTAATCTCCCCATTCTCATTCTAGAGACTTGGATGAGGGGCCCTTCCTTGTTATTCCCAAGTTAGTTTCTGTACACACTATTATTGCTTATTGTCACCTTCCTTAAGCCTTTTATCTCTGTATCTTCAAAGCCCACTGTGGTGCCTGAAATATAGTAAAGTAGCTCATTTAATTAATCCAATTGTGTATTGAGGAATGAATATTTTAGGAGACTCATTCTTTAAAGCAACTAGTTATAAAAGCCATTTATAGACCAGGTATGGTGGCACATTGCTTGTAATTCCAGAGACTTGGGAGACTGCAGGCAGGAGGATAACAAATTGGAGGCTAGCCTCAGCAACTTAGTAAGACCTTATGAAACTTAGCAAAACCCAGTCTCAGTATAAAAAAATAAAAAGAGCTGGGATGTAGCTTGTGATAAGGTGTCCCTGGGTTCAGTCCTTAGTGCAAAGAAATTTATGAAGTTATACAATACAAAAATTTTAAGAATTCTAAGAGGCAGCTAAGCAAACAGGAGTGGGGAGAGAAATGAGCGGGGTACACAGTGACAGCTTTCATTGATCAAAATTCTATAGAAATTATCAAATACAGAATGACTCAGAACTTCATTACAGTTCCTAAGTGTCCAGTGTGTAAGAGAAACTTAATCTTGGGTATTAATTGTTTTGAAAACCTATGGAAATATATATCCATGGACCATATCAGGAGATGCAGGAGTCTTTCTGGGAATATTGGAGGAATGTGTACTGGAAACAAGTTGCAGACTGACTCAGTCTTCCTGAGAAAAAAAAAATTCTGGAAAAGTCTTAAGGGTATGTTGGCCAGAAAATCTGAAATGGGGAACAGGCCAAGAGCTTGTATGAATAGGAAGTGCTTTTGACCTTATTCTTGTTCAGTAATAGATATGTTCCTTTCCAACCCTAGTGTGTTGTGGTTAACATGGGAACTTTGAAAATGACCCTGTTTGAAATTGCTTAAGTAATTTGGGCAGTATATGAACAGAATGTGTAAATAAATTGGTGGTCAGAAGATATTTCTGCCAGTGTTATTCATTGGTGATACTTCTAATCCTGGAGAAACTTTGGAAACATGTCAGCATCTGTGAAACTGTTCACTCTCATCTAATTTGCAACTCTTTTTGTAAAATGATATATAGGGAACTGAATGCTTAGTAGCTGAGTTTCAGTGCTAATCATAATAATCACAGTAGGAATCCTATCACCCCAACTAGACTATTTATAAATCTATTTATAAAACTACTTGATCTGGAGAGACTCTGTGTAGTCACATAAAGTTTATTTTTCTTTCAAGGCTCAGTTGCCAAGTGGGCCATTACATTAGTTTCTTTCTTTCTTTTTTTCCATGATCATAGTTTTTGTCCTCAACTTTGGCCAGCTCTCTCATCCCATGTGGGAGGGGTGACTTCACCTGGTCTCACTCTCTTATGCATAACCAACTTCAAATGTAAATTCCTGAAGGTGTTCTAGCTTTGGTCTTTTTTTTTTTTTATTGGTTGTTCAAAACATTACAAAGCTCTTGACATAGCATATTTCTTACATAAGCTTTGAGTGAGTTATGAGCTCCCATTTTTACCCCCAACGCAGATTTCAAAATCATATCAGTTACATATCCCCATTTTTACAAAATGCCATATTAGTAACTGTTGTATTCTGCTACCTTTCCTATCCTATACTATCCCCCCTCCCCTCCCCTCCCCTCCCATCCTCTCTATCTACCCCATCCACTGTAATTTATTTCTCTCCTTATTTATTTTCCCATTCCCCTCACAGCCTCTTATATGTATTTTTGTATAACAATGCGGCTCTCCCTCCATTTCCATGTAATTCCCATTTTCTTTCCCTTTCCCTCCCCCTTCATGTCTCTGTTTATTGCTAGTCTTTTCTTCCTGCTCTTCCTCCCTTCTCTAATCTTAATTGCTCTCATTATATCAAAGAAGTCATTTTGTATTTGTTTTTTAGGGATTGGCTAGCTTCACTAAGCATAATCTGCTCTAGTGCCATCCATTTCCCTGCGAATTCCATGATTTTGTCATTTTTTAGTGCTGCGTAATACTCCATGGTGTATAGATGCCACATTTTTTTAATCCATTCATCCATTGAAGGGCATCTGGGTTGTTTCCACAGTCTAGCTATTGTGAATTGTGCTGCTATGAACATTGATGTGGCAGTATCCCTGTAGTACGCTCCTTTTAGGTCTTCAGGGAATAGTCTGAGAAGGGCAATAGCAGGGTCAAATGGTGGTTCCATTCCCAGCTTTCCCAGGAATCTCCAAACTGCTTTCCAAATTGGCCGCACCAATTTGCAGTCCCACCAGCAATGTACAAGAGTACCCTTTTCCCCACATCCTCTCCAGCATTTGTTGTTGTTTGACTTCATAATGGCTGCCAATCTTACTGGAGTGAGATGGTATCTTAGGGTGGTTTTGATTTGCATTTCTCTGACTGCTAGAGATGGAGAGCATTTTTTCATGTACTTGTTGATTGATTGTATGTCCTCCTCTGAGAAGTGTCTGTTTAGGTCCTTGGCCCATTTGTTGATTGGGTTATTTGTTATCTTGTTGTCTAATTTTTTGAGTTCTTTGTATACTCTGGATATTAGGGCTCTATCTGAAGTGTGAGGAGTAAAAATTTGTTCCCAGGATGTAACATCATCAAAATGGCGATATTACCAAAAGTTCTCTATAGGTTTAATGCAATGCCAATCAAAATCCCAATGGCACTTCTTGTAGAAATAGATAAAGCAATCATGAAATTCATATGGAAAAATAAAAGACCCAGAATAGCAAAAGCAATACTAAGCAGGAAGAGTGAATCAGGCGGTATTGCAATACCAGACTTCAAACTATATTACAGAGCAATAGTAACAAAAACAGCATGGTACTGGTACCAAAACCGGCGGGTGGACCAATGGTACAGAATAGAGGACACAGAGACTAACCCACAAAGTTACAACTACCTTATATTTGATAAAGGGGCTAAAAGCAAGCAATGGAGGAAGGATAGCATCTTCAACAATTGGTGCTGGGAAAACTGGAAATCCATATGCAACAAAATGAAACTAAACCCTCTCCTCTCACCATGTACAAAAGTTAACTCAAAATGGATCAAAGACCTTGATATCAAAACAGAGACTCTGCGTATGATAGAAGAAAAAGTTGGCTCCGATCTACATATTGTAGGGTCAGGCCCCAAATTCCTTACTAGGACACCCATAGCACAAGAGTTAATAACAAGAATCAACAATTGGGACTTACTTAAACTAAAAAGTTTTTTCTCAGCAAGAGAAACAATAAGAGAGGTAAATAGGGAGCCTACATCCTAGCTTTGGTCTTGAGAAGCCAGTTTCACGGGCTTTCCAAAGGATGAGATCTCAAAGGATGAGATCTTTGTCACATCCTTCCCCTGTCCTGTGTGCTGTGTCTCACTAAATGATAACAATTAGATGGAAGACATTTAGGCTCTCTGGTTGAGTGATCAGCACACCAGGAAAGGGGTTCCTATCTGTGATTTACAAAGTCTCAAGTTAGTGAAATAGATTATTGTCAGTTGTAAAGAAAAATATGCCTTCAAAGAGAGCCACTCTTCAGACTAAAAGGGTAGCTTGAAATAAATTGTTTAGGTACATCTGTGTTATGGAGATGAACAGATTTCTAAATTTAAAATTACTTATAAAAATATACTCCCTGTGTCTTTAAATCAAGAACCAAGATTATTTTGGAATCAATCTGATATAACTTTCCTATGTAAATATATGACTCTTACCATTGTGTACATCCACAAAACTGAGGTCCTAATTAGAATGATATATTCCATGCTTGTATAATTATGTCAAAATGGGTTCTACTGTTATGTATAGCTAAAAAGAGCCAATTGAAAACACCAAGAGGATGTAAGCTGGCTGTTCCAATATGGCTCCCTGTCATGATCTGCTGCTCTGCCACAGGCCCAAAGCAACAGGGCCAATTGATCATGACCTGGAACCTCCAAAACTGAATTTTCTAAATGAAAATAAATCTAAAAGTATTCTTGTGACTGTGACTTCTCTGAATGCCAACTCAAAGAAAAAGAAAGAAATCCTGTTCGGTTCCTTGCCTTTGAAGCCTCAGGACAGGTACTGCACAACCAAGTGTTCATGATGTATCAAAGGGAGAGCCATGGACTGTTAATTCCCTGTGATAATTACTATGCCACCAGATTGAAAAAAAATGATGTGTGAATCCAACAGAGAAAACAATATGGCTTAGAAGAGTTCAGGATGAATTCACAGAGGAAGTGATATCTGAGCTGAACTCTGAAGGTAAAGTAGAATTTTTGCAGGTGGAGAAACTGAATAAATGAGTAAATGAAAAAAAAAACACACCAAGATTATTATGAGATTTACTTATAGTATTATATTCTAAGCAACACTTAACATTTGACATAATAACCAAGAGTTAGGTAAAGCCTGACCATAGTAGGTATAGATGCATTTTAGGAGATCCAGTTTTAAAAGTCACATTAGTTTAGATGTCACATTATATTTTTAATAGATTTTAGATCTCTTAACAACAATGAAGACCATTTGACCATAGAAATTGGCTTAATAACCAATGCATTTAATTATAGAAAAATTTCTTTCTCTTTTAGAGGGAAAGTATAAATAAATAATTCCACCCATTTGGATTGGATTGTAATTATTTTGATTGATCTTGTTTTCATAAATTATAAATCGTAACAGGACCCAATTTAAATCTAGGAAACAGTAAATTACTAGTAATTCTACTAATTAGATTTTAAGATCTATCCCCTCATATTATCAATTTCAGTTTGCTCTTAGTTTTGTGATGAATTAGGGCATAATATACGGAGACCCCTTCAAACAGATTGATTTTGGTTTTGCTTCATAGTGTCCATTACAACTAAAAACCAAGCAAACACACAGAAACCTGGAGTTAAATATGCTCCAGCTTTCTCCTCCTGAACCTGAATATATATTGTAACTATATTTTCTTCATAACCAATTGCAGTCTAATTTAGATTCATATATTCATTACACTTTAATCTTAGCTTTCTTTTTATTTTATGTATTTTAATTTATCTTAAATTCACAGATCACCTTGCATGTTTTCATCACGTACAACATGATATTTTGAAGTATGTATGCATTGTGGAATTGCTAAATCTTTCTAATTAACAAATGCATTATCTTACATAGTTATCACTTTTGTTATGAGAGCACATACATCCTCTATCTTTGCATTTTTTCAAGAATTTAGTATAATTGCTGTAGTCACCTTGCTGTACAATGGGTCTCTTGAAATTTATCCCTATTTTAATGTCAATATTTTTTTTAAATCAGGCACTCCCTAGATTGGATTTTTAATGAGTGAGTGAAAATTTAAGGAAAGCTAGACCTGTGTGGCTCTCAAAAGTCATTTAGCTATTTTCCTCCTTTTACAGACAGAAAAACAGATACCTAGAAGGTAGGGTGACTGAGAGGACTGGAGGCTTACTTGTTCTAGATGGATCCTTTTTAAACTAAGTTTCAGACATAGGTTTGTATCTCAGGTTCACTTAGAGGCCCTTTCATATCTTTCTGGTCAGGCTTTTTTTATTGTCCTTCTGGGCAACACCCCCAAACACGACCTCTTTCTTCACCCCTGAAGGATGAAAGGATGATCTTCCTCCTTCTGCCCCCTTCCAAAAGTCAGTGGTGCTAGGTGTGAGCCTCATGGGCCTTCCTATTTTTACATCTGTAGGTGTATCCCCACTGCACTAACTCCCACCTCTTTTCCTTAGACTTAGGGGAGGAGGCACCCCATTCTGGCCTGAGCTAATCCTGGTTTTTCGGTGTCTTCACTTTGTTAACTCCTGTGTTCTCCAGGTCTGGAATTTGCTCTCCCATGTTGTCCCTATTTGGTAGTTTTAGTTCCCTCTTTCCAGTAGCCTTACTTCACCAAAGCACTTATCTCTTCAGGCCTCAGGACAAATATGAAGCTGTTAGTGAAATATTTGTATTCATTAAGTCTAAGGACTTGGTTTTATTCCTTATTTGACTGAAAGTTGTGTCTACATACAAATGTGCTGATGGGATTCCTTTCTGGTCAAACAAAACAATAAGGCATACCATGGGAGTAGATTAATTTTGAAAATATTAAATGATATACAAGGAACATTTAAGTTCCTCAAAACTTACTATTGCCACTGAATGTGATGACTCTTTTCCACAATTCTCCATTAACAGGTCATTTTAGAGGATGGTAGCCCATGACAACTGAAATAGTTGCTTCTTGGCATATTTTCAAGAAAAAAAAAGTGTCATTTTTTGTTGTAATTTTTTTCTAATAGATTACCAAGAAGAAATGCCACAACCCTTTATCAAGGGTATGTTTTATGCTAGTAATCATAAAGGAAATCATTTTGTATTATACTTGGCTTGATTTAATTTTTGTGGTAGAGAGATTATATTTTGAGAGATTTAGTCATATTTTATAGGAATCCCTAAATTCAACAGAAATATGAGGCATTTTTTTGACTGGCACATTTGGAGAGTTGAAAGGCAAAGCAAACTGAGGTCGAGTCAGTATTTTATTGTTAAGGTACTTTGGAAATAAAAAAGTTAAACCACTTGGCTTATTCTTGCAAGAAAGTAGTAGCATTTTAAGGTAGATGTGATGTTGTGTTTTAGGACTAGCACTATGTCTGATTCTGTCTTTTCCAAGTATAATATAAGTAGGACTGTGGGAAGCTGGAGAGGGAAAATTTCTTTAGTGATTGATTAGAACTGCCATATATGTCCATGTGAAGCATGCAGTTGTTTTGATGTTTTAAGTCCTATGAATGTAGGTACTAGCCTGATCAGAAAGGGGCATGTTGACTTTGTGTCTGAGTCCTTTTTGGTCATCTTCCTGTATTCTATCTCTCAGTATAAATTTTCCAACTGAGTCTTATTTGAGTGGAAGAATGTTCACCTTTCTCGTAAACATCTACTCTTATATTCGGGTAAGGTTTGCCTTCAGTGTGGGGTCTGGCATTCCTATTCATTTGCTGTGAAAGCTGTTGTTCATCACCTTGGCTTAGGGTTTGCGCTTCATGGTTCTTAGTTCAATCTCTTTTAGAAATCAGCTCTGATTTTATTTTATTTTTTTCCATTTTTTTTGTTTATAGAAAACTACAATGAAAAATGTTATTGACCACACACTCCTAAGTTTTAAGGTGTAAAATGGTTCCCCAATTAAACTTCCCACCAAATCCATGGTTGAGCTATGAATAGAAATATGGTTCTTAGTTATATATATTAGTTATATTATATATATATGTTTTATATATATATATATATATATATATATATATATATATTACAGAAATATCCATAATTGCTTTTCTTTATTACTATTATTTCTTCAACAGATGAAAGAGGCAAAACATTAACATAAGTTACAGTCATACTTACTATTCACAGTACCCCTGAAAATTCTTGATAAGGAATATGGATGATAGGTGTTTTAGTCAGCTTGATCTATCTCCCTCCCTCCCTCCCTCCCTCCCTCCCTTCCTTCCTTCCTTTCTTCCTTCCTCTTTAGCCATAATTCAAGTTTGCCCTCATTATTATAAAATGACCCTTCAAGTCCAAGTCTTGCACTGAACTTATGACAGATCTAACCATATAATGTATATTGAGCAGTGAGGCTGAGATTAAGCTAATCTTTTTTTTTTTTTTTTTTTTGTATGTTAAATTCCCTCTTTAGTTTCTGCCACTCTTTTAATCATCTGGGCTTGAAACTTGAGAATCATCAACAGATCATTCCCTGAAACGTCTGAACTTTCAGTTGACACATTATCTACATTGAATTTCAGGTTTATTCTTCTGTTTCTCCCCAATAACACCTTTGGTTTGTGTATCCTCATTTCCTGTATTGTATCCAAAATATCTCTCATTTAATCTCCTAAATCTCCCATCTCTTATCCTTCTCCAGTTTGTTTGAAACACTTATTTTTAACTAATAATTCTAACAAATTTTACTTAGATGATAAGCCTATTTTTATTTAGCCCTTTAATGGCTTAAAAGTGTTTTGAGAGTCCTTACTTTTTTTTCCATCATTACAGAGTGAAGTATATTATTCGTCTTTTAGGCATTAAGAAACTGTTCAAGGACTTCTCCATAACTTAGCTATATTTCTCTTTCCACTTAGAGTACTATCCTGCCTTCCTTTGTTCTAGCAATTCTTCAAAAAGGCACATTAATGCCACTTGATCTATGAGGTTTTCTTTGGAATTTTCTGTAGGCAGCATTCTTCATTCCTCTTGAAGAATCAGTCATATTTGCTTAATAAAATATTGTTTTAAATGAATTGAATCAGATGGAATTTTTAAAAAGAAAACCAAAGCCCTTATGCTTTTATATTTTGTTAAAATTCTCTTACTTCTCCCTTGTGGCTTTTGGGGAAATCTCTACAAGCTATTCTAATTGTCAAATTTTTGTTAAGAATTGAAGACAAAAGTTATATTAAATTGTACTGGACACTTGGACCCATTCGAATCCCTTGTGGTAAAGTACATATATTGTATATGTATTTTAGATGGTAACTCTTCAGAGAAAAAATTGTATCAGTAAAAAATGTTTATTTTATATGCACACTATCCTCAGTTTGAATACTACATGTAAGCATTTTCCTCAGTTTGATATTAAATCAAAAGGTGGTATTTTCACTCTTTTAGGTATTCCAAATCTAAACCTGTTAAGTAGCTGGCAAGTTAACATTTTAGATCATCATAATACCAAGTTTGACATAACAGTTTTATGTGTCAAAGTAATTTTCCTCCAATACACTTTTCCATGTAAGAAGTGAGGTAGTGTTATTTCTATTCTAGCGTAATGGAGTTTGAAATTCAGACATCATTTTATCCTAAAGCAATGTGAAGAAATAGAGGTGGTATCTCTCTTATTATAGAAATTTGTGGCTCTCGGGCTTAGCAATAGTCATGAGGAGCCCGTGCTTGCCTTGAGAGCAGGGGTAGAAGTTTGGGAAATGTGCAGTATTTGGTGAAAGGCAATGAAGCAGAAGGTACAGCTCATCTAAGGTTTAAAATAAACTACCCGCTAGTAGCTTGACAAAAAAGAAAAAGGTTGGCTTTAAAAATGACTCTGTCCTCTGCTTTGTTTTAAGCCTGATGTATTCCAAAGATAAAAGTGGAGAGAACAATTTTTAATAAGTTGAAGGGAAGCGGCATATTTTTTGTGAAACCAGCATGCATGCATGTCTCATGGTGTTGGTATTTCTGCTTCTGCTTTCATCATCCTAGATGCAGTAATTAGAAATGCAAATCCCAGAAAAAAATTTTGCCTAATTTTGTGTTGATTGTCTCATAGTTAACTTTTAGAGACATACTGAGCATCATCAGCCAGGAAACATCAGTGTATGGGTCTAGTTCCACTTTTTTGCACCATTGTTTTAGATTTTTTCAAGTGTAGGATACAACCAGATGGATTACATGCAGAGCATGATCAAATTGATGGAGCAGTGTTCGAGGATCTGCAAGGTCATATTTTCACCTTGATTCATTAGAATTAAGTAAACATACAATGTAAGTGACTTCAGTCAAGTCATGATGAAATATTAAAATAATTACCTTACCTTGGCTACAGTTACTAAGAGTAAAAAGATGCCCATTCTCACTTTTCCGCAATCATTTATGGCATTTTTTTACAATTATTTTTTAAAATAGGTTTATCAACTCAATGAAAAGGTTCTTTGAATTGGTAAGGGAAATATTCCCAAAAAACCAAACTAAAGATTTTAATTTTCTTAATGAAAATGATGGCAAATGTTTTATGAAAAGGTAACTAATGCGAGAATGATCTAATGCAGATGAGACACATGTTTTTAAAGAAAATAAACTTGAAATCTTCCATTTCATATTGTGTAATATGATGTTATTAAGAATATTAATAATCCATACACATACACACATGTGATTTAACTAGATTTTTCTAGAAGAGGTCAATTTAATTAGAAGAGTTAGTGTCTGAAAGAGTAATAGGAATATTTGAGAAATGGATGGAACTCCGTCTGCTGAGCTGTTACCTTTGCCTCCTTTTTCCAGCAAGCCCCTTTCACTCCAGGATGGTGAATGACAGCAGGTGCTCAATTGAGGTTCATCTCCTTCTTTTCCTTTTTCCATCCTTCAGCTTTAACAATAGCCTTCCCTCTTCTCCCCCACTTTTCTTTTCTTGGAGAGTTCCTCAGAGACCCATCCTATAAAGCTTCCAACTCCATGGTGGGTCCCAGTCCTGACTTCAGTTATTCCTCCCTGTTCCCAGGATTTATCTTCTTGACTTTCACTCAATAAGTAGTTTTATTTTAAGTAAATATGTCAAAAGCCTAGTAGAACTGCAGGCACAGAGTTAAGTGCAATGTAAGTTCTAGCTACCACCACCGCCACCCTGTTACTTCCACCTGCTAAGGGTACACTTTGGAACTCAGGGGTTTCCTAGAAGCAAGGTCCCTCTTTGCCATTTAATACAGAGCTGCTGCTCTTCTGGGGAGATATTCACCCAAGCCTGGCCCCTGGCTGGCATCTATAGGGAAATGGGATCAATGAGGGGCATCTCTAGTTGGATGCCAGAATTAGGAATTCTAATACTTCTAATTTTTGAACTCTAACCCTTAAACTCTGTCACTGAACTCTGTTCTGGCTTTATTTCAAAGAACTATAGGCTTAAACATGAAACTTGATACTGCTTTTTAGTTTAGAAATAGTATTAACTACTCTGTAGAATTTTCTTCGGGAGTTGTATTTTATAATATAGTTTTCTACCTATGGATGGCACAATTTCTGTTACATAGTAATGAATTTAACCTTTTCTGTGATATTCAGCAAAAGCAAGGCATTAACATTTTTTCATGTTATAATAGAAAATCAAGTAAAAGCTAACATTTAATGAGCTAGGCTCTGTTTTAAGTTCTTTACATGTGTTCACTTACTTAATCCTCGTGACAGTTCTAGTTGGGAAGTACTATTTTTCTGCACTTGAGAAAAGTGATACAGAGAGATTAGTAACTCACTCAAGGTGAATTATGAATCCAGGATGTAACCTGAGCAATATGGTGCTGGAGCCCAAGTTTGTAAATACTATATTACATATTGTGTTCAGTAGTTTATTTTAATAAATATTTTGATGAACATTTTAAAAGCAGAAAGCTATATTGGCTCTCTGACATACTGTTATTAAATTATTTTGACCTACTCAGTGATTTCTTTATTAGTAGAATATTTTAGAGACTGAATATATATTTGTATAGAAATTATATAAATATATAATTATAATAACTATACATATAATAAGTACAAGTTTGTAATAAATGTAATATGTAAATAAAAATATATTAATAATTACTCATATACAAACTTACTTAGCCTATACCTTAAAGTAAATTTTGTATTTTGTAAGCTTATCATTTGGAGAATTGTAATAAAACTGTGGTATCTCTTTTGTTTGGACTTTTCTTAAAGTTTATTTTTAACTCAGTCTTTAAAAAGTCTACCTGCCTAAAACAATGTACAGGAGGAGCTAAATTCCCAGTTTCCCCTTCTGACATCTGATAGACAGCAGTAACAAAATAGGTTTTAATTTGTGGACCCTAAGATCATTTCAACAGTTTTGAATAACTGAAGGAAATATGGGTTGCTAGCCAAATTTTTCCTTTTACAAAGGAATATAAAATGGGATTATTTAAGTTGAAGGAAGACTCCTACTGTAGATCCTAAATCACACACCAAAACTTATGCATGAGAGTTCTCAACACTAAGCCAAAGCTGATGATTTCATCTTAAATATGGTTGCCATTTCTTTGCTTCAGAAAATTGCAGAGAGAAACTTAAAGCAAAAAAAAAAAAAAAAAAAAGAGAGAGAGAGAGAGAGAGAGAAAATCCTACAGTCCAATGACAGCCTATGTACTGGAGACTTCAGCAGTCTTATATACATCTGGCCCAATTGCTTCTTTTTACAGATCAGATAAAACTGAGGCTCACAGAGGATAAATGACTTGATCAAGATCTTTTGGCTAATTCATTGCCAACATAGGTCTAGATCCCTTATCTCCCATCTGATGTGCTTTAGAATGATTCCCTGAAGAGATCTCAAATATTTCAGCAGAGCATCATTAATGGAATCCTAAATGTAAAAGACCCTTATTACTTAAGCCACTACAGATATTTGCATTCATATCCCGGGTATTGTCAACACCTTTTATTGATCATCTTGAGAGATAAATATCAAAGGTCTGAACACAGAGGACTGTTAGAAGAGTTGATGCATTTAAAAATTCTCTCTCATTTTCTGTCCAAAAGAGACACATTTGGAATATCTGACTTAGCAAGGCAAAGAATTGTTTGGGATGGGTAATTGCCAGCTTGACATTTGTTATTATGGCTTTGTCATTTTTACCCTGTAGTTTATGAAATTTGCTATTGTATATTGCCCAAAGGCTTTAAAAAATCAATGGTTGCATTTTAAAGCATATAGAATAAAATAAATTAAATGCCACAATTCACATTGTATAATTTTAAGACTTTGGGGAAGCTGGGCATATCAAGGTCAGGCTATTCCTGGGGTATTAAGAACACTGGAAGATATTGCTTCCAGCTCATTGTACTTTCTATATATTTTATGGTGTCAATTTTACTACATAAATGTACAAATGAGAATATATTAAATGAATATACACAGAAGATTTTTGAAATTTAATGCTGCTGAGGTAGCATCACCAGCATTTAAGGGTCTTGACTTATGAGAGGCCTGTAGACATCTGCTATCCTTTCTGTCATCTCATCAAAATGTAGAAAAGAGAATTAAGAACAGGGAGGAGCTGTGTTTGCATGAATTGAAAGATTTTGTAGGCACTCCAAATGCTTATGAAATCTCAACCATGAAATTAAGCTTTTTTTCCCCCTCACTATATGCCTGTATAATACCAGCCAGTGTTCTTCATGAAGGTAAAACAGAATTTCTGGAACTTTCCATGGAGCAGGATATGACATAATTTTTTTTCAAAAGAATTTAAAACTAAAACAATTAAAATATTATTTAATATTTATATGACTGTAATCTCCCTAAAGTACAAATTTCCTGAGGCTGGAATCTGTGCATATAATTTGTTTTAATCCCAAACCCTTAGCCCAGTGTTGGGCTTTCCCAGCGTGCTAATGACTCACATTGAGATGAAGGCAGCAAGCTTGTGTTTCCCGGGTCTTGGTCACTCTGCTCCCATGAGAGCAAGAGTCCGTCATTCTTATTCCCATTTCTTTCAGAATGGTCAAGAATTTGCCATTAACACCTTGTTGCTTCTTTGAGTTGCTTTTTATTACTTCTGTGTGTCCAGTGATAACATTAAAATATAAACACCATTATGAAATTCTTCTTGATGGTTGGTTTTTCTCCAGCTTTTAGCATTCAGAATACCTTGAGATTGGAGACTTGCTCAAAGCGCTATGTGTCTTGTGTGAACATGGGCCCGGGTCATTTATCCCCATGGGTGAACTTTGTGATTAAAGCCCCTTCTCTTGTCTGTTGGACAGTGTCCTCAGCCCAGGATAGCATTCTTGAAGCCCTTGTGATTCCAAAGGTTTGCATTTGCTCTCCTCACTGGCTGTTCTCTCTCTTAATAGACTCAGACTTACATGGTCTCTTCTTCAGCTCAGACTCTCTGACCCCTTCTATTGTGAATGCTTGAGATGCTACGTCACCATGTAATATTTTGTTAGTGAAACTAATAATATGGTAAGACCTACTTATATGAATGATCAAATCTTTGAGATGGGGGAATATTTGTTCTTGTGATTGCTTGCAGTTTAATATTGTCTTTATTAATGTTTAGAATTGTCTTAACTTTGATTTTTTTGCCACTAATTTATTTCTCCTTCATCCTTTCTTTTTTTGTTCTCCTTTTCTCTTCCTCCACCTCTTCCTCCTCATTTTTCCAAAACATAACCTCTCCTCTACCAGCATGAGTTTGCTTCAGCTTAGTCCATCAGGAATTCATTTGTCAATTTTGAAATGCATGTATGGATCACTATGGAAAAGATCACAAAATGTTCCTGCTACAGCCCCTACTGTTCAGATACTTAGGAACTTGAATAAGACTTTCCTGTCTTCTTCCATGCCAGTCTAGGTTGCAGGTATTGGAAAATTGAAAGGATGTATTTAAACCAAAGTAGAATGTTGATATTACCTATTGGAATATTTTCTCTGAGTCTTTACCCTCCTTATGTCTTTGAGGGAGAGGGAGGGAGGGAGGGAGGGAGAGAGAGAAAGAGGGAGGCAGTGAGGGAGGAGAGAGTCTTTGAAAAGCCTTTGCCTCTGCCATTCACATCTTCTCTGCCCCATGTCCTTACTGATTCCTTCAAAATGAAAGGTCAGGACAGGAGGAGGCTTTCTTGACATAATGCTGGTAAACCCAGGATGCTCTTGCAATTGTCCCTCTGATTTCCAGGTTAGGCCTAGAAATGCCTAGTGGGACTTTGAAATATAAACCCTTAAGAAAAATTAGGAAAGGTAGCAGAATACAACAATTACTAATAGGGCATTATGTAAAATTGTGGATGTGTAACCGACGTGATTCTGCAATCTGCATTTGGGGTAAAATTGGGAGTTCATAACCCACTTCAATCTAATGTATGAAATATGATATGTCAAGAGCTTTGTAATGTTGTGAACAACCAATAAAAAAAATAAAATTAAAAAAAAGAAAAAGTATCTGATTTTATCTAAAATATTGCATCAAAAAGTACACCAAAATTTTTCAAAATAAAAAGAACTAAAAACTATTAAATGCTTACTCTGTAAGGCTTTAATGATTTTTTTAACCAATATTAAAGTTTAATCCAAGCAAAAAAACTTTTAAGTTGGTATCTTGTTGTTTTCCTAATTTTATAGATGAGGAATCAGAGTCCTGAAGAAGACCCCCTCCAACACACATATGTGTATATACATCCACATATATGTAATACATACACACATATATATACATATATGTATATATATGTATATATGTACATATATATAATACACACATACATACACAACACACAGATATAGGTATGTATGTTTATGTCTTTCTAAAGACTCGAATCTTAAGTGGCAGGGTTGTGATTTAAACTCAGTTTAGAATGAATCTGGAACCACTATGAACCAATCTGTTAATCACCTTTCCCTTGGAGCAGCCACTAAACATGGGTATTTAGATATGGAAATGAATAAAAATAGGTGACTTGACTTACAGGGAGTGTTAATTATCAACTTATATCATTTAGCAGTTGTAAGTTCAGATAATTAAGGAAAACTGAGAGAAAATGTGAACACCACTCAGGGTGTTTGGAATGAATTAAAGCCAAGAGGTGTTAGCTCACAGGTATGACTGCAGAATGGCCTCTGGTGTGTAAAAGAATCCCCACCAGTGCCAGGAAACTTTATTCACATTTCCATGACTTAAAGCATTAATACTTGTTGAAATGCAAAATTCCCTACCTGGAGGCAGGTGGCTAAGGCTGAAATATTCAACCAATGAATTACAGAACTACACGAATTACTGAGTGGCAAGTGCTTTATCAGAGGACTTAGGTCTGGTTCTCTGGAAACACAGCCTAGATGAGGTTCTTGTATAGTGATGTAATAAGCAGATGCTCTTAAATGAAACCTCTAAGCAACACCGGGGTATGGGGTACAAGGGACAGGGAGAATAGTCTTAGTATGATTCTGTGGAGGCTTTGGAGCAAGAACCTCCATTGAGTTGAGGAAAGGGGCTGGCCTTTTGTACCCCTGATAAGTCAGCCATTGACTTGTCCCCTTTCCTCTCTTCTCTTCCCAGTGAAACCTCCCAGACATTTCCTAAAGACTTGATTCCCAGGGGCTTAGGATAATTCCTAGGAGAAGGTTATAGCTGTGAACAGTTGGTGGGGAATGAGTGATGGACCCCAGAAAGGGAAGAGGTAGTGGGAAGGCATCCTAACAATATCTGCTATGAAGGATGTGGACAGAATGCTCCAAGAGAGCAGAGAATGAAAAGGTTAATTTTCCACTTGATAGAGGTGGAATTTTTAGTCATTAACGACATGGTATAAATAAGGCACTCAAGAAGTAAATTTAATAAAGAAGTATGTGGAAGAGAGTGTATGCAAGAGAGAACATGCATTATATGGAAAAAGGGGGAGCAAAATGGGTTGTGTACTTCAAAAGTATCATCTAGTATTTAAAAATCCTAATTATACAGATTTTTAGAATTGTTTACCCATAAAGCAACAAGTAACATGGATTATTAGTAGGGTGGCTAGATTAGTTCCATGTTTTTCCCCCTGGAAGATCATAATTTAACAATGTTTTCTTTTTTTGTTTTTTAAATAACTTTGTGGCTTTGGTCTATTTGCCTCATGTCACAACCGTGGGTTATCATGTACACTCTACCATGTGATGGACAGTGTCGTCTTTGCAGACATCTCAGATCAACCAGTTGCAGAGGTGGATGCCTTCCTAGAGGGTGTGGGAAGCAGAAGACAGAGATCATAGGAAATATACCCTGGAAAGCTTCCCACCAGCCTTGTGGACAACATGTCTAGGAAAGGAAAATCATTCCACTAGTGCTGGTCATGTACAGCTTTGGAACAAAAATATTTATTAAAATATATAACTTGAAAAATCTTTCCTTGTTTGCTTGCTCTACCATCTGCTTCCACACTTACAGTATTAGCATAATTAAATTAGCACTTTCCTATCTCACCTTCCTCTGTTCTGGCATGTACTGTAACTAATATATCCATTTTGCAGGACAATATTTTTGACAAGGTATTTTTAAAATTAAACAAGTGATATTCCTTATAAATTTAATCTGAAACAAAGGATGGACCTTTGGATGATCCTTAATGACTTTTTCAAAGGGAAAGTAGAAAAGAAAAACAAATCAACAACAACAACAAAAAACCAAAACCAAAGATCAAGCTGATTGTTATTACCGTGATGTTCTGTTTTTTTCTTTTTTTCCAAAACATGGATAAATTAAGTGACTGTAAATTCTCAACAACAATGCATAAGCTGATGAAGATCAAGGTGACGCCAAGTGCTCATCAAATTCCAGGCTTGGGGCCAGCCTCCTTGTGTAGCACTTGTAATCTGTTTTCTCCTGCCAGAATTCATGTTTCTCAATCCTGTTTTGCTCAGCAACTTAAGGAAATCATGACTGGAATTATACACTCAGTTTTTAGTGTGGTAATATTCAGCAGTTCTTTCTTAAAGACTCAGTAGCTTCACATTTCTTCTATCAACACAGCCACCTTCTTGATCATAATACCCACAATTATAGCAGTGGGATATTCACGACCATTGTCTCTACTTCTTGGTTTGGCCAGACCTTTAATTTTTGAACCAATGGTAGTCTTATAAAAGGGCCAGTTAGGCAGTGAATGGGTACTACATATCTCCTTTGCAAGAGTTCATTTTTCTCACTGCGTCACTGGAATTCTGGCAAATATAACTTTGCAAAGAGTGAATAATTTTCATTCAAAACAGTTACTTTGGGTGGAGGGTTGGGAGCTCTCCCAAAGGGTAATGATATTAAAATTCTGCTTAATAAAATCAGATTTTTTTTCATAACTTTACAAAGTACTTTGGCTTATTGCAGTTGAACTATCATCTTGATTCTACTTTTTCCTGTTACTTTGGCCCAATGTTTCTACTTTCCATTTTCTTTCCAATTAAATTACTTGGCATCTTTTAATCACTGCTGCCATGTGCTGATATTGCCTCCATCTAGTGGTGCTGGGATGCCACCATCTTGGTCTCCTAGTTGATGCTGTTTTCTAATAACAGACTCTGGCAGGTGGTCTGCATGAAGGGTGGTCTGATTTCTATGGGAGCATTTGATTCCTTGGATTGTCACCCACCTCCCTACCTCTTCCCCAGACTCCTTCACTGGTGTTTGGCATAGTTCATTTAACTATTTTGCTCTTTCTTCCTTACATTTGTTCTGAGCTCATCCTTTGCTACTTCCTTTAAATAGGATCTTACTCAGTGCTGCTTCTTAAGGTATATTCTGTTCTCTGTTCTCAGACTATTTGGGATAGGACTTAAAAGTTTTAAAATCAGGAGAAAACCCCCTAGATTTGAATCCTGATTCCACTACTCATTAGCTATGTGACTTAGGGAAAATTTTTAAAATTTTCAGAAGCTCTATTTTCTTCTTTCCTTTTTTGGTACTGGAGATTGAACCCAGGGCCTTATGCATGCCAAGCAAACATGCCATTGCTTAACTATACCCCCAACCCTCTATTTTCTTACTTAAATTGGAAGCTATAACACTTTTTATCCTGAACAATAACCTATACATAGGGTGTGTGTGTGTGCGTGTGTGTGTAAGGTGAATATTAATGATATGTAGAATAAACTCATAATACTGGCAGCTATTGCCTTATTCTCATATAAACACATGTATCTTGCCAAGGTTGTAGATTTCATGAAGACGGGGGCAATTGCTTTGTTGTATCTCCAGCAATGGAGTAGATGCTTAGCAGTATATAGTGAATACTCACTAAATTGTTATAGAAAAAAATATTTCACTGACACAATAACTCTAAAACATAATTGGCTTTCCTAATTTCTCATCTTAACTGCAGAACTTAATCTCCAAACTCTTCCACAGAATCTCTGTGGACATCTCAAGGTAAATATGTCCAACGAACATGCTCTTTTTGCTAAGTTCCACCTTTCTGTTCCTGTTAATAGTACCATCCTTTAAATGCAATTTAGATGTAATACTAATATTTTCTCTGGCCTCCCATATCTAACCAAGTCCTAATTATCTTTATGATTTGCATACCACCCCATTTCAGGGACTCTTGAGTTTAGACTCAACCCATTCTCATGTATATTATTACTATAATTTTATAGCTGGCCTTCTTTCTTTATGTCATAAAGCATTACCTAAGCTGTTCCAAGAATGAGCTTTATAAAACTCAAAATTATCCAAGCTGTGCAAATGAAATAATCAAAGCCCCCATAAGTTGAGAGAACGCCTTGTTGGCCAGGGGTTAAATTTAGAGATTAGGTAACATCTAGAATTTAGGCTTCCCATTTCAAACACCTATACATCTTCTATTTGATCACTGGGCCTCCCTATTAGGAAATACATGCCAGGGATCTAGCAATTGTTTTAAAGGGCTGAATTTTGATGTGAGAAAAGTTTGAGCCTCCTTTTCATTTTTTTAGTTAGAGAAACTAGAACAGTGCTCAATATTTAAATGGTAGCCACACAATGGTGGCAGTGCCTCTGCAAGTTCTTGGATCTGAATCACGACTTTGCTTCTTTTCTTTTGACCCTTTCTGCTTCTCTGAATTTACAAATGTGCATGCAAGAAAAAAATCCTTCTCTCTAAAGATCCAGGGGTAAGAGTGAAAATAAGAATCCAGATAATAAAGTACAGCTACAAAAGGAAGCCCACTTAGTTTGGAAAAACCATTACTGTATCAGAATGATCTATCTGCAAGTGACTTGCATGAACATATTTTATGTGCCCGCCAGCATGTTTTTTGTGGTTCCCTGCAGCAGATATTGCTCTTTTATTACTCGTTAGCCACTTAAAATCCAGCCCAATTTTAACAGTGCTAAAAGAGCAAGAAAATTTATTTTAAAGAAAAAGGCTACATTCTTCTAAACCAGAGTCATAATATTAATACTTAAAATGCATGGCAACATGCTGGGAAAATGGGATAGTTATTTAGATATATTATAAAATGTAGCCCACCACTTTGATGTGATTCACTACTATTTCACCAAACCAATTTAACAGTATCCTGTAGAGAGGGAATAGTGCAATTAAAATTAGTAACAGAGATTTTCACATGCATAGATCTAAATCAGGGTAGGTTGATAATGAATTAAGTAATTTTGCTTCCTTGTGAAGTCAAATCCATAATAGATGCATTGAGTATAGTATTCATGTTTAAAGGACCTGTAGACGCACAGCATTCTGACTCGATTGACAATATTCCCCATAGTTTTCTTCCTTCTTTGTTTTTTCTGTTTGACTTTGATGACGGAATCTAAGTAGGTAGTCATAATAAATTAGTATAATTTGGCTATTTGATCAACTGGCTCTGTTTCAGCAAAGGCCAAATCCTTTCAAAACATTATTTTACAAATCTAATTTTTTAAGAAATCAAAGCCACAAAACTACTTGTGAATCTTTAGATTTAAGAATTAGATCCTCTATAACTTTTCAGTGCCAAAGCAGACAAGAAAGTTATTCTTTTCTTTTTAGGAGTTTGATATGAAAACACCAGAGGTGCCTCCACCTAGTGAGTTACTGACCCAGTGCATTGCTATTATTGATACTTGAAGTTTCATGCTTTCAGTTCTGAGGCTGTGCCAGCAATAGCCTGCAGCACCGAGGCACTGGGTATTGATGGCTGTATCATCACTAGATCTTAACACTGGTTTACATTTGTCATTTCTACACTAAAAGTAGGATTAATTTGCCCTGAGGAAGTTGATAAAGAGCTATAGACACACTATTTCTGGGACTTGTAAAAAGTGTTAGAACATACTCACCAAGGGAACACAGAAGTAGTGACAGTGACAATAATTAGAAGGATTTTTTCTTCCTTCATCATAACTATGTGAAAGGCTGTATACTACCTCTTATGGATCTTATCTGAATTAGTGACCTTCTGCCAGGCTAGAAGGAAATGTCAAACTAACCATTTATTCTGGTCCCCTGGTTTCCTTCTTATGAACAATAATATTTACTCCCAATAATATCGCCCCAGTTTTAAGGAAATAATGTGATTTATGGGACAAGTTGAATTTGAAAGTAAAACAATAAACAAAATACCGAAAGACACATTGATTCTGGATTAATCCCAAAGTTCCCACTTGCAAACTCTGAAATACTAGGTAAGTTATTTCTTTTTTTTCTGAGCTTATGTTAGTTCCTCTATCAGTAAAATGAACATATGATAATAGTAATTATTTCACAGGATTGTTGTGAAGACTAGAGATGTAACATGCTTTGTATATCAAAGGTACTTAATAAATTATTATACACAGAAGTTATGATGATTTTTGTCTCATGCCTCAAGAGAAATGATACTATGACCACATACTCATGAAAAATTTTGCATTTGTCTTCTCTAGGTAGCCTTCTAGCTTGCAGAGAGATGAGTGGTAGAATGCAAGACATCCTCACATTTGTTAATTCACACACCAAACACTTATAAATGCTTACTATGTGCCAAGTATTAGGAATATAGAGTTGAACATGGCAAAGCCATGGCCAGGCCTTATATTCTAGTAGAAGAGAAAGAAGACAAATATATGTGAAATGTCAAGATACTGCTACAAAGAAATATTAAGCATTTTATAGGTGACAGAGTAATAGGGAATGATACTTTAGATAGTGTTTCAAGTGTTTTTTAATCTTGCAGAGAAATCCCAGAAACACAAAATGCCAGCCATTAAAAAGAACTCTTACTGCTGTCTCATAGAGTTGCTTAATTCCCAGTGGATGTACTCAAGCAGGAGGCAGCATGGTCAAATGGAAGATGTGTGGGTGCTGGAAAACAAGAAGTCTTTCTAGTCCAACTCTGGTACCAAGTACATGGCTACCATATGCAATTCACATTATCTTAGCTTCAGTGAGTGTTCCACTTATTTGGAACAGACAAATGGATATAAGAAAACGTCCTTAAAACTTTCTTAAAACTTACTTCCTGTCATCAAAGAAAGTAGACAGATACACATGTAATATCAAATCCTATAAAAATATAAAGGGCAAAAGTAATAATAGGGGGTGTCATCTTCCATGGTGTACCAAGTATTTAATGTCTCTCTGAGAATAAACATTTAAGCAGGAACCTCAGTAATGTGAGGGGGCAAGCCATACATATCCCTAGGAGGGATATGTACTACCAAACAATCTACCCACAGAGTACCCAGGGGAGTGGGCTTGAAAGGTTTGAAAGGCCATGGGGTTGGTGTAGCTGGTGAGCAGAATACAAAAGAGGCATGTGTGGAGCTGTAACCAGGACCGGGCATAGGTTTTGGGTTTCTAAGAGGAAAAGGAGAACACTGGAGAGTTTAGGGTAGGAGTAAATGTGAACTGAGTAATAAAAACAATTCTTCTACTTGCTGTGTAGAAAGTATACTAGTAAAGATCAAAGTGGAAGCAGAGACATTAGTTCAGAAGGCAATTTAACTGCAGAGGCCTAGATGAGAAGGTGGCCTGCACCGAGGCATGGTGGAGAAGGTGAGAAGTAATCAGATTCAGGACAGATTTTGAAGTTGAACCCAGCATAATCTGTTGATGGATTGGATGTGAGTTTGAAAGGCAAGAAGTATTTAAGGCTGGTTTCAAGCTTTTGCTTGAGCTACTGAGTGAATGGTTGTAATTTATAAAAATAATAGTTAAAAAACAGGTAGGTGGAGTTCCTGGGGAAGATATAGGAGTGGGAGGAGGTCCAGATTTCAGTTTTACACGTAATAACTTTAAGAAGACGCCATTTCAAGACAGAGGGAAAAATTTTGCTTGTATCTTCTAGGTAGCCTTCTAGCTTGCTGAGAGATGAGTGGTAGAATGTGAGACATCCTCACATTTGTTCATTCACACACCAAATACTTATAAATGCTTACTGTGTGCCAAGTATTAGGAATATAGAAGTGAACATGGCAAAGCCATGCCCAGGCCTTATATTCTAGTAGAATATGAACCTGTAGTTAGCAAGGAGGAAGGCTAGAGGTATAATCTGAGAGTTATCAGAATATGCCTGGTATTTATAGCCAGAGAGCTGGGTGTTATCACCTAGGGATAATTGTAGATATAGAAGAAAGAGTTTTGGGAAAGGAACTCTAGAACCTTCCAGAATTTGTACATCTGAATAAGAAGAGGATCTTGAGAAGATACAGCCAGTGTCTTTGTTTTAAAATTGTCCTTGAGGAAGCTAGAAAAAATGTTTTGTAGATTTAAAAAAAAAGGATGATGTGAAAAATACCCCAAATAAATGAAATAGAATATGAAAATTACTACTGTAACAATTCCTTTAGTCACCTTAATTTTATAATCTGTTATGAATAGATGGTACTCTTTTCAATTACCTAAAGATTGAGCATATCTCAAAAGTATGAGTGACAAAAGGAGAGTATAAACAGATTTTAAATTAAAGTTCAGTAATATTCAACTCAACTGTATCACACCACATTTTGAAGTAAATGCTTTTATCTTTAAAAATGTTAAGAAGCTCTACGTAAAATTTTAATGCAAGTGTGTATATAATTTTCATGAGCAGGCAGGACATGAAGATTTGCTCTTGAAGAGCAGCATAATAATAGACATGAAAAGAATCACAAACATCACAGTTAAATGAGGTCAAGCCAATGAAATAACTAGGCCGTAAATATTTCTAAGTTAAAGTGCCTATTGCTAAGTAAAAGCATCAGTGATTTTCTGACCATTCACCATTAGAATCACCTGGAGAGTTGATTAAACACAAATTTCTGGGCTCCACCCTCAGGGTTACTTAGTAGGTCTGATTTGGGCTTCAGAATTTGCATTTCTAGATTGTTCCCTGGATATATGATGCTGGTGATCCAGGACCACATGTCAGGAATCGCTCTGTAGTCTGTAGCTCCTGTGACAGAGTTCTTTGTGTGTGTGTGTGTGTTTATAAAAAGCAATGATAATGACTATTTTATGTTGTTCACAAAATAATGTATGGGGAATATGCTAATCTTTCTGAATTCTTCATTTCATTTCATCCTAAAATGAACCCTAAGCAATAGGTGTCATTTTATGTACATAGAAACTGAAGTTCAAAGGCATTGACTAATTTGCCTAGAGTCATTAGCTAATAGCTAATGAAGCTGGCAGTGCAGTTTACTCAGTCAGAACTGTACAGTGCAGAGTCTTGCTTCTCAAAGTGTTGTCCATGGATCTCAGCCACCTTGACATTACCAAGGAGCTTATTAGAAATGGATCTTGGGCCCCATCTAGGATCTACTGATACTGCCATTTAATAGGATTTTCAGGTGATTCCTGTTACCTTTCCTCAATAAAGTTTTGAGAAGCATTGGTATACAGAGCTTTTTTAGCATAGTTCTGAGCATATAGGCAATTAAGACAACACAAAGCAGAAGAAAGAATCCAGAGAAAGTGATACCTAAGATCTTGTCCTATCATCAGAATACAAAGTGTTTGCCCTAAAAATGAAATATTAGAGTATCAAATTAAATCACATGAAATTGACTGTTTTTGACCTTCAAAAACAATGGCCTAATAGTAGGAGGAACCCAAACTGAAATGGCTGAGACCCAAAGATGTATTGCAAATTAATACCAGCTAGTAGGCTTATTGACAATGAACTAAAAACAAGTATTAGAAGTTCCACAGCTCAACACTGTGTATGCATGGGTGCATGCTGAATGACAAGGCCTGCTACATGCAGTTCTTGACTTCTGGCAGTGCACATGATGGCTTATCACTGAGTAGCTTCATTTGTGGTGGGTACCAGGTACCCACAGTAGGTATCTTAACTATGTGCCTTGGATCAGTACATGCTTTCATTTATTCAAGGGTAATATTAACAAACTCTGCACTACTGAAAATGTAAACTTTGATAAATTTTATGGTCACCCAACTCATAAGAAAAATTGGGAAGAAATAATTCTTAGAAAACTATGTATATAAAACTAATAGCATGATTGATTATAATACAGTGCTTAAGACCCAAACAAAAGCGTTATATAAAGACAGGTTGTTGATCACAGCTGGTTTTAATATTTTTAATAGCCAAGCAATGCTCTGAAGAGAGCACATGAAGAACATTAGTTAGCCTGGGTTTTAACCGGATGAGATTCTGGAAAAGCTTCTGATGTCCTCTGAGTCTCTATTTCCTTAGTGACTACATTCTACTTCACAGGTGCTGGTGGCATATTGTGTAGATTAGGTTTAATGTAGATGGAAGCATTTTTGAGTGCATTAAAGAATTACAAAAGGTGTTGCTCCCGTTAATATCATGCTGTAAAGAAAGGAAAAATAGGGGGAAAGAGGCAACTTTTGAGGAAATACATATGGGATGGGCATTCTAAAACTTTAAATTATTTAAACTACAAAAGATAATTCTTGGTAGTGTGTCTCCTTCTTGATGGGGAGCTGGGGTGGATAGCCACTCAATTTCAGTGAATCATGCAGGCACATACTCTGACCATTGTGCCTCATCATTAATGTGTCTCCCACTTAGCAACTGTAATCAGAAGAAATTTATAAGACATTAACATCAAATACTAAAAGTAAAACCATTATTCTTTATATATTTCAAATTCTTCTAACAAAAACCTTTTGACTCTTGTCTGTAACTAGATTTGTGCCTCTGAACTAAGAGTCCATTTGAAGCTCTACTCTCCTTTGGATAATTAAGCTGGATACATGTTTAGCCTGGTAGTTTTTTGAGAACTATTTGTTTTGTCAACAAGTGACTTATGTACAAGCCTCATTAAGGGAAGATAGCAAATAAGGCAAAGACCTTCACTGGGCACCTTGTCATGGGACCTGGGGATGGTAGATTTCTTGCTGGCCTTAAGAATTATATTGATTCTCATTTTTAAGTCTTTTTTGATTCTTGATAAATATATATTTTAAACATTTTTCTTCTGTTTGGTGATTTTGGTGTAGTCCTATAATAGCAATGAACTACAGAAGTTAATTCTTGGTAGTGTGTCTCCTGTCTCCTCTTTTCCCCAATTTGCCTGGTTTCTTTGTTACATGTCATGATAAACTGATTAACTTAAATATATTTTAAAAATTCTTCAGTTTGACTATTGCATGTATTTATCTATTAGTACACTTTGACCACAGGTACTTAAATTTTACTTGCTTGAGCTTTGACAGTTAAGGATTATGTAATGTTTTAATCCATGATTTGGGAATACAAGGTAATCAAACTTGTGACTCATTCACTCACTCTTTTACTAATGCAGGGTACCTAGTCCTTTCTTTTTCATTGAAGGATAATGTTCCAAGCCTGTCAAATGTCCCAATGTGACACATATGTCCTGTCCATATATATCACCAAAGAATAAGCCACCAAATATAGTTGCCTTAGAAAAACAGTAATGCTGAAGCCAGTCCATTTGCTTGAATATATTCAGAGTCCATAAAAAGCTTGTTGGCAATTTAAAAACTGACTTCCTCCTTATTTCCATCTTTTGGATTGTCATTGTTTGCTCAGTTATAAAGTGGCTTGTTGACACCAAATATTTTAATAATTTGATTCCAAGGCTTTGTGTCTATGCCTTTGAGATGCTGGTGTAGTAATTAAACTGTCTTTTAGCTGAAATGCTTGCAAAGCGTCCAGTTCTGTGCCTGGCAGCTGGTGATGCATTATAGAGACATTGAGCTAATCGATTAAAACCGCAGAGGCATGGGAGTTGTCTGACAGCACTGTACTAGGATGAAATTAGTTGGAATTGCATGGTGAAATTAAGGGGAATGCAGCTGATTGCAGCCCTTCTGGGAGAATCCTGGGTGAGAGGGACACTGTGCGTTGATCCCTGCGTAATTAGGACAGCCATGTTTTAACAGTATTTCTAAAGTATTAAAATGGACTGGATAAATCAGCAGGGCTGCTTCCAGTGAACTTGGCATCCATCCACTGTGACTGAAATAACATGAAATTTTTCGGCTGCTAGAGAATGTGAAATTGGACTAATTGTCTTTTAACTAGTCTGCTCGACTGCTAGCCTGGAGCAGGCTGAAAAGGGGATAGGCTGGGGGGACTGTGGAGGGGGGATGGGAGCCTGAGATTCATGACTATTATTTCAGCCCATTGGGATGGATAACACCATCACATATGCAGACAGCTCTGATTTATACTGTCTTATCATGAGGATCTTTTCCTAAATATTTTAAAATCCATTTTAAAGTGGATTCTTTGATAAAGACTATAAAAGTCTAACCCTGTTTCCTTGACTTACAGTTACTGCTCTTCCCTTAGATGGGGCAGGGGATTTTAAAACCTTGCAAATCACTCACTAGTTGTCCACATGCAACTCCATTTCCTGGTTTGTTCTGAGTAGGGGCACATTGCACAGTAAAAGGATGTGGATGCATATTACTGATTCCACACGTCAAACAAAGGCCTGTTCCATAGTTGCTGGGTGTTTTGACTGGTCCAACATTCACACTTTACATGTAATTAAAGCCAGAGCCAGAGAGGTTAAATATTAGGCCCATAGTCACACCGTAAGCTGGCCTGGGGTCCAAGGTTACTATTCTGTTGTTCATTACAATGAATTTCCATTACTTCCAGAAGATAGTAATTTTTAGTTTAGAATCACATTTCTCTATAGAACCATAAACAATCTCAGATTACTTGGGTTCTCCTTCTTCTTTTTTTTTTTTTAACATTACTGAGGTTACTCAGATTTACTGAAGTACCTGCTGTTGCTATCAATTTATGTTTCTAGAAGGCAAAACAAACACACAAATGATATTTCAAGAAGTCTTGGAGATTTGGGAATCATCTGAGCACATTTTCTTGCCCTCAGAATGGAACAGTTAATTATCACCATCTATTCTACTAGAGATGACTTCACAATCTGTTGGAAAACATCACACTAGATTGTCATTGAGGTCCAGTAGAGAATTTCTTAGGTCTCACTGTGTTATGGCATCAGACAAAATTGAAAAACAAAACAAAACAAAAATCACTACTCCTTTGTTCTTACTACAAGAAAAGAGTTGTGGGTGTCATGTATCAGATTTCCTTTTACTTGGAACCCATGGGAAAAGTTTCCTTATGGTTCTGTAAAGGAACAGTTAGGTTCCTCTTGAGTGGCAAGTGTGTTGCCATGTTATGTTATGCAAACAGTTCCAAATCAGAGTCGTGGCCTCCCTCTGTCAAATTCAGACTTCTTGGAGTGCACTTTTCTATTTAATACCTCTCGTACCTTTCTCTTAGTTCCCCACCCTTTTTCTCTTCTCTTCACACCTATTAGTTATTCATTTATTATATCAGGCTGTATTATTTGCACTTTATACAAATTTTTAAAAATATTTTTCACAATAAAGTGTGGTATTATAGATAGAGTAATCCCTGTTGTCACCATTCCAAGGAGCAGCCTCCAAATAGAAGGTGAAAGGTATAATATTAGGAGGAAAGCTACTCATTCCAACCTCTGGATACCTCACAGGTCCTCGTGTTTAGCTGTATTTGGAGCCGTGTTTTAAATGACTTAGGGCCATTGTTTATTCATAGAAGCATGCTCTATTTTGTTTTAAGGCTGTTAACTCTAATTTTTATGAGCTACAAAAATTTAAAAGAATTATAAATTGGGGCAATCCAGAAATACATTAGGCATATATGGATAGTGTGTGCCAGCATGGGTAGGAATCTAAACATGGGTCAAATATAATTATGATACTAGAGATGAATGCCCTCAATGCATAGGTTTGGAGCTTCTAATTTTTCATATTATATACAATGTTTATTTTAGAAAATCAAATTTATGACAGAATACTACTCATATTTTCTTAAAATATTTTCTCCAAAATAAAAAAAGAACTATTTCATACAGAAACACAGCCACATCAATGTTTATAGCAGCACAATTCACAACAGCTAAACTGTGGAGCCAACCTAGATGCTCTTCAATAGATGAATGGATAAAAAAATGTGGAATATGTACACAATGGAATATTACTCAGCAATAAGAGAGAATAAAATCATGGCTTTTGCAAGCAAATGGATAGAGTTACGGAAGATAATATTAAGTGAAGTTAGCCAATCCCAAAAAACATTCAGCATTTGGTTTTTGGAGATTGTCTAACTTCACTTAGTATTATCTTCTCTAACTCCATCTATTTACCTGCAAATGCCATGATTCAGGCTGATTCACAGTAGGATACGGAGTGGGAACATGGGAGGAATAGATGAACTCTAGATAGGGCAGGATGGTTAGAGAAGAAGGGAGGGGGCATTGGGTTATTAATGATGGTGGAATGTGATGATCATTATTATCCAAAGTACACATATGAAGATACAAATTTGTGTGAATATACTATGTATATACCCAGAGATATGAAAAATTGTGCTCTATATATGTAATAATAATTGTAATGCATTTTGCTGTCATATATAAAGAAAAAAGAAAAAAAAGAACTATTTCATAGGGAAAAAATCCATGTTGAATAATATGTACTCTTTATGTGTACTTTCCATGTCCCTGTCACTGATCTACACAGTTCATATGTATATATCATTTCATTTTCTCACCAGCCATCTGCAGTAGGTTGTAGGCTTTCTAATTTTTCAGATGAGGAAGGCAAGACTTGTAGAGGTGAAGTGACTGCCCATAGTCAAGAGGCCAATGCCGACCAGATCTGCCTGTTGAGCGCATTTTGTGACCATTATGCAGTGTGTGCTTTGGGAAGTCCAAAGAGATGGAAATAGATAAGTTCCTAAGTGACTTTTGTACACAAGATTTCTCCAAGGTTAATTAAAGGGCTTATGGAACACTCCTGCTTTCATTTCTAACATAGTTATATGGAAAATTAAAACTTTAAATAAAATATCCATTTGAAATTTAGAGCAACTTAGGGATATGATTATCAGAAGTTGAACTCAAGTGTCATGAGAAATACCAACAAAATGAATAATAGTTGAGCTGCCATAGTCAGATGATAGGCTTCCTCAGTGATTTTCCACCTCTTTATACATAGTTGGGGAAATGATCTTTCTAGTTACTAATCAAATGCAGACATTAGAGACTGTTATTTGGCTTAAGAATTAAGAAACAGTTTATCATGCATTTAAGATAAATGGTTAGAATTGCATACCCTCTAGTTATTGAGTGAAATATGTTCTCTTGTTGATCCATTTTGACCATGCAAACTCAATGACCCATCTCTGAAATAGTATATGAAGCCAAAAATGAATGGCAGTGAAAATTAGGAATGCTGTTACCTTTTATTCATCCCAAGCATGGATTATACACTTAAAAATCTGTTAAGAGGGTGGATCTCATGTTAAGCATCTTTACTACAATTAAAAAAAAATATGTTGAAGATAAAAAATCCAGGACAGCAGCAACCTCATCTCTGCAACAGCCATGCCACACCTTTCTCTCTCTGATCAATTCCTCTTTTTCTATCTTTATACATTTGTGTCTGCCATGCCTCCTTCCACCAAATTTGTCCCCTTCTGTTTAAAAACCTAAATTTAGCTAGAAACAGTGGCACATGCCTGTAATCCTGGAGGCTTAGGAGGCTGAGGCAGGAGGACTGTGAGTTCAAAGGCAGCCTCAACAAAAGAGAGTCACTAAGCAACTCAGTGAGACCCTGTCTCTAAAATAAAATACAAAATGGGGCTGGGGATGTGGTTCAGTGGTCGAGTGCCCCTGAGTTCAATCTCTGGTGCCAAAAACTAAAAAATAAAAGCTAAATATACTTTATTTATTTATGACTCAGAGTAAAATTTAAATCTTCAAGCATACCACTTCTTCAGCTCTTCCCATCTTTCTCCACTAGGTAGAGGTGCACCCTGCTGTGAGCTCGGGGGATGCTCCCTTTCTGACCCGTCATAGCCCACCAAATCCTTTACTTGAGCATGGTATCCACTGTACTGTTTTATGGGGTGTCTCATTAGATCGTCTCTCTCCCCCAGGCAGGGACCATAACTCTTTTTTCTTCCCTGTTACATGTTCCATGCTTGGTAATGCCTGATGCGCAGTCAGTGAGTTGAGTTCCAAAGATCAGGTAGCTGTGCCAGTGCTCATCCCAGCCTCCTGACTTCAGGGCTCTGCCCAGTACTTCCATAGGTCCCATCTATTTTTACAAGTGTTTTCTTGGAAGAATTACGTGTAATTATATTTCATACTTCGTGGGGTTTCTTTGGCTTAATTAAACGCCTTCTGGAAAGGTATATAGCTTTGTGTAGATGATGTTTTTCATCATTCACTCATTCTACAAGCTAGATCTAGGTTTTGTAGAGATAATAATAATAGTTGTTTTAAAAAAAATTCTGAGGCCGATAAGCAAAATATATTGACAGTGTGCTGTCAGGTTGCTTTGTATTTAAAGGAATCTCAGTTCTTAAATACTTGTGCTTACTGAATGGATACAGTTGTCTCTTTGAGGGGCTACAGAAGATTGGCATGAGTGACTGACACTGCATTAGGTGATTTCTAAGTGCACTACTTTCTCATAACCTTCTCTACCATAGTCAGAGGATTGACTTACTCTGACAATGAGGTTTCTGAAATCATCACTTTTCCTACTGTGAAGAAGATAGAATAAGAAACAAAGGAATATCCCTTCAATGCAATGGAAGTATGATATTTCTCCATAGTGAAATAGCAGCCCTGATTTCTTTAAAATCAGCTCCTAAATAGAAATTCAACTACCTCCTCAGCAGCGAACAGAGTCATCCAGAAGATACATGGCTAGCAAAGCTAGGGGGAAAAAATATAATTTTCAGATAGGATATTTATCTTAAGATAACAAAAGCTTGGAAATGCAATTTGTAATTTAAAAAATAGCTGGTATATGGATGTAGGTTAAAAGAAATGAACTTTGCCATTTTGGACTTATTTGTTGGGGCAGGGAGAGGCTATGTGAGGATGCTCTGGAATAACGCTCTCTCTTGGAAATTCTGTGAAGCTTTCCTTGCTTTTCATTGTATGGACATCTTGCTGAAAGCTCATCTTGTTGTTAAATATGAAATTTTACAATGTAGATTACACTAAGAATTGTTTAATGGAGCAATTTAGAGCAGCTGCAAATGGTTCTGGAATTCCCAGGGATTAGTCAACAGACGTTTCTGTGATTACGAATCCCACAGTGAGAGGAGGTGAGGCATGCAGGTCCCGGGAAGGTGTGTATGTGAGCAACTTAGCAGGAAGGGAGAAAGAGAGCCACTGACAGGACACATACAGATGAAGAGACTCCTGGGGTGGCCATACATGGGTGCTTTTACTTGTTTCCTCATTGTTTACTTACCCCATTCCTTCCATTTATCTCTCTCACAACTTGGTGTAAGCCCCTACACCATGTTGCAAGCCAGGGGTCATCAGTACACCTTTTATCTGGCTTCCTGTTACACTTGAAAAAGCGTTTAAAATTTAGAGCTAACAGGATTTTACTTTATAGATGAGAAAATAAAAACTAAGAGAAGATAAAAACTAGAAATGTGTTGAGGAAACTAATTAAGGTTAAAACACAAATGAGAGTATAGCATTCCCAAAATTCAGTGCATGTACATTCCACCAATCTGGCATATTTTGTTCTACAATTTTGCATTTGTCAGTGTATTATAATGTTTTCAAATAATCATGCTCATGCAGTTTTTTCTTCTCTCAAAGGAAATCAAAGTTTTGTGAATAAGCCAACCATCTTGCTTAGTAACAATATCTTACCATTAATTGATTACTTCCTATGGACAAGTTACTTTGAATCATTTCCAACTTATTCATTGCAAACTCCCTGTGAAGTGGATATTATCTAAGAAGATGAAACTGGTTTCAAGAGGCTGGATATCTGTGTAGCTTTGCATATGTGGATGTGGGACAGCCAGGTCTGCATGGACTGAGAGTCCCTGATCTTAATGATCACTCCAGAGGCTCAGCTCTTTATCAGTACCCTTCATTTCTTTCTCATTTGCTTTGGCCCTTGTACATTTTGATAATCCTCTGTGTACCTTAAACACTTGTACATTTTGATACATCCTCTGTGAACCTTAAAGGCTTGTTAACTCTGATCAGCCACTCCTTGAGCATCTGTCTTCCAAGACTTTTACATTTACTTTTGCATTTATATTTCCTCATCTCAACTAAGTTAGGAACTTTGGAATGGGCAAGTGTTCCCAGGATGGATCAGATTGTTCAGAGGCAGCTACCTAGAAATTATGAATTACTATGGAACTACTACTTCAAGAACTTGTTCTATTCAACTACATGCAGTGATTGGGATGAATATTAAACACCATGTTGTGCAAAAGAAACCAGATGTGAAAGAGTAGTACTATATAGTTCATTTTATGTAAAGACAAAAAAGAGGCAAAACCAAACTATGCTTGAAGGCAGGAGAAAGGGTTATACTTGTTTAGATGGAGAGAAGGAAGAGTTTCAGGGACTGGAATTTGGTTACATATGTATTCATCTCCTAAAATGCATCAATCTATCTGCTTAAGACATGTTCATTTTTCTGGATGCATATTATACTTCAAGCAAAATACATACACAAAATAAACACCAGAAATACCACTGAGAAACCCATTGTACACATTTTGAGGTATTGTGGAACCTGAATCTAGAATGAAGGAATCCAGGGAGTATTCAACCGTGAACACTGTGCCACCTAGCACAGTTCCTGACACTTCATTCCTGGTGGTTATCAATGTTTGTTCACTAAACAGATAAAATAATAATTTTATAAAGTTACAATACCATTCATAAAGAATAATGTGAATGTGTTTTCCAGTCATTAAGGAGAGCAATAGTAATGCCTAATATATATATTTTTTTTAAATTTAAAGATATGCTAGGTACTGTGATTAAGTGCTTCACATGGATTAGTGTACTTCTTAACAATCTGTGAGGTATGCGTTTTCATCATTCCTATTTTGCAGATGATACAACAGGATATGAAAGGAGTTAGATTAATTGCAGAAAAGCATGTGCTTAGTAAAATTTAGAGCTGGGATTGAGTTTGGGCTTTCTGACTGCAGAGTCTCTGTTTTTGACCTTGATGATACTATTATAATATGTGTATATGCACATGCATATGTGGTGGCTATGTCATGTGTATAAAAAATTTGGTAACTGCTCCAGCCCTGCCACACCATGGTGGTGACACTCTGCCCTTCCCAAAATCCAGCATGGTGACTTATAACCTGCCCTTGCCTGTTCCTTCTCTCTGTGTACTACCTTCTGACATTGGTTTCCACTGCCAAGAGTCCCGTGTCTTTTAGCCATTTCAACCTTTGAATTCCCAATGGATATTATCTTTCGTACAGCTGGGCATCTTTTTACAAGGTTGAAACTTTTTTCTACAACATTCTGGGAGCTGCATGCATGTCTCATGACCAATCTTATCCGGAAAAGCATGGACTCAATATATGTGTGGATTTTTCATTCTAAAAACTTTGAATATATCTATCACAGCTATTAAAATTGTCTGAATTTATGTTACCTGCCAAGACTGTCCATGATTAGCCTGAGGGTCTATGTAATATTCACAGTTCAGGTTATCAATGTAAACCAAAACTCTAGAAAATAGACCCTGGAGGTACAAGCCTGCTTTCCATTGCAGGATTATAGTTTACTTGTTTAGGTCTGGAATGGAAGTGGAGAGGAGAAATGCAAAGCAGGAGTTACTATTCTTAGGAAAGAGAGCAAAACTAGGGAGAGACCAGCCTGCAGCATATCGAGTCTTCAAGAAAGAGTTGTTAAGCATGTTTTTTCTTCAGTGCAAGTATACACTTTATGGGATTAATAGAAGGTTTATTAAATTCAAATATATGTATGAATAAATGGACACATGTGCTTAATGCTAACAGGCAGTTATGTGGGTGGGTGAACAAAATATGCCCCAGTGCATCTCAGCAGTTGCATTTCCCTCCTTCCAGTTGGATAATCAACTGGTCATTAGTCCAGGAAGCAACAATAACAAGAACTTTGTTGCTTACCATCATACTAAAAGGAAAAGATGCTTTAAATATTGCATGATGAATTTTTTAAAGATGGTTTGTTTTCTTCCTGTACTGGATGCTATGCCCTCAAAATCTGGTTTGCCACAGAGTCCAGGGATTTATTTTGTGTAAATTTGATATTTCCACTATATGTTCAAAAAATAGAACTCAAAAACATCTGAATAATTTCCTAGTGATGGAATAATTTTAAATATGGTAGCATAGTTATTATAGATTTACAAAGAGATATAAAGAATGAAATAAGGCATATTCTTGATTGGAGGAGACTGTTTGGATATATTCCCACTTTTTATGACTATTTACAAGTTCTATGTCAAGTGGAATCTACAAGTGTTGTCTAATTGCACCTCTTAGTATGTATGGACTTTGGAATATGAATGGCTTTAATCTGTATGATGAATGGAAAGTACCAATCTCATTCTCGTTTGAATTGTCAGTCCAATTCACCCTACAAAGCCAGAGGGGAAAGTACAACGCCTGTACTTAATTTACTAGGCAGTCTGGCTTCCAGTTCTAGGGTTTAAAAGTACAGCAACTTCTGTTTAGATAACAGATGAGGATGCTGTAAGAAAGAAGTATTATATGCGTATGGTGATAGCACAGAGAGGTGTGTGTGCCTGGCCTTCTATATTATGTTTTTAAAGGCCTCATATCTCAGCCTGAGCTTCCTGTAAGAGTGCCAGGTCAGAGGTGATTCTGTTTCTTCTGATAGTAATGCAGAGCAAGGCCACATTAAACAAGCAGTCTGTTCTTAATGCATTTAAAGTCTCAGAGAGTGAACTTTGATTTTATAACTATGCCTGGATTTATTTTCCTCTAACTTTAGCCTCAGCATGAGGATGAAAGAAATGAAATTTTAGTAGAATATTGTTAGGATAAAATTCCTAGTTAGTTAAACATTAAAATAGCTAGAGACTTTACTTATTGTGAAAGTCATGCAAGATCTACTAGTTTTATATTTTTGAGGTATTTCACTTTCTGTTCAGGTACAAGCTGTCAATCAAGGCTAATCAAACTGGCACAGTTAACATGATACATCATAAAATTTCACAATAATGTCAACCTGTAATTCTGTCAATCTGGTTAAGGGAAATGGGCTAAAAACAATATTGTCATTTTGTAATAACACTCAGAAGGTGTTACAGAATAATGTTACCATCATTTCCTGTAACTCTATGCCTGACTTCTACCAGAGGCAGCCCTGACTTGCTACTGACAAATGGCCAGGTGGTCAAATCCATTCCTTATTCCTGCTGCTCATGAATGCTGCCCACAGCATTTCTCCAGTTCAGCCTCTTTGATAAATCAAAAAGTGTGCATTTTAGGAAACAGTGCCAGGAGTTCATGCTACTTGCCTCATGTGGCATAGTGTGCTTGAGCATTGAGCAATTATATATTTCATCATCATACTTATTATACATGTGTTTGCTTTTTATGAACTCACATTCTGGGGTATTTCAAAAGCATTCATTTGAAAAAGCACCACAGTTAACAGTAAAACACAGGCTACCCGTTATACAAAGTGATAGCACATGGTTCCCCCTGCAAAGTTTATGTTTTGCTTTGCAGCCCCAGGATATCATGGTCCCTTATTGAATTAAGAAGGATAATGGACTCTCAACCTGGGAAGACTTCAGACTTGGACTCTGTCCTTGCCATTCCATGGGAATCCTTGCCTGTATATGTGGAGTCTCTCCTAATGGCTAGTCTTCCTTATGGCCAGTTTGACTGCATTTTAATTCTTAATTATTCTTCTTATCAAAAAACAAATTTAAAATAAAAAAAACTACAAAACACCACTACACATTTTACTCTAAATATACAATCATATGTTTTTCTTTATTTTAAATGCATCTTGAGATATGTTTCATAGAAAAGAAATTTTCCATAAAAGACTGGATAGTTGGGTATTTTGTATTTCATTTTTTAACTTATTGTTTTAAAGCTGAAGAGACCTCCTGCAGATATATTGTGCCCAGAAGTATTAACAAATAAAACAGATAAAGAAGTGCTCCTGTAGTTACTGTTGAGTGGAGATCCCCACTCGGCTCCCTCGGACCCTCCCCTTCATGGGGCTCATTTTGTAAATGGCTGAACTGTGTGATCTCTAGTGTTCCCTCTAATAATCCTTGTGCATTTCTGTTAAGTATAGTTTATTTGGTGCAAGACAGACTCTATTGGAGGAAACATATTAATGAGGCACTAAAGGTTCAAAAGACGGAGAAATTTTAAAGTTACTAAAATTAATGAGGATACTCAAAGCTTCAGAGGGACATAAGGAAAACCAGGAAGGAGTTTTAGGAATACTATCATCACTGTGCTTGTTAGGTAGGTATTTGAAATATAACTGTGAGGCCACTTGTTTTCATAGCAGCTCTGGTGACCCATCAGATATTATAGTTCAAGTTAAGAGTCCCATATCTGAAATGTTTGGGGAAAGGAGAATTTCAGGACTTCTTATGAACAGTTGTTTGGTCTTTTTAGTGATTGCATAGATAGGATTTACTGAGTAAGTACCAACGCTCAAAAAGTTTTGGGCTTCAGAGCACTTTGGATTTCAGGATTCAAGATGTGCAACCTCTCATTGTTTCCTTGGAACAGAGCATCTCCTGCTGGTCGTCCTGCATTGGGTCATGTATGTTACTGCCCTGAACCAACTCCTTATTTCTTCAGCTAGTTATGTTCTCTACTTACTCTTGTTTAAGGTTAAAGTCTTAAGATGTAGAAAAGAAAACTGGAATCAAATGAGTTTGAAAATATACCAAGAATCAATTTAAAAGCATGGCAAGAGTTATTTTAAAGCTTAATTTAAAGGTAGGAAAAGATAAAACTGGCCTGGTAGAAGTGTTGAAGTGCATCCCTCCTTTAGCTCCCCTTTCTGTACCCCCCCATAAACATTTAGTGAACATTGATTTAGTATCAAAAATATTGATAGACAATGACAGTGTTACTAAAACATACTAACAACTTTTTGAAGGAAAAATATGATTCAAGTGACTCAATGAATATAATGATATTAAAACATAGGAGTAAATACTTAGGATAGCAACCAAGTTTTCCTTAATCAGTATTAATGAATAATGTTAAATAAAATGATGGAAAGCTAATCTGACTGAGTAGTAGATGCAAAGGAAGGACTTCTTATGAACAGTAGATAATAAATCTTGAGAAAAGAAGATAATTTATGATTATAAAAGAATACAACTAACTGAAAAAGATATGCAAAATTACAAAAGTAAAGTGCCATATTTTGCATTATGGCCAAGTGCAAGAAATAAAAATAAAACTGATTTTAACTTCATCAATATTTAAAGAGTTCAGAATTAATAAGTTAGAGTATTAAGGTAATATAAAAAATAGAGGTTTGTTAGTGATTAGACACGTCAGGGTAAAAGAATCTTTGAGTACTAATATAAAAATCATTAATCCAGTATGACCATATTTATTGAACAGTTGTAGGCAACATGTTGTGCAAGTGCTAAATAAGGCAAAATATGTAAGAGGATACATGTGCAAATAACCTTAGAACAAGGCTGTATACAATGATGCCATGAGAAAAATACAAATTTGGTTCATTTGAAGAGGGAAACCTAACTGTTTGCCTGGGTGGCAGCGGATGGCTTAGTGGAAAATGCTTCAGTGGTTTCGTATTGCACTTAAGCTGTCTCTAAAATCTTTACCACAAAGTCATGGTCTCATCCTGACCTTGTGTCCCATTCTTTGGCTTGTTTTACTTTGGATCTCACCTGCTATCTCATCCTTGGGGTGGCCTTTTTGATGTTCCTGTCTAGGTCTCATTCCTTTGTTATATACTTTCAATGGCTCAAATCTTTCCCTCTGTGGCCCTTGTAATTATACATCCGTAAGTGTGATAAATTATTTCAATATCTCTCTCTTCCTTAACTGTAAACTCCATGAAAGCAGGGATAGAATCTGTTTTGGCTTGGTGTTGTATTTCCATTACCTTGTGATTGACATGTCTTTCTCAATTAAGACATCTTTATTTGTTGAATAAAGGAATATCTGTACTGCACCCAAATCACAATGCCCACACTGGGCAGTTAGGGCTAAGGGCACTGAGAACATCGGTGGTGAGCGTGTCTCTGGAATGCTGAGGGACTGATGAGGTATGCCTTTGCCAAAGCCACCTGGAAGGATGATGGGGCCAGGTCACGAGGCACCTAATCCTCATATTTGTCATACTGTGATATTTGGGAGCTTAGAGTACAGTTTGGATTCTCAGATAGTAAATTTTTTAGGATTTTAAGAAGGAAAGATAATTTCATGAAAAAACTAGACAAGTTTTGTTTATTATTAAGATTAGAAAAGAATGTCAGCCTCTTAGGTTGTTGGAATCCCAAACATGCAGTTATGCAAAAGTAATATATATTTTTTTTAATTGGTTGTTCACAACTTTACATAGCTGTTGACATATCATACTTCATACATTAGATTGAAGTGGGTTATGATTGCAAAAGTAATATTTTAAAATGAAAACAAATTTAAAATATGGGCTATCTATTATATGTACAACACTATTCTAGCTATTATGCAGAGATAATTAAAATATGGCCAATGTCCCCTTCCTGGCAATGGATTGGGGGTTGGGGGAAATTACACTGAGTACTAAAAAAAGAAAAGAAAAGAAATTCCCCAAATAAGCCTGTGATAAAGCTAAGCTGTGATGACCCAAACCAGGATATGCCTAGGGACTGATGAGGTATGCTTTTGCCAAAGCCACCTGGGAGGATGGTGGGGCCAGGTCACGAGGCACCTAATCCTCATATTTGTCATACTGTGATAAAGTAGTGACTTAAGGATAAACCATAAAGTTTATGTCTTTAATTTCACCCACTCAAAAGGAGACATTAATAAGAGATTTCATTATAAAAACACTTTGCTTATTCCAAAAGTCTGCCAGTGTGTGTGGCACATAGTTTGCTGTCATTCCTAACTAACCCCACTCTGTCATTTCCAAGGCTTCCAGATAGCATTTGGATTGGTACAAAAATGAGTCACATTGTATTCTTTAAATTAAAGATGACCCCCCAAAACTAGTTAAGTATTAAGAAGAGCTGCATATTGCTGTTAACTCGGCCTCACAGAAGAACTTCAGCTCTGTTGCCTAGACAAAGGAAATAAGTTGTCTCTTAAAAAGTGTGACTACCTGTGAACAATTGAAGCTTAATTATCCTCTTCCTAAACTTTAGATAGGCTGCTTAGGCAACATGTTTTGTTTTAATACAGAAATAAGCCATAAAAAAGTAACATTGATTCAAATATTTGTCCAAGAAAGAATAAAGGTTTCATTTGTGGGCTGAAAGTTCAAGATACCTTTTTTGCTCATTACAAAAAATAGACAATCAGAATGGAATGGAATTAGAAGTCCTATCTTTCAGCAAGCTAGGACTTCAATAGGGTTTCCTTGTACTAATGAAAGGACATGAGCTCATTTGATCAGGTCTGCTGTAATGCTTTGCAAATACTAACATCCTAAGACATAATCTATGCCCTTTTAAATTACTGAAAGATGAAGACTCTCAGTTTCTTCCCAATGTTGCCCTGAAACAAAACAGTAAAAATGCAAGCTGTGGTGAAGAGCTTAGGAATTAGACTTGATTTTTTGGATGCTACTATACCAGCAGAATGAGTTAAACCTTAATTTTCCTGTGTAAAGAATATTCACAAAAAGATTAAAAGTAATTCCTATATGAGATATTTTTTCTCCATTGAAGATCTTACTATTATTTCAGTGTCTCCTTTCATAGATATCTATTTACATAGACATTATCTATTATATATACATATATACACATATACAGTAAATGCACATTCATATTTACCCATGTTACTCAGTAGTGGCAACTTCACCTAAAAGGTTGTAATTTCCTTATATAAATGTGGATTCTTCCATAACTACAAGTGTGTGCCTTTCCAGCATTTCTTTTCTGTGTTAATTCAGAGTATTGATTTAAATCTATTAAAATCTATATGTCTTAAATAATGTGTTCATAACAGATGAGGACACCTGGGATGCCGCTGCTAACCACCTCTCTATCACCGTTATGTTTGGATGTGCATGTGACTGTCTATATTATAGAGATGTGCACTCAGATTTGCAGTCTGGATAAAAATTTGGTGTCCTATGATAGCCACAGAATTTTGAGTAGAGATTTTCTTAGCTTCAATCTTTTGGGTTCATATGTAAGTAAGAAACATTCAGTAACCATTATATAAATGAGAACAATGTGGTTAAGAATCTTATCAGACTGGGCGAAGTTATTTCTGTTTTTCTGGACAGAAAACTGGGTACCACCTGTGGATTAAAAGGTACTTTTTCATGAAAGCTGGTGACTCAGGTTCACTAACCAAGCTCTGTTCCTTCACAGGGCAGGAGGCAGACTCTGCACTTGGGCCAGTAGGCAGGGCTGGGATGGTATTTTAGAAAAATCAAACTCTTTCTTCCCTGTGATGCTCAAGAACCTATTTCTCATCCTTTTCTCTCTTTGCATACTTAGTGATGACACATGTAAAATTCAAAAAGAGTTTGAGTTTACATGAACCATCTACATAAGTAAAATGAAGCTGTATTGCCGATATTGAGCTGCAAACACAGACTTGAAATTTACGCTGCCTGGTTCTAATCTGAGTTCTTCCATTTACTGGGAATGTTATCTCAGCAAACTGCCAAAATGTTTTTGCCTCAGTTTCCATACTTCTGGGTTGTTATGAGTATTAAACAAATTAATTCACACAAAGCACAGATTTATGTCATATATCATAGGCTCCCTGTAAATGTCCTTTATTATAATTACCTGGAAGTATTCACATGTACTGTTATTCAAAATATAACAGGAAGAAAACCATGGAATCACAGTGCTCAACTCCCATAATGAATAAAAGAAGACTTTTCTTTCTTCCCTGAATCTCCCTTTTATTCTCATTTATCATTATATTTTACCTGGAGATGCTGAGTATGTGTTTCACTAAAAATGTTGCTCAGTAGCCAAATACTAACTATGATCATCAATAGTTTGATTCATGACTGGTGCAGGCAAATCTAAAATAAATACATACACAAAAACAAACATACTAACATAAATATTTAGGTCTCTCCTTGGTCCTGCTGTCAGGAACCCTGCTGTTGCATATAGAAAGAACTTATCTTTCCATTAGGAGGGTGGGAGCACTGACATTTCCAACTATTTCCAGAGAACCTTTTTTGAGCTCCCTAGTTCACTGGGGAGCCTGGCACTGCCACCACCACTGTGAGAGAGGCGTTATTTATCATTACAGCAAGTGTCACTTCGGGCTGCTTAAGATGAGCACCTGCTCCTAGCTCTCCCTTAGGAGTGGCTTTCAAAAGGTGTACATACCAGACATTTCATTTTACACTGCTCAATGCAGGGAGAATTGGTCATTAATATTTGTGAGGCACTTCCTGCGATGAAAGGTCTGTTGTGGTTTTCACAAACCCACCCAGATGTTCTGTACTTTCCCAATTAGCTATTTCAGATTATGCCCAGATAAAGATTAAGTTTCAGGGAAATCTTCAGAGGCTGCTCTTCAGTGGTACCTTTGCCTGCTAAGACTGATCCACTTTCCACTGTCTTTAGAAATGGCTGTAACTTTGCTGATCACTTTGCTTTACACGAACAGATCAATATATTTATTCCAAAGGTTAGGCTTATTTCTATATCTTGCTAACCTTTTTTTTCCTATCAAGGTCTATCCTATCCTATACTTTTCCCTCTTTCTCTCTGGTCGATTGCAGAGATACAGTACAGTCTTTATCTTAGAGGATTCTGGGAGGATGATGTATATTGCAATTTCAAAGTCAATTGTTTAACCTTTGAAGTTATTTCCTATGTAAATGAACAAAGAACATAAATATTATTTATAATATGACAATAGTTTTGAATAAACATATCTGGAATTTGAATAGCTAGAAAAACAGGAACAGAAATGATCCTTTTCCTATTTGCCACCAGTAAATGGTGACTGCTTCAGGGGTAGCCTTAGGGGACTGTATTCTTTTAATAATTTGTATCACTGCCAAGTCATCTCAATTAATATGCAATTTAAATTTAAAAAATGAGATTGCTGTGCAAGTGAAGCTGCATGACAGGTGGGTTCTTACCTTAATTTAAGGCCCCAAATAGAGACTTTCCAAGGCTGCCATGGCTCTACCTTTATATATCAAAGTTTGGCTGGGGTAAAATAGTAAACATGCTACTTTGGCTACCTAGTTTTCATTCACTCTTCTCTTCATGTTAGAATTTTAGTTTTCCTCTGAGATACCATCTTTATCTCCTTTCTCAGCCCCTGATTTGGGTGGAGTTGTTTCTGTTTGTGATTGTGGGACTGGGTTTGTGACTTGGTTTTCCCGGGGTCATTCTCTGTACACTTAGGCCATGCCACAGTTATTGATTTAGTGATAGACATGTGAGGCCTTTGCTAGGAATAGTAGAAGAATAACCTGCTGCATTCTACTGGATTTGAACTTCACAACATGTGGCTTTGGCAATGTTGGTAGCCATCTGCCCACCTCATGGAACCTGAGGTTGAAACCCACAAGGTTGTAGGCACAGCTGGGAGATAAAACAAAAGCAGATTCTGCTTACATTATTTGACTCACTGAATAAAACTTAACCTGTAATCCTAGATGACCATTTTCTCTCTGTACCGCTCCCTGTCTTCTTCCTTGCATTCTTATTTCTTCCCGTCCTCCCTTCTTCCCTTCCTGCCTTCTAATCAACCACCTGTCCATCCTTTTTTGATGTTAAGTCTGAGCTGAGTTGGATTTTTTCTTTTGTGCACTTAAATTTGTGCTAACTTGAATCTTCTCTTTCAGTTAGAAGGGTTTAATGCTACAAAGGAAGAAAAGAGTGGCAAAACAATGAAAAAAAATACTGTATTTCAGAGCATTTTTTTTCTCTGCAGTGGAATAAAATTAAAATTTGAAAAAAATATTGAGAACATTACTTGACTCACTTAGTGAATTATTGTAACAGTTAAGTTCAATACAGTGATTGCTGAGTAGGAAGTGATTTCTATAAACACCAAGCATATGTGTTATAGAGCATGAAAAATATGTAATTTAATTGTACATGTAGGTCATCCCTATGGTAATTCAAAACCATGGCACAGAGGCAACTTTTAAATCTGAAGAATGACAAGACTTGCCAGTGTTTCAGGTAACCATGTAAAGCCACTGTCAATATCTTAATAAAATGGACTTTGGATATCTTTGTTTGTGATTAAATAGTGTTCAAAGTTTGCAGTTTATATTTGATTGGAAACATAAGCATCTTTCAGAATGACTAGGATTGTATTCTGCAAGTGAAAAATGTTGCTTGATTGGGGTAGCTATTTATGAAAGTCTTGTTTCTAAATACATATAAGAAAGAAGTGAAAAATCTTATTTTAAGTATTATATTCTTTGGTTTGCAAGCTGTGCATTTTATTGCACCTTATGCTTTATAGTTGGGATAGTAAAACAAACCTTACTTTCAATAACTACCACATATTATCTAAAGTGTTGTAATGAACTACCACATAAGATTGGTTTAACTGTTGTCATGAACCCATATAATAGTGACCTAACTAGTGGAATTTAACAAAGCTACTGTGGTTCAAAAGTTATCCTTAAGTTACCACAGCTCAGCCTCTGCAGCATGCTACTTGAAGTGTGTGCCTAAGGTATTTTCCACTGTAAAGTTTTAAAAATTTTAAAAATTTGATCACCATGCCAACAAATTTGTAGGATATAATGGAAAGTCACAAGAGGCTTCTTACTCAGTCTTGCACACTAAGGCAGGCCTCTCAAAGCTAAGCACAGTGGGTACTCTTGGAAAAGTGAAGGTTAAGGAGGGGAAAGGGAGGGAAGGGAGGGGAGATGGGGGTAAGAAAGATGGTGGAATGAGATGAACGTCATTACCCAAGGTACATGTATGAATGCACATGTGGTGTGACTCTACATCGTGAAAAGTTGTGCTCCATTTGTGTACAATGAATCAAAATGCATTCTGCTATCATGTATACCTAATTAGAACAAATAAAAGTAAAATATAAAAAATATAGAATTTGAGTTTTCATGTAATTACATGATAGTTTTTGAAAAAGTTAACATGCTCTTATAACATTATTAAAACATTTACATATGCATAGACATTCAGACACAAGAATGATATAACAGCTGAGACAAATCAGCAATATAAACTATTAACTCTCTAAGTACCATGGTATTGTAATACATGAGAGAAGTTTTTTCTTATACATCAATAGTATACTCATTTTTGGTATTTTTATATATATTGTTGTTTCCCCATAGTATGTTAGTAGCTACTAACTTTCTTGTATCTATGTGAATAGAGTTTCATATAATATAAAAGAAGTGGGCCAACAATTGTTCCAAATGGACATTGACCTATTTCTGACACAATTTAATTGTAAATCTGTATACTCTCTTGTCCCTTCCAGAGTGTTGGCTTCAGAAAAGTAGCACCTTGTCTGTTTGACACACAAACATAGTCTCAGGACCCAACTGGATTCTTAGTGAATGTTTTGAATAGGTAGATAAGTTAACAAATTATGATTAAATTAAAGCACAAATTAACTAACAGATATAAATTTTGAGGAGAACTTAGGAGGGGAGTATTTGGTTGGATAAAACAACCTATATGTATATGGATATGAAAACAATTTTTTTCCACTGCTAAAAACGGCATTATTAAAGAATTAGGAAGAATATTCATGGAAGAACACTTAAGCTTCAACCTAGGAATTTCACAACACTGTAGTGAAAGAGACAGGTATGAAGGAGTAGTGACATATCTAGACCTACAGTTTGGAACTAAGAGAATCTCAAAAAGTGATGAATGAGAATTCAGAAGATAACAAGGGTCAATGGTAGCCAGAAGAAAATTGAAATGAATTGTAACTTGGGAAAAAGTGGTGAAATCCAACTATTATTTTGAGTCTATGAATCAAAGTGTGAAAAGAAACTGAAATGAAAATTATTTTTAGGTTTTGGAAGAGGATAATTGGAAACATACTTAAAAGGCATAAAAAAAATATGGTCCTAAACTTTTTTTGGTGCGGGGGGCGAGTACTGAGGATTGAACTCAAGGGCACTGATCACCGAGCCATATCCTCAGCCGGATTTTGTGTTTTATTTAAAGACATGGTCTCACTGAGTTCCTTAGCACTTCACTTTTGCTGAGGGTGGCTTTGAACTCTTGATCCTTCTGCTTCAACCTCCTGAGCCCCTGGGATTACAGGCGTGCCTTATGGCGCCCAGCAATCCTAAATTTTATGAGATCCAAATCCTCAAAAGCTAATCTAACACCCACAGGGATTAGTTCATTCCACTAATAATCTACATTACTACATATGTCTTCTGGTGGGTAGTGCCAACAGAAGTTAGTTTCTTCACCTTTAATACTACCTTAAAATATTGTTCTTTTCTATCAGAACTAAAAGGGATGTCGGCATCTAAAGCCTTGATCAAGTTTAGTGACATCTTTCTTATCTTTAAAAATGGTTTCCCATGACTATTGAATTTGGAAAAGCTGTGACTTTTGGCCACTGGACTTATGCTGAACAATACAGGATTTATTTCAGAATTTTATCTTCAGGTATTCTCTCTCTTGTTAATCCTTGAAGTAGTGTAGTGAAATTTCATATCTTCATTTTAGGAGTTGCTTGTGACTTTTTAATGGTAATGACATTGTTGTACCCCAACAGAGAATGTACAATGGTAATTATCAGAATAGTTATGTATAAGGATAGCCAATTACATATTTATAATTTATAGAGGAAAATTAAGACTTATTTAAAATTTAACCTACTTTTAAAAAATTGATATAACATTTGAGAATACTAATATCAATTATTATAACGTATTTACTATGTAAATTTCTAATTCTTATTCACACTGTAAAAGATCAAAGTTCAGTCTGCAAATATTATATTCATAAAAAGTATTACTGTACATGTTTAAAGAATCAAAATGTTCTACAGTCATTCTTTCATTTCTAGGTTCTTTTATAGATTTTTCAAGACTTTTGGGGAATAGTAGAAGTTGCTCATTTTTATAATATTAGAAAAAGTGTATTTATGGTCTGTTATTATGGAATTTGGTTTCCATAATGGAAAATCAAACAAAACTTCAAAGTTAGTTTGTTGCCTCAGAGTAACTATTCATAACATTAGGAGGCAGACACTTTTGAGAAAGGAAGTGAAGCATCCCATTGTGTATCATAGGAGTGCTTATCAGAGAATGGCAGCCATGATGAGGAAATGAAGAAAAGAAAAGGTCTCAATTTCTAATAATGTGGTGCCTTGTACTTTTATTATTATTATTATTGGGATGTATCAATTTATAGTATAGAAATATGTGAGTGAACTACCAAGTTTTAATTCCAATTTTTACTAATAACTCATTTTAAGGTCTTGAGAAAAACCATTAGCTGTTCTACAAAGTTCATTCTTGGAAACCATTTATATGATTTAATGTAGAACTTGAACTATTTATAATAGTCCATGCTCTATGGAGTGAATGGATTCTTCCATAACCATGGGTTTTAGTTATTTTTTTTGAACTCTAAATTATTTCAAAAGTGAAATTAAATTATCTGGTTTGAATCCTGTTTTACAGAATAACCTTAAATGACTCAAAGAAAGTTAGTCCTCAAACACAACCCTTAAGTTTCTTTAAATTGCTGTTTGTGGGACATAGCAGACATGCAGAAGAAACAGGACGGAGGTGATTGATTGAATGATCTCTAGGAACCGGGAGTTTTATGAGTCCACACATTTTTTTCCCATATCACCTCCCAATCATAAGGAATTTGGATTAAGAACAAAGAAGAAAATATGTTTCCTAAGGATTACATGTGTGACATTGACCCTGTTATTTATTCCTGAACATATGTTCTGGGAAATTATTGGAACTATTAATATTTTAGCTTAAAATACTTATACCAAATAGTATAAAGATATTAGCTAGGCTTGCATAGCATTCATAGCAAGCTGTGAGGGAATCCTTTTATTGTAAGGATGTATTTTATTTTTTATAAATAGCAACTCCCCATATTTGAAAATATCTATTTTAACAAACATTCCAGGACTGGTGAAATTATTACATAAATTTTACATATATGCAGGTGCTAAGTTAATATGGACTCCTCATGGTCTCATCATCAGCACTTCAGACATCCTAGGCAGCTACCAAATACTCAATCCCAATTATAGACATAGTTATCTGTTTGTGTCCAGTAGTGCCGTAGGTGTGTCTTGAGGCAGGAGCAGACAAGAGGCAAACATACGCAAATAATCACATTGCCCTGGAGAAAGGGAAGGACTTAACTAGAATGCTGATAAAGGGTGAATGTTTTTAAAAGTGTGGGATTAGGACTTGGCCCACAATGGGTGAAGTAGAGGGAAGGGATTGCCATTTTTTCTTGAGTCATTATTGTATTCCAAACAAATACTGTAATAATTTTCCCTATATTATTATTTAAATAGTCTCTTTGCCTCCTAAATTAGCTATATTTACATAGTCTGAGAGCCAATTAGAATAATTTATCTGCTGAATCTGCATAAATCATATAAGGCAATTCTGTTTTTAATGAAATTCCACTGTGGAAATCAATGTAAAAGCAAGTGACCAGTCAAGATAGAAAGTTGTCTTGCAAAGACTAAAATCATGAGGTGGAAGTCATTTTCCACATGATATCTATTTTATTTTTACTTTGAATTTAGGAACTTGATGATTTTATTTTTGTAAGTCAGAAATATTCTTATTCTACCATGACTAAATAGTATGTGGGAGGTGTTTTTTTTTTAAATTGTATTTTTTTATTGATTATTTAAAGCATTACATAGCTCATGATATATCATCTTTCATACATTTGACTCAAATTGTGTTTTGAACTCCCATTTTCACCCCAAATACAGATTGCAGAATCACATCTGTTACATATTCACATTTTTACATAATGCCATATTAGTGACTGCTGTATTCTGCTACCTTTCCTATCCCGTACTATCCCCCCTCTCCTCCCCTCCCCTCCCATCTTCCCTCTCTATCTCCCCTGCTGTTGTTCAATTCTCTCCCTTTTTTTCCCTCCCCGTTGCCCCTCATAACCTCTTATAATCCATCTCTAGCAATCAGAGAAATGCAAATCAAAATCACCCTAAGATACCATCTCACTCCAGTAAGATTGGCAGCCACTATGAAGTCAAACAACAATAAGTGTTGGTGGGGATGTGGGGAAAAGGGTACACTTGTACACTGCTGGTGGGGCTGCAAAATGGTGAGGCCAATTTGGAAAGCAGTATGGAGATTCCTGGGAAAGCTGGGAATGGATCCACCATTTGACCCAGGTATCGCACTTCTCAGACTATTCCCTGAGGACCTTAAAAAAGCGCTCTATAGGGATACGGCTGCATCAATGATTATAGCGGCACAATTCACAATAGCTAGACTGTGGAACCAATCTACATGCCCCTCAATAGATGAATGGATAAAAAAAATGTGGCATCTATACACAATGGAGTATTATGCAGCACTAAGAAATGACAAAATCATAGAATTTGCAGGGAAATGGATGGCATTAGAGCAGATTATGCTAAGCGAAGCTAGCCAAGCCCTAAAAAACAAATGCCAAATGTCTGCTTTGATATAAAGAGAACAACTAAGACCAGAACAGGAAGGAAGAACATGAGGAAAAGACTACAGTAAACAAAGACGAATGGGGGGAGAGAAACGGAGAGAGAAGGGAAAGCACATGGAAATAGTAGGAGACCTTCAATGATACATAGAATTATAAGAGGGAGGTTTTTTTTAATATTAATCATTGAAAATAAAGAGGTTGATTGAAACTGAACCCAGGTTTCATAGCCTTTTAAAAATATCACTGTTGGGGTTGAGGTTGTGGCTCAGTGGTGGAGTGCTTGACTCACAGGTGTAAGGCACTGGGTTCAATTCTCAGCACCATATAAAAATAAATAAAGGTATTGCATTTATCTATAACTAAAAAATGTATAAAAAAATCACTGTTGGGGTGACACTGTGGTTCAGTGACAGAGCACTTGCCTAGCATGTGGTGAGGCACTGGGTTCAATCCTTAGCACCACATAAAAATAAAGCAAACAAAATAGAGGCATTCTGTCAATCTACAACTACAATTAAAAAAAAATCACTGTCATGTTTTTAATTGAATGACTTCATCAATTGTATACCAAAGGCAACAGGATCTCATTGGATCCTCCAAACTCTTTCCACCAGTGAGTCATGTCATTATGACATACTGAAATTACCACATGGTTTAGAAAACACATCTACTAAAAGTTAAAGTGAACATAGCAATTTCAAAGACAGTTCTCCAACTTGTTTTGTTCCTGGTATTCTCTGCTGGCAAGAAGTAACACTGAATGTTTGATTTCTTGGTTTGCTTATGGTATACTGGCCTGAGAGTCGGAATAGGGTGGTTGCATGACCTTGGTCTATTAGAACAGCACTATTTTATTATTATATATTTATTTAAGCATACCTTAAATGAAATACTTGGAACCAGAAGTATTTCAGATTTCAGCCTTTTTCAAATTTGGAATATTTGCATAGATTTTACTAGTCGAATATCCCTATCCTGTAAATCTGAAATCCAAAACTTTTTGAGCAACATGTTGGTACTTGAAAAGTTTCAGATTTTGAATTTTAGACATACAGATTAGGGATGCTGAATCTGTAGTATTTTCCCCTATATTATGTTTTTTCTTAATGTTGGCAAAAGTAGAATATTTAAACTAGTGCATAAAAAGAATATAAAATCTACAATATGATGTAATTATAAAAGAATAACATGTGAAAACTAATAGTCTTAATATTTGAACCAAACTCACTTCAGATTATTTTTATCTCTTCAAAAAACATATTATTTAATTAGTAAGGAATGTTAAGACACTTCAGAAGTTCTAGCTATAAATAACATTTTCCTTATAAACTGACCTAGTGATATTAAATTAGCACAAAGCTCAAAATCAGTATTTAACATTTAATGGAACGAACAAACTAATTCTGCAATTTAACTCAACATTTGCAGTAAGATGACTTGTACCCTAATGGCTTGTAATTAATTTTTCTGAAAATCATATTTATGATAGTCTGCAGATTCAGGGCTTTATCTAATACATAATGTTCATTTTGAGCCTTTAATTGCATTTAAATTAAAATTGGCTTAGCAGGAAGATGAATTGTGGGAATGCATCAAACCACCCAGCATGTCCTGAAGATGTGAGCCTGAAAATGCAATTTGGTGGAGATGTGCAGAATCATTTGGAGTTCATTAATTTTTATTGCACAGGTAGTTTTACTAAAGTAGGTTATTTTCTTTGAAATTTATATTTATGTTTATGTCAATAGCTGAATATTGTATTAGCCCTTACATCTATTAGAGTTTATTAACCTGGCCTAATAGAGGTTGTTCATATTGAGAAGAGAGATAATTTGTGTTTTCCCCTCATTCCGTTTCAGTGACACTGATACTGTAAGAATGAATTTTGGGGGGGGTGGTTGGGAGGGGACATAGCACCTCTATAGGGGGGAGTCAAACAAGTGTCTTTCAGGTTTCAGACACTTTTATCTCCTTCTGGAAGATGGGAGGGAGGACTCCTCTGAAGAGACATTCTTACTGCCAACTTCCTAAGGCCTTGCAGGCTGACTAATCTTTTTCTCTTTGTGTGACTTTGGTTCTGACCTGGCCATTGCAATGAAGGCTTATTGATGTGTAACTCCGTTTGGTGGTTTAATGTGCCTGGGCTTTGTCCAGCCAGTTTATAAGTGATTCCTTAACTTGCAGTTGCTGCTGAGGTTATCCAATTTAATTATAATGTCACTTTACAATTATAAGAGAAAAGAGGTTTTTGCATTGTCTAATGAATACAAATTGTTCACAATTTGAAAATACAAAGAAATAAAAATTAACATTTGTCCTCTTTGCCAGAGAATTTACATTTGTGCAAACTGATACTAATAAGTAAAATAATTTTGCTACCTAAATCCATTAAACACATGTGCTTTTTATTTCGGAAGTTGTATATCATTCTTATGAATAAAATGATATTGTTAGCATTTGCCATCCTGGACTCATTTTTTTCCTTCTTTGCAGACATTGTAATTAGGGGTGGAAAAGCTTCAGGATGAGCAAATGCCTGCTATAGAAATGAATTATATAATTGTGGTAATGATTCTCTCTAAAACTCTTTCTGCCAACTGTAACATTTTTTCATCTCACCAGTTTTTTTTTAATGTGTGTATTTGTGTGTACACACACACTTGTGTGCTGTCTTATTTCATGAAAATGTGGAAATAGTTCTCCACTCTGACAATCTGCTACAAGTTCCTACTTTGTGGTCAGAGATGATAGAAGCCCATATTCATTTAATACTCGCCAATCAGAACTTGACAGAGGTATTGCTTATTTTCTCATTTCATCACTGAAGCATGCTGTTGTAGTTTAGTCCCTAATTACTCTCAGACTGAGACGCTCCAAATATCCCCATGGTGGTAATATTTTCCTGCCTGGGTGAGTCATTACGTTGTTTGGCAGACTGAAACACCAGCCTTCCGTTGTTGGAACACTACCCCCGTGTAGTGCCACATCCTCCCCTCAGTGCTGTCTGCTCTGCGACTTTGGTCCTGCTGCGACATTTCAAGCTATCCTGTACACAATCACATTTGCCTGCCTTCTCTCTGACTGATTGGACCGCTGCCAGTTCCCTCTTCAGGGCCAAGGACAGGAGAATGGGGGGTATCTGAATAGAACTGCTTAATGATCTAATGGACCAGTGCCTCTCTCCCGCTGAGAGAGAGGGCTTATTTGTTTGCTGGTTACAGGAAAGGTCAGGGAAATCCTTTTCAACAAAGGCTGTGACAGTGAGAATGTGCAATGCCATACATTACTGGTGTTTGAATAACTTAATACCTTGGGTGTGCCCCGCCCCCCAACAACAAAGCCAAACACTTTTTGGTCTTTATTTCATTTTCATTATCCTCCAGATGGCAGAAAATGGAAGTGATGAAGCTTGGGTTCACACAATGGTTTACACCAAATGCCAAATATCAGGAAGCTTCACAGGTATGCAGTTATGAAGAGCTTGATGAAGTTTGGAAATGTGCTGAAGAGGATGGCCTTTTCTATAGGGACCAATATAGAATTGTTTTAAATAGCACTCACATGTATATGCATACACCCATACACACACCCACACCCTTGTGCCTTCAGGGATATGCAGCATCATATTAGTGCAACTTGAAAAATTGTCAATTTTGATTTAGAGACATGCTCCTTAAATACTTTTCCTCACTGATCTTTCATCTGTTTGCATATCATCAAAACCACATTTTTTTTACCACAACATGACAGGAAGTTTTGGATAAACACATTTTTTTAAAAGTTGAATAAAGAAATAAATGCAGTTACAGGAGAGTGTATTAATAGTGCTTAAGTTGTAACAGTCTAAGAAAAAGTTCTTATCCATGTATCTGGCATTTTTCTTTATATCCTTGGTAAACAGTGCTAAGAATTTTGAAGTGGCTTCTTGGGTATAGCAGGATCAATTAGAAAAGAAAAACACACTGGAAAGGAGGAAAAAAAAGTCCAACTTATATGGGCCAGCTGTCAACACTGGGAGAAATTTGGTGAGAAATTAACTGCTTAGAAGAGATTCAGATGAAGCCGTGGAGTAGACGTTGCTAGCAACCTACTTCTATTGAGATGTTTATTTAAACAAAGAAATCATCAAACAATAGTTTGAAGGAAGTTTTTTTTTCCCCTTTCCTTTTTTAATATTTTCTGGGAAAGGAATACAGAAGGCAAGAGAGGTTTGTCCCTCCGTGTCACGGTTCACCTGCCCTGGAGGTGGAGTGTGGGGAGCCTGGCAGTCTGCTCACTCAACTGTACTTGACTAGGCCGTCAGCCCTCAGCTTTCACAAGCATTGAATATGTCAAAAATCTTTCAGAGGAAGTGTAAATTTTAACTGGGCTGTTTTGGGTTCATATTTAATGCTGTTTTAAAAAGCTTCAAGCATGTTGATATCCAAAAGGCTCTTGGATGTGTGGGCTGGGCGGCTCTGCTGAGTCTTTGGTGGGTGTGGGACTCCAAGCAATTAGGATATGAGACAGTTGGCATGGTTAATTTCTAGATATCTAAGAAGGTTGAGTATTTTGTACAGCAGTCTGAGTTTAACCCTCTCTTCACATAAGCTGCTTGTGCCTGGCATATGATTTTTTTTCCTAGTGCACGCTTTAAAGGAGCAACTCAGAAAGCAAGTATAACCACTGGTTTCCTTTAGAAGATTCCGTGTTTATTGCTTAATGTTTTAAATTAACTGGGAAGTGCTTTATAAGAACAAATTATTACTGTGACTAACATGGTGATAATTATTTTCTGTGGGTCTGCCTTCTCCCAGCACATCAAAAGACCAAAGCTCAGCTAGCTATGGAGTCTGAGAAAATTGTTGTCTTCTTTCCCTTTCAGAGTCCTTGCCCTGCAGAAGGAGGACAGTCCCTTCAGCACCCACATTTCCAACTTGAGTACTCTGGGAGGGTGAAGCATGGAGAGCTGTTGCTTTCCTGCTGTCGCTGTGATCCAGTTTGTTTTCACTTTTGCTACTATAGTTTGAGCATCCCTAATGGTTCCTAATGTGAAAATCCCAAATCGAAGGTGTGCTGAAATCCAAAACTTTTAGTATCATGTCAGTGCTTACATTATTTTGGATTTTGGAACATTTGGGATTTTAGATTTTTTTTGATTAGGGATGCTGAACTAGAAAAATCTATGCAAGTATTCCCACCCCCACCTCCCCCCAAAATCTCCCAATCTGAAACACTTCTGATGCTAAGCATTTTAGATAAGTGATGTTCACCTGTTTAAGAATAAAAAAAAAAAGAAATGTAGGCAAAAATGTATGCGAATGTGACCTTTGGGTACTTGGACTTATTTTTTTTTTTTTAAATTAACACTAGAAAATGAAAGGTGTAATTTCCAAGTGTACACCTCACCCTCCACCAGTTTAGAGGGTTCAAATGACTTTTTAAGAAGGGTCTTGTATTCTTCTAATTCATGGCCTGTGAATATGTGAAAAGGTGTTCTCTTTCTCCCCTGGTAGCCTTAAAAGAGTGTGGCTTAAAAGGAGAACTACTTATTCTGGGTGCCAAATGTCTCCAAATAATCTTTTTTCCAGAAAATGACTGGGGGATTTCCTCTGAAGAAAGAGGAGATGGGGGCAGAAAATTGATAAAAAGGAGTAAAGAGGAAGACAGACCCTCACATATTGGAGAACAGATTCTGTAGTGGGAGCTGGCAGAAATGCTAAGTGCTTTTCACAGTCAACATTCAAACAGATTATCAGATGGCATATTTCACCCTGTTGTTACTTTAAATGAAGTGACCATGAAATCAACAAATCTGCTGTCAGGTGCCTGTCACTAAGATAGTTCTTCCTGTCACACAATGCCTCACATAGCAGGTAATGTGTTTTTAAGAATCAGTCCAGTGTCACCTCATCAAGTCCCCGTTAAAAAGATGAAATAAGACGGATGGTGTTGTCTACCATGCAGTTGACTGAAATTCAGTGGAATGAAATGTACGGTCCACAAAGAAATGCCTCAAAGAGAACAACCTTGGTACTGAGAAAAAATAGTGCTCTTTTACCACCCTCTTATGGGTATTTGCTGGTGTAGTGTTGGGATCACTTTGCACTTTCAGTTCTTCATTTGATTCTAGACTTTAAAGCAATTAGATTTTGAACCCAGTGATAAGGGGTAGGTGTCTCAGGTTTGTACCATCTAATACATAGTTCTACAGAATGAGAATATGAAACTGACTTGGGATCTGTGGGACACACTTGCTTTCCTTCCTTGAAGAAAGAAATTCATTTATTAAACTATAAGAAGTATTATGTTTTTATTGAGTTCTCTTGCTGAAGTTAGGAGTGTTCTCTAGATTTTTATTATTGTCCTATCTTAGCTTTCCTTTGGCAAGATACTTTCAGTAGTTTAAAATGATAATGGAAACAGAAAAAAAAAGAAATCTAAATACAGACAATGTACATATTGAATAACGTGAGAGCAGTGTAATAAACACCCATACCTTGGTTTGTATGTTGCTTGATTATGGTTTTTGTTTAATTAAAAGCTTTATTCTTAAAACAATACGTTTTGTGTATAAGGTTGGCCTGGCATATTAGTGGTTGTAAGTATTATTTTCTCCATGTAAAATACCAGTAAGTAGGCTCACATTAAGTACAACACAGCTTATACAAGCTACAATTTCTGACCAAAATTATTGATATCTTGATGTGATTGATTTTTTAGTACTATCATCGGCATTCAGTTCATATAGCTGGTAGATAATTCAACAGCAAATACTGTTATAACACTGAAGTCAAAATATCAGAATGAGGGTTGAGATACAACAGCCTTTTTTTCTGAATGCTTCCATGCATTCCATCTATCCAATTCATATCAGATTTGAAATTTTTTAAAAAAATTCAAAATTAGTCTTGGCTTTCCAAAAAATTCAATCTAATGGTGGAGACAAACAAATAACTGTTATTACCCATGGGTATGTGTTAACAATATAAGTTGGACTGAAAGAATCAAGGAAGACTTTACACCTAAGGTAACATTCGAGATGGATTTTTGAGAATGAGTGGGAACTCTTCAGGGAAAGAGTAAAAGGATGGTACACAAGGCAAGGAGTATCAATGGGAGTGATACAGTATAGGGAACGGTAAATGAAATGGTTGGACTATGTCACAAGGAAGGTTACATTCCAAGGCTGCCTTTTCGAATGGTTCAGAAGGGGAGGCTGCCTTAGTGCAACTCTGATGTGTTTGATATACTGAAATGCAGTTGTCCGGATTGTGGTCACATTTTATCATGGTTGTTGGCCTCCAAAGGTCTATTTAGATCAGAACAGTGTTAAAAAAAATTATTGTAATTTTTTAATCATTAGTCTTGCTATTAATGTTATTTTTATTTCCTATTTCTGTTTTTATGTTAATGTTGATCCTTTTCTTAGTCATCTTTAGACTTCTGTAGATGGATTTCTAGATGTTCTTCTCCAGGTTGCATTTGTAATGAGACTTGCAGTTTTCTTCACACTTCCTTACAGCTTGGTTGATAAAAATCACGATTTTGTTGTATGTGTATGTGAAATATTCAGCTAGATAATCACACCTGTGGGCTCTTGTAACAACAGCAGTAATATATTTTATTTTCTCTAAATTGCTATGATCCAATTACTGTTCGGATTAAAACATTGCAGCATTGAGTTGGCTTTTTTAACTGCTTGAAGATCTTGACCACAGAAATATTCTTTGTACTTTCAAATTACCTGATCATGTCTTCAGTATTATTTTTGATAGATACTACACATTATGGAATAGGTTGACAAGTATATTTTCTTTATGCTTGTGGTTATTGATTCTTCCAGCTTTTGAAGTGAAACTGTACTGGAATGTATGTGGCATAGTTAGTATTTTTCTCAGATGTTGTGAGGATGATTGAAGCAAAATCAAATGAAATAAAAACATATATACACACACATACTCACACACAGTCATATATATATATATATATATATATATATATATACACGCATACACAATTTGGGGGGCATAGGGGAAACCATTCATAATTTTATTAACTTATGGGCTTTTGAGCTTATAATTTCCTGTCATTGGTTATTGTATACATAGGATTGTTAGCTGTTCCTTTAATTAAAGTATCCATTTAGAATATTCTAGTATCTTAAAGTATTTATTGGAAATGGTGGAACTTGCTTTCCCTGTCCTGAAATAAGCTCATGAAAATGCATGAATGCTCTTGTCATTCGAGGTGGCAGGGGGTGTTTTGGCAGTACAATAAGTTTTTCCCTATAAAGAATAGCTAGGATATAGCAGTGAAGTGTCGGAATGCATGGAGATCAGATTAAATGTATTTGAATTAGTATCTCTATGGGTTTTATATCTCAAAGTCAAAATAGTCATTCTCATCAGATAGAAATATTCTTGACTGGAGAAACTCTGATCCAGAAACAATCTATCATTTGAATTCCCTGATTGTAATATGAATGGATATTCAAGTTCTAACACACTGAGAGTTAATGCTGTATCCCTGTGGTTTATTGAATCACAGTGCCATCTAAAGCGATCCTGTGAGAGGGAAACCAGTCAGAAAAGTATTTAGATACCAACTACCAGGGCACCTCACTGAAGTACAATTCCCAGAGGTGGAATTTATAAATGAAATGTCTAACCCACCCCTCATCATCACAGTGCTAGTTACTGAGGTACAAAAATCCTTGCTGTATAACTCTTACCTTTAAGGTCCTGTGAATATAAAATGATGATAGCATTATTTTAAAAATCCAAACAAAGAAATAAACAAAAAATGGTATATACATATACATACACACACACACATATGTATGGGGTTTGTGTGTACGTGTGTGTGTGTGTGTGTGTATACACACACATATATATATACATATGCATATATACTACACATACATACATACTATCAGTAACTATGATGGTCATAAATACTGAAAGCCAGGGGGGCAACTGCATGTATTTAAATTATCTTTGTAATTATTATAACTTTAAACTGGAGTCACTGTACCGTGTCAAACACTTCGGGGATTATCCCTTAAGTAATGACAGGTTGCCATAGGCCTTATACCAGGGAATCATGCCTACCTTTGGGTTTGGAAAATAAGAATATCTTTAGTTGTGATATATTTTTACCTAAGTATCCCTTTAGGTTACATTGCTATTTTTTTTTAGCATTGTTTCTCTCTTACCTTTCAAACACTACCCATAATTTGTTGAACTCTATTCAAAGTCTGCAGAGGCAATGTTTCCAATATATATAGCCTGAGGTACAGCATTTTTCTTGTTGTTGATGTATGTTATTTGACTGTTTTTGCTTTTTTAAAAAATTTCTCTTGGGTTTCAGAATATTATATATGGCATTATTTTACTGAACCTAGTAGACCACTTTGTAAATAAGTATTTGGCTATAGATAAATGATAATAGTTAAAATTTAGAAAAATTCAAAGAACATGCCCAAACATGAAATGTAAATTGAGTAGCAATCAGATACAAACTATACCCATTTTGATATAAACCTTCCTATAAAGTAACTTATTTCTAAAATGTGTTAATAATTAATCTCATTTTGGTATAATGGAAATAGCAAGATTTTAAAATCACATCCAACAATTAAAATATTATTTTTGTAGGAGATACACAAACTAAGTGTGTGACCTTGAGCAGTCTACCTAAACCTATGACTTTAATCAGCTCCTCTGTGAAATAACAATAATAGGATCTATTTATAAGATTGAGACAAGAATTAGAGATATATATGGAATACTTGATCTGTCATAGTTAAGATCAATACATGATGGTTGCTATTATTATTTAAAATTATTCCTTCCTATTGTCCTCTTCATAGATGTAAAAAATAGCACTCTCTAATTGAATGATAGAATATCATCTAAATATAGAATACTATCCATCTATAAAATGAACAATAAATCTCTCCAGGATATTAAAAACATATTGAATGAATTCCAGGAACACCTGAACATCCAGGGCTAACACAATTTGAATAACAAGGAAACATTGTGACTTTTATTGTCTAACTTCAGCACAATTTAGCCTGGTTTGCTCAGACTCACTCCAAATATTTTGGTGAAAGAAAGTATCTCTTAACAAAAGATAATAAAAAGCAATATCTTCATGCACTAATTTTAATCATGTTGTTTCTATTGGTTGGCAAATATTTGTTAAAGTCTAATAAAAAATAGAAACCACAATTCATGTTTTCATGGGGTTTACAGTTCACTTGTAGAAAGCAGTATTCTATGGAAGAGTTGAATAACAATTTCATTTTGTGACATGACAAGACAATATGATTAAAAATTATGTGTGTAAATACTAAAGGGATGTCGAGAAAAGTAAAGATTGGAGTGGACAGTGGGTTATTGCTGGGATACTTCTTGGAGGAATAATTAAAATTATTACAGGATAGGTAAGGAAAAGGAAAACCTTAAAGGGTGCCTGGTTGGTTTTCTTGGGGAGCCAACAAGCAAAGGCACTTTTGGAATTTATGGGAAAATATTAAGTAGTTTTAAGGAAAAAATATGAATATGTGTGTGAATAAAGATCTCTTTTTACTAGTTGCATTTTTATTCAGTAGATGATATATAGTAGTTGTAGACTTTTCAGTAAATGGGTAGATTCTTGATTGCATTTTCTGTGTATCCAAGTTGAGAAAGGGGTCTTAATGAAGGGATGGAAATATTAATGGCAATCAGGTAAGAAAATAATATCACTGTGCAGGAGGCATCAAGAGAGGAATTTTTGCATGAGATTAGAAGAGTTGTGGTCTGGCAGTTGTGGAGAGCTAAGCTGCTCTCACCTCCTAGGTAGATATGTGTGTGTGTGTGTGTGTGTGTGTGTGTGTATAAGATAAGTAGCTTCCATTTAGGAAGAGAAAGAGAAGCAGCATCCCATGGGTAGACATGGAGAGAGATGGACTTAAATTAGGTTAAAATGTTCAATGTATGTTCTTGGAGGAGGTTGAAGATGAAAGGAGTTCATTGACATTGGGATAGATACTAGGAAAAAGTTCTACCAGTGGAAAAAGCCATGGAGGTAGGGTGGGTTAGGGTGAGGAGTAAAGATCCATTAACAAATGAGAGGGGAGACTAGAGGGGGTTGCATTTTGAATCGTGCTGAGAATTTTCAAAGATATGTATGTGTTGGTCTCAAGCTCACCAGTATGACAGAGAGCAGTTTTAGTGCCAAGACTAGTTAAAGATCATTTGATGATGTCGCCTGGTTCATTCATGTATAACTTCAAGGTTTGTGGAGCTACAGTGTCTTGGAAAAGTTAAGTGGTGACTTCCTTTTGCCATTTTAAAGAACCTATTCATATGAGAGACGGTCTTTTAAGACATTAAACCTTAATTTTTTCCACTTTTTTGAAAGTGGAAGTAATGTTTCTCAGAATCATCTCAGAGAAAATGGAGCTCGCTGAGCATTTCTGTTAATAGATATCCATTGCCTTAATTTCAGAATTGTGCTGCAAATCTTAGCTCAGCAATTCAAAGTTTATATAACAGGTTTGATATGAATGAAGTCAGTAGATTTTTTTTATCGTGCATGGACTTATGTATCAAGTTCTTTTGAAATATACATCATCTTGAAAGTGAAAAATGTATTGAGCAACAATAAATGGATTTTTTTTCTAGTGACGCCTGTGTAAGAAGATCACATGAGTGCTGAGGCAGTTGCATAGCATTCCTGCACACGTATGGAGGCTCTGGCCATGCAGATTTACCATGAGTTCAGAGGACACTACCTGATATTACTTCTGAGTCCCAAATAATTTCCTTTGGCCTGGGGCATGGGAATCTATATTAATTTGAACAACTATACTAGCCTTGGTATTGACTAATAAATTTAATCAATTTCCCATCAGACAATCCTTGTTACATTATTTTTCATCTGGATTGTTGAGTGTCATGAAGAGAGACACATCTAATCTTGAACTATCTCTAGACAAAAGTTGCAGGCTCTCTTGTGCATGCGTTAGCATAAAGAAAGCATGTGGTGTCCTCTTAGAGCTGGGAGGGATGTTAGAGGTTAATTGCTTGCTCTCCAATCTAAAACAGGAATCCCCTCTTCACTACCCCCAGGAGGGAACCCAAAGGGCAAGTATTGACTCATTCCAAGGATGAGCAGCCATACTAAGACCTCAAAACTGGAAGGGACTGAGTTGTGATGTGGTTGTTCAAACAAAGACTGAAAAACAAGTAGAAAAGGAAGTTTTATTCGATCATCTCTGAAATGTTGTCATTTTATGGAGCATGCCCCTTTAAATTTGGCTGGTTTGCATGCTCTATATAGGACTAAGGAGGTAAAAAAGAAAATGCTAACCTTGCTGAAGGATTTAAGGAAGCAAAACAGGTTGAAAAAGAAATAATAATGGAGAGCCTAGCTTTCCCTTTTAAAAAATCTGAAATGACAAGTGAAGAGCATAGCAAATAACTCTTTCGTGCTATTAATGATTAAACAGCTCTAGCCTGCTCATGGCAGAAATATTTCACCACAGCAGCCTGCATATGCTGAACACAGGCACCCTCTGTTAGGCACTGTGCTGAGTGCTTTTACATATAGTTTTCTCTTAGGATTCCTAACAACTCTATGAGATAGGCATTTTTACTATCTCATTTTATAGATGAGGAAACCAAGGCTAGTAATTTTGAGGATCTTGATTAAAGTCACACAGCCAGTTAGACTGCAAATCCAAGGCATCAGCTAACAGTTACTATGAGTACAAAGTTCATGCTGTTGAAGTGCAGAGGTAAAATGTCATGACGTCTTTTTCTATAATCCAGCATTTCTACTTTTGTATATATACTTCAAAGAATTAAAGCAGGCTCTGAAGAGATACTCATATACCCATGTTCATAGCAGTGTTATTCACAATAGCCACGTGAATGAAAACAACTCAAGTTCCATTGACAAATGAATGATAGATGAGTGAATAAACAAAATGTGGCCTATAAATACAAGGGAATATTATTAATCCTTAAAAAGGAAGGGCATTCTACCAGGCATGGAGGCGCATACCTGTAATCCCAGCAACTTGAGAGGCTGAGGTAGGAGGATTACAAGTTCAAGACTAGCCTTGGCAAATTAATGATATTCTGCCTCAAAGTAAAAAGTGTTGGAGAACCACTGGGTTCAATCCCCATTATCAAAAAAAAAAAAAAAAAAAGGAAATTCTGGCATGTGGTAAAACATAGATGAGCCATGAAGACATTATGAAAAATGAATTAAACCAGTTGCAAAAAGCAAGTACTATATGATTCTATTTGCATGAGGTACCCAGAGTAGTCATATAGCAAGTAGAATGGTGGTTGCCAGGGGCTCAGGGAAAAGAGGGATGAGTGGTTGTTATTGAATGGTATACAGTTTCAGTATTGTGAAATGGAAAGAATTTGGCAGATTGGTTGCACAGTGGTGTGAATGTATTTAACTGTAGTGAACTATACATTTACAAATGGTTAAGATATAAATTTTATGTTATACTTTTTTCCACTACTTAAAAAACACTCATGACCTCCACAATTTACTTTGAAATGTCTCCCCCCAAAATTTGTGTGTGTGTGAGAGAGAGATAGAGAGGTAGAGAGAGAGAGAAAGAGAGAGAGAGAGAGAGGTTATATTTGTAGATTGAACAACTTTTATATTGTCAATTATTAAAAGTTATCAAATCTGGGTAGAAGATACCTGGGCATATATTTATTATTTAATTCTTTTGTACATTTGAAAATTTAATAGTGGAAGTTGAAAGAAATGTACAGTTAGACAGATTTATTGCATGCTTACTTAATAGTTAAACATCTTGAAGTTACAACTTAAGTCTGACATCTTTTGAAAAAAAAATTTTTCTCACTATTCCCAATTTCTGCTAACTCTTCTTTTTTATATTAATAACAACCCTTAGAACCCCCTCATTACATTCTTCAATTTTATTGTGCAGGTTTGTTTTAGTTATCTGTTGCTAAAAAATAAAAAAATGGCCCCAAAATAAGTAGCTTCAAATAACAATGACTTAATGTTGTTCATGATTCTGTGGATTGTTAGGGGCTTGGGGTGGGGATTCTCTTTGATCTTCCCTGAGTTTGTGTGCAGCATTTGCCTAGCATTTGGGCTGGGTTTCTCAGCTGAGGGTGTCGATTGCCCTGCATGGGACTTCTTTTTTTAATATTTATTTTTTAGTTGTATTTGGACAAAATACCTTTATTTTATTTATTTATTTTTATGTGGTGCTAAGGATTGAACCCAGGGCCTCCCACATGCTAGGTGAGCATTCTACCACTGAGCCACAACTTCAGCCCTTGCATGGGACTTCTTTATGTGGATAGTTGAGCTTCCTCATGTCGGAGGTTTCAGAGAAGACTTCTTCTCATGGGGCAGTTGTTTCCCACAAATGCAAGAGTGCAAGTTACTTGTTCACTTAAAGCCCAGACTATGAGCTGATGCTGCACCATGCCTGACCCTTTCTGTTGGTCAGAGCAAGTTACAAGGTCAATGAAAGGGATTCTACCTCTTGATGGAAAAAGCTGCTAAAAATGTGTGGCCATCTTTAATCCATTACAACATTTAAGACACAACCTCCTCTGTCCAATGCTATAATACAGATTCTGTAACCATAAGTAAGGCTGCTCCTACCTCAGCGTTCATGCTCCTAAAAGAAGGGGAGATGGAAATCAGTATCTATTAAGGTGTGTAAGGTGCCCTGCTAGACTGCTTTTCCTTAAGAACTCTAGGGAGGAAACATTATTTCTATTTTATAGGTGAGGTAGCTGAGATTCCATGTAATTAAAAAAAGTCTTCCAACCCAGAGTGCACAGAGGGGAGGAATTCAAGCTCAAGTCTACTCTTTTTTTCTTAGTACACAAGATAACCCTCCCCACCAAAGAATTATCTAGCCCCAAATGTGAATGGTGCCAAGGTGGAGAACCCCACACACAGCACTTCTCACATGGACTCACTGTGGATTACATGTCTACATCTCACATAACTTATGAGATGTTTGTGAACATGTTTTATTTCTCATCCTTCTCTGACCAGTGCATGACACATGGTAGGCACTCAATAAATGTTTTCTGAGTGAATCAAAACTAAAATATGACCAATGACTTATGGGATTTACAGCTGAAGTGGGCTGTGGTTTATTGGAGAGATCCCTTCCCATTATGACCTGTTAACCATGGAGGACTTTGTAGAAGAGGTCAGGTTGGAGGAGCCATCAAAGGAAGGGTGGGATGTGGAATGGTAGAAGAGCAATCTAGGGAAAGGGAGCACTGTGATGAACATTTGGGAAGAAAGAACTATGTGCATAGGAAAGAGAGTTGTCCAGGGTGGCGGGAGCATGGTAAGCTTAAAAGAAGACAAAGAGATAGGGCTGGAGAGTTTGGTTTGCAATGACAATCCAGAGAATGTATATATCTGTTCAGTAATCAGTAGGGAAAAAGATCAGGGTTGCTCAGGTATGAGAGACTAGAAGTATGGATGGGTTGAGAAGTCATTGCTCTAGTTGATGTAATGTACATTTCCTCAGATGTGATGCCATTGGAACAAAAAGAAGAACATGGGAAAGGCCGAGAGCTATGTTTATACTTGTACCCCCACAGCAATTCATGTGGCAAAGAGAGCCACAAGAATACATGTTCGATACACACATGAGGCAGATATGGTTTGGTGAGACTGATTTCCATATGTAATTGGGAAACGAATCCCATTTCTTTCTGGGGTGGGGGGAAACACATACTTGTTGATTGACCTGAAATTTTGTTTTAATTGGTTGGTGAGCTAGATGGTCAGATGTGTCAACTTTAGATAGGACAAAGAGTCAAGTTTGAAGGACTGAAACAAGAAGGGCTAGAAACCTCCCCCATATCTCCTACTGGTGCCTTCATGCTGAATACCTTGTCCTGCAAGCTGAGGAGAACATTGCCTCTCAGAACGATACGAAATACCACACTACGATGAGTTTCCCTAACCTTGGTGTACTTATTTTGTTATCAGGGTTTTGCACACCTCCCCTAGAGTGGAAGAGGTAATTAAATTTTAGTATAAAAGACTTCCTACCAGACATCAGGCTTCATGAGGGAATAAAAGTAAATAATAGATATCAAGGAATATGAACCAATGATTAGTGCCTGTTCTGCTTAATTAGTTAAAAAAATAACTTCAAGGCAAGATTGTAGAGATTTTTGGATACTCTAGAGTTGACCAATAAAGAATGGGATTCCAAATAGTGTGCAGTTTATCCCCAAGAGGTATTATGGTTTGACAAACAATGGGAAATCGAATATCTGGGTTATCTTTTGGGTTTTTTCAATAACTCCTGAAGTAACGTGTGTAAGGCATACCTCTGTTCTTACTCTCCAGTCTTGTTATAAATAATCCTAAAATAATATGGTCCTTATAGTCTGGGGAAATTTCAGGATTTGTCTAGTTCATGTTACTTGGCATAATAAAACAGCAGAAAGATAGTATGAGCTTTGGAACCAAATCTCCTGAGTCTGACTCTTGGCTTTGTCACTTCCTGGCTGTGTGACCTTGAGCAAATGACTTAGTGATTCTCACACTCAGCTCTTCTCAGCTGAGCTGTAAAATGGACTTAATGGTTACTTCAACCTGCATGCATGGTGATAGGTTAATATATGTAAAGCTCTTAAAATAGAGCTGAGTATAAAGTAGGTGTTCAATATATAGGTCTCCATTATTAATCACCCTGTTATTTCCTTTAGTGTATATCTGATACACAGCCAAATATATAAATAATTCTACCCAATAACTAGAATGTCCTTAAGACACAAGCAAAAACCAACCTTGTTTTTAGTCTCACAGTTACGTGAGTGGCCTTGAGAAATGGGATGGATTTAAAAAGATAAGGAGAAGCACGTGCTCCATAGACCCCTATGAGAATGAGGAATGAGCCAGTCAGATTTAGGAAGAGAGTAAGGAGCCTGGCCTTGACAGGGGTGGGATTGCTTTGCAGAGCAGTAGAAAATATAAGCCTTTTGAGCCCAAGGACCTTAATGCCCTCGGAGTAGCCCCTTAGTATAGTGCCATGAACATGGTAGCCTCTGAGCTAGAGGTTTATTGATTAAATTGTCCCAAGACTGATGGAAGTTACTGGCAGTGATAAAATCAAGGTGTCTTTCAATGACCTGTGGTGCCAAGTGGGGTTTGATATTGTGAAATGCTCTTAGCTCTCATTGCTGCTGTCATTACCCTCTGATTAGATGCATTGGCCCAGGTTGTTGCTAGCATGGTAATGCAATGGTTAGCTTTATTTTTTTTAATCTACAAACTGGCTGTCAAATTAAAAGATTGGTATTCAGATCTCCTTTTTGCATTCTGGAGTAATTATGTGCTTGCTAATTGTGTAACTGTGTGTGTATTTGTGTGGATATATACTATGTTTATATGGAAGTATATTTATGTGATTCACATACACACAAATAAAATAAATGTTATTTTAAGTAAAATTTTAAAGAAAACTGCCACTAAGATTCCCTCATCCTTCCCTGCTTGCTAAATATACACACTTAAAAATTCTCATTCTTATAGGCCTGTGCTCTCTCCCTTTGTTCATCTCTTCTGTAACTAGAAGTTCCCATGAGATCTTAATACTTAATAGATGAAACTGAAAACTTCAGGCTCAGTAGACACAAAGAAATGACTAGGCAATGGTGAAATTTCAGGTTGTAGAAGATGTGTTTTCGGGTAGGACCTCCTGTCCTTCAGGTGGTATTCTATTCAGATGCCTTCTACCTATTTAGGTATTAGACCCTCTTGATGAAATCATAAAATATTTTCCAGACTTATTTTTGAACTTGAGATCCTGTCTACAAACTGGAGTGTTCCCTTCTTCTCTTTCAGAGGTTGCTATCACTTCTCTCTTCTTCTTTTTTTAATTGGTTCTTTATAGTTATACATGACAGTAAAATCTGTTTTGATGTAATTATACAAACACAGAATATGTCTTATTCTAATTAGAACCCCATTCTTGTAGATATAGCCAATGGTGAAATTCACTATTCATAAATGTACATAGGAAAATTATGTCAGATTCATGCCACTGTCTGTCTTCTAAAACTTAGCTCCTCACACACAGGCACTGTGTCTGTTCATCTAAGTCTTCTAGGCTTAGAATAGCACCTGGCATGTAAGTGCTTAATCACTACTTGTTGAGGCTGTGCTTCCATAATGCACCAGATACTCTAAAACTGCTCACCTGAAGGCCCCACCCAGATCTGTCTTTTTAGATAAAATAGCCTAATAGACTATGAGCTTGTGCTTCATTCATCACCTAGTCCATCCCTTGCACCTCTCTCCCGACCTTGCCTAGTGCTCAGTAATGTTTGTGCAAAAAGAAAGAAGCAACCTCATAATGAAAATAATAAATCTCTTTTGCCTTAGTTGGGTATCTTCTTGATATCCTAGAGAAAGTGGTGATTGTCAAATATTAAGAAGGTCAAACAAGTAACGGAAGAAACTTTTTGCTGAAATACTCAGATCAGTCCTAAACAACTTTCACCTTTAATCTCTGGCACTTATCACAAACCTTGCTTAGTAAATACTTGTTGAACTAAAGAACACTAATGGAAGATGGTAACCATTTGTTATGTTTTCATCCTTATCCATTTTAATGGAGTATCAATATGTGAGGAATTACATACATGAAACGCTTAGAATCCAGGTGAGGGGCTGGGGTGGGGGGGGTAGCCTCTGGAATACAAGGATCACTTGCTGTAACACACAGGATTATTTCAAAAGCATAGGAACGACTACCAGGAGAAAAGTTTATCATTCAATTTCATTAAGAACTAATACTGTACAAATTTGGGAGACCAAAGACTTGAGCAGTTATTGAGTAAAATTAAAGAATGCCAAGGTTTAGCACATCTTTCTAGTATAAATTATTCTGCCTCTTCTACTTCATAGGCAGGTAACAAGTTCTCCTCTTTCTATGTAAACCTAGTATCCATTCCTGATTTAATATTCCCACTCTGTTTTTGTAATTAAAACATCATTTATACTGAGAATAATTAAGACAACTGTACATTTGATTTTAAAATCAGTTTTGAGTATTGTGCCTTGTCAAGCTACAAGAATGGCTCCTGCAGCTTTTACAATGTAGCATTAAGAAGCAGACAGTGACCGCAGGCACCTGAGTGGAAGGTTTGACAGTTTGATAAATTAGGAATGACACTTGCCAAAATGGCTGTCCTTCCTGCAGTCTGCCAGTGGAGCATTTGCACACTGTTAATTGAATTGGCAATTTGTGTAACAGTGCCTGCCCCTGAGCTTTTGTAACGCCGGATCTGCCATTTAACTCTGATAATCCAGGACTTGGGAATAAGGACGAAAAGCTTCACATGATATTACTGCAGATTTAAAATGACAGTCGGGGACCTTGTTGCCAATTTCCCATTAAATGAGAAATAATTAACAATAGCAATAACAAAGTCTTATAAAGCTGGAAAGTTAAATTGACTTTTCAGCACTAGTATCGTACAAAATTGCTTCTAGTGTGATTATCGGATTGCCCTTTCAGGATTATATACCCTAAATAGTATCATATGATGAACCAAACACAGGACGTTTTGCAAGCTAACCTGTTTTATTACTGTGAAAATCTTTTGATTATCTACAGGGATTGTGTTGTCATTAAAAATTTGTTTTATACTATAAGATTTCATAGAGACAGAGAACTTAATGAAATAATAGAGATTCCTGTTTCCTTACTTTTGATAGTTATTTAATTATAGCTGCAACAAAATGTTGAGTTGCAGCTAAATAGTGTTAATTAAAAGTTTTATAGAGTAGTGTATGTGACTCTTGGTGTTCTTTCTTGATGCTTTCCAGAGCTTTAAGAACTCCTGAGTACTTGTTGTGTGTGCTTGCTGTTGTCGTATTTGGAATAGTGGTTTAGAACAGTGCAGGTTTCTGCCATAGAATTCTTTTAGAAGTTCAAAATATGTCAAGTTTCCATAATTTTGCAAACTTGGATGTTAACATTCCTCACTATTGTCATTCATTTAGTTCTGCAGTTTGGTCTTTTGGGGTTGGATTGGGTTAGTTAGATAAGCATGGATAGGGCTTCCATTTTCCTGTGCATGGGGGGCAGGGGATACTACCTGGGTATGTTTAGTACCTGTGGTTAAGTATTTTGATGACTACCTTTGACCACATGGTGGTATGTGAATAGTGACTAGGAAAGAAGTGAACACCAGGTCAGATGGACAACTTGATGGCATAAGTTTCCAAGATTTTAAACGTAGTTTTTATCATAGACTCCCACTTCCCAAGTGCAGTTAAATTGATGACCATTAAAGTGTTTGATCAAGAAGAGAAAAAAAAGAGCTGCCTTAGAAAATTAGTTTATTCAAGAATAAGATGGAATTTTCTGTTTTCTATTTTATTATGATTATAAAATAAGACAGTTTTTGTCTCATTTTGTTTTTATGAATTTGCTGTCCCCCCCTCCATGAGTAAATTTCATTAATATGATTAGAGAATACATGGATGGAAATCTCCAGCAGAGTAATACAAGTGAGGGACCGTAATTTGGGACAGAGAGACCAGGACATGTCCGTGGAGAGGATGTATTGAAAACCTGATGCTGTACTGACTGGAAAAGTAAAGGAGGTAAAGTAAAGAAGCAAAATGTTACCAGCATTAACAGTTAAGGCTTTGAAGTCAATGGAGGAAACAGTGCATACAGGGAGATAGAGAAGAGGACATGTGGTAGAACGAGATGGAACTGAACTTTAAAACAAGTCATTTACATGCCATCAGAACACCAGGGTATTTTACAACTCAGCTCTTTCAACTTTGGGCCTCCATTTCCTCATCAAAGACATGGGGATAGAGATATGTATTTTTTACATCTCAAAATGATTTTGTATGTGCAAAAAATTAATTGGATTTATTATATGTGAAAACAGTTTGCAAATTATAAAACTATACGTGAAAATTTAAGCTAGAAACATAAGTACTAATGTATTTAGAGTATAATTTAGAGAAGAGCGGTTTAAACCCTGAAAAGCCAAAGAACTGTGAAAGAAAATGAACAGAAAGAATGCCAGTGGGCGGGATGGTGGTGGTAGTGGTAGTGGTAAGAATGCCCAGTGGACAATGGGAATCTTGTTCTCTTGCATTGTCATGTTGTCACCCAGAGTTCACGTTTAGTACTGTGGGGAGTGCAAACTGCAGGATCTGGAGCTTTACAGCTGCATAGAGAGACAGAGAAATGTTGGTAGCAGCTGTATATGACAAGGTGGTGGTGGGCACTGCTTGTTACCCTCAGTATGATGGGATGTGTACACAAAGGACTGATGTGTGGCAAAATATAAGAGAACTTGGCATGAAAATTGCAGCATTTCTGCAATTTGAAATGTCTCTGAAATTGAAAACGTGTCTTGTAATTGATGTATATATTTAGTGTGATAGTTTTTCTTTGATTTTTTTTTTCCCAAGAGAGCTGATCGCAAATTGATGACATGTTTAAAAATTGATAGCATTCTCAGATTGTTGCAATTTGGCAAACTATTAATATGGATATAGCACGCTAATGGCCCAGTTTTGCTTCTTTAATTACCAGATATTTGAAAAGCTTCTATACCTGTTCACATCCAAGGTTAGGTATTATTTTATTTATCATTTATTGAATTTATATCACACTGAGTGCTTCGTATGTACTTGATGCTATGTGAAGAGTTGTATATGCATAATTTCATTTAATCTCAAAATAATACCAGGAGAGAGGAACAATTTTCAGCTCTCACTTTATATGTGAGAACACTGAGCCTCAGAAGCTGTGCTCCTTTAACTCGTGGCTTGCTGTTGTTAGGTTAGATGTTATCGAGAAAACAAAGACACCTGAAGTGGTTCATCCCTCTGGATCGTGACATATGTTCAGAAAGTTAAAGCATATATTGGAAAACTATCATTTAAGAAAAGAAAATTTACAGTACAGAACTCTGAGGTAGCCACAACTGAGGTAGAAGTACACAAGAAGAAATGTGAGAAGACAGATTTCTAACTAGGAAATGGGGGCAAATTTCTTCATGGACAAGATAAAATGTGAAAAGTAGAAATGAGGACAGTAATGCAGGCAGAAAGAACAGAGGAGTAAAAGAAATCAAAGCATTAAAACACTGCATATTACCTAGGAGGGGTGGCAGTGCCTTTGTCACAGCTATTCCTGAGGCTGAGGTGGGAGGATCACGTGTACCCAGGGGTTTTGGGCAACATCACCAGACCCTGTCTCAAAAACAACAAAACAAAACCCACTGTGCATGTTAAGAAGAAATTAAGTTACTTAGGTTGGCCAGGCTGGGGACTGTATAAACAGGAATAGTGAGAAATAAAGGTAAAATAATTAATCAAAGCATTTCAAAACGATACCACACAATGTTTTATCGGCATAACCATGAGTTTCCTAGTAAATCACTTTTCTTTTATCTGCCCTTTATTTTGGTTATGTGTCTTAAGCCACATAAGAAAACCATCTCTGGGATTAAAGTAGGTTTTAAATTTTTTTCCCCAGTTATTTGATGTTTTCCAAATATGTCTACAATCCTTTTGTCACCAGGGAAAATCACGGTGGATGTTATTTTAAAAGTTAAATGGACACAAAATGTTTAATGTTTAATGAAAGAAAACACTTTTTTAACTGTGAAGCTGAGCTATGCCTGTATAATGGGGAATCTTTGGATGAAGGGACTTGAGCCAGGAAGGTTCTGGGGAATCTACTGTGGTTCTTGTCACATTTAAAGCTTCTTTTGTGATGGTGGCTATTGTTTTTTTTTCCTTTGATGATAAATGTATTTTTTAAATGTATGTCTACATTTTTTTAAGAAGTTATGTCTATATCCGAATATTCTTATTTGTCCATTGTGTTCTTTGAAAATGCAATTTCATTGACTAATATTCCCTATTATTTTTCTCTTTCTCCTTAATGTATGCTCTTACCTTTATTTTCTTCCTTTGTTCCTTTGGATTTTCTCTGTTGTGATTTTCCTAAATTCTTGAGATGAAGGCTTACTCCTTTATTTTTAACCTCTGAGTTTCTTGGATTTGTAGATGCAGTTTCCCCCTAACCCCACAAATTTTGACTCAGAGTATTTTCAACATTATTCTACTCAAAATATTTTGGAATATCTTCTCTAATTTATATGTAACTCAAGATATTTCTAGTACCTAATTTAATTTCCAAACATATAAGGATTTTTTTTTTCTCTTTTGGGCATTAATTTTATTGCTCTCTAAGCACATCTTATGACTCAGATAAGTGGTGCCTTCAACATTCCCTAAGCTGATAGCTCACATATGATGTTTTGCTACTTGCCTTAAGATGTGGACAGGTTCATGCATTCAGTGGATGCTTGCTGAACCTCTGCTGTGTGACAAACCCTGTTCTGGGTAAGCAAGATCATCCCATGCCCTTCCTCCCTTTCTTCGTCCTTCCTCCCAGCATTAACTTAGCTTTTATTTTGGAGTGGGATGGGGGAACCAATGACAAAATCCAAGCACAACTTGGGGTAGTGATAAATATTATGAAGAAATAAGGGGGCTGGGGTTGTGGCTTAGCAGTAGAGCACTTGCCTAGCATATGTGATGCCCTGGGTTCGATTCTCAGCACCACATACAATAAGTTAAAAAAAAATCATCAACAACTAATAAAAATATTTTTTTTTAAAAAAAGAAAGAAGGCTGTGTCATACCAGAGATGTATGTATCCTGGTAGGAGCATATGGAATATCTTTTATGGGATGGCAAGGAAGATCTTTCTGAGTTTGGGCTGAGACCTGGGAACACAAGGAGCCAGCCACAAGGAGTTTGGAGACAAAGCATTACAGAGGAAGGAACAAACACAACACTGCTCAGGTGGGAACTAATTTGGTATCTTCCAGGAATAGAATATTTAGAAATGAGAGAACAAGTGTGGCTTGGGCGTAGGAAGTGACAGACTCTCTGGCCAACAAGGAGGATGATCACAGTCATGCCAGAGTTCTAGGGCATAGTGGGGTTGGGCTCTAATGGGAAGACCTTGGAAAATTCTAAGCAGTGAATAATATTAGTAAGCCCTTTTTCATAAACTGTTTTGAGGGTTAAAATGAGATAAGTGGAAACCTATGTGTGTGTGTTTGCCAAGCACTTTGGGAACATGCATAGAACATGGTGTACGGTGAGTGTATGCTGTTATTCTGTGTCAATGAGCAGCCTCTTATCATTTATTCTAAATGCTTTGGTGCACATTAAGCAACATAAATGTTTTCTTAATTAATAAAAAGCACATTGCATGGCTATGCTTACTCTACCTCCTCTTCGCCTTTAAATTTGTTTGTTCTTAAAAACATTTGTGTTCTCTGTATTAATGATCTCCAGATTCATTTTACTACCCTTCCTGTGTGACCTTGGGTGAGTCACTCTTACAGAGCTGTTGTGAGGATTAAAGGAGATAATGTCAAGCAGCAGGCTTAATGACAGGCACATAATACACACTCTGTGGTGTCTATATTAATGATCTGATTATAGTTCAGTACACTCTGTTTAGGTTCATAATTCCTTCAATTTGTGAGTTAATTATTTGGAAGGATTACTTTACTCAATGCATAGTAAATATCCGAATTTATAATATAAGACTAAAAACTACTTTTCTGTCTTCATGGCTGCACTTTGATAGATATTGAACATCTCATATTCCAAAGGCCCTCTAAGAGGCCTACAAATAAATTTTAACATTCAATTTGGAGGGTAAAGGGGTAGAATTTTATAGAAAAGGTCATTCAAAGAGTCTGTTTTTCCTGGTTTTATTTGTTTGTGAGGACAAAGAGAGAAGCTTGCAATTTATAATTTCTACTGAGCAATGAATGACCTAACCGTAAAGAGATATTTTACTTATTTATGAAGAATAATTAATTATTTGCTTGTGTGAAGAAGGAAAGCATTTTAAAGGCTGAGGTGGGGGAAAGGAGACAAAAGTTGCCAAAATTTAAACTATTTTCATTTAGATGATTTAGTATGAAGGAGATAAAACATTCCTCAAACTGGTATAGTACTGAGGATAGCAGTGAGTTGCAATTTATAATAACGTTTTATATGCTGTATCATAACTCTTGAAATTCAAGCCTGTAAATCAGGAATCATCTTATCAGGGTAAGATCTCATCAGTAGCCAGGCATTTTTAAGGCTATAAAGTTGTTCATAATTTACACATATGAACATAGTACATATCAGGAAAACTTCAACTATCTGGAACTCGAAAATTATTCTGTATGAAAGGTGGCCTATTGTTTAATCATCAGATTTTTTCTTTTCTGTGTAAGTTGTTTTGGAAAGAATTTTTCCTGTGGAAGATTACAGGGACTTTTCTTTATGTCTTAGCAGCATCATTATGTATGCATTTCATTACCATGAAAATAATACGGTGTGATATCCTCAGGGACCATTGGACTATGAGATCTGCTTTGACTGTGAACCAAATTGGCCCAGATTAAGTGCATTTTGAGGGCCTTTTTCCTGTTGTTTATACCCCCTCCCCATTTTATTCTTGCCTTACTGTCAGCTATTACTCCTCACTGCTATTAGTATTTCTGGGGCTCCCCTTTAATTTGCTGCTTCAGATATGCTTTTTATCTCGGACATTGGCTTTGGCTGAAATTATGTATAAACTACGTGTAAACAAAATCTGATAGAGGACAAAAGGATTCCTCTGTGAATAAAAATAATTGAACATTCTTGTTTCTGTGGACTCTTCAGAGACATTTACCCAAATTCCGTGATTTCATCTGCATTTTGGATGAATAAAATATCCTTAAAGAAGGCATAGAGACACTTTCTGGAGAAAGCCATCTTGATGTGTGTGTGCCCTGAAATGTGTTCATGTCTACTTCTCTGCCCTGTGACAATAGAGCCCCAATAGAAATGCGCTTCCTCGGGATGCTGTTATTGAGCTGGTGGATGCCCAGCTCTTGTTGCCAATTCTGTATTGTGTATTTTGTAGACCGAATAAGCAAATAACATCTTTGATGATTCTATGTAAAACTTTCAAGGAGCAAGTTCCCCAGTTTTAGGTGAAATAAACCTCTGGGTATTCCATACTTTAAACACAAAAATAAAATTGTTTTAGTTGTAAATCGTCCACACTGATTTTATTTCTTTCTTTCACAAAATTTCTTAGTGTGGTTCAGTTGCTTGGCTTGACCTCTTGACTAAAATAAGTTTACCAGTACCTAACCATAATGATACTTATCTTTACAAAAATAAATATGGCCATATTTCTCAAAAATTCAGATTAAGAATGTAGGTTACCCGGATTTATAAAGACTATTTTTCTTTTCAAAAATTCGATCAGTATCATGGAATGTAGTTAGACACCTTGGAAAGCCATTAAGTAGAAATACATCATGAGTTTTCAGGGAAGAAAGGCCAGCACACAGAGGACAGTATGTTAGATGATTCACCCATGTACCTAACTGATCATTTGGGGCCAAGGAAACTGATTTTTATGTTTTAAAATTAATCCAACCTAGATTAGCCATGTCACGTCCCCTTAACCACAGGCGTATGAATCTCAGGGTAGACAGCTGTTTGGATGTCCCATACTGGGACTGCTGCCCTCAACAAACGCTTCTGATTCTCCTACATGGTCATTTGGCAGTGTCTGTGTGCACCCATATGGTTGGATGGCATCGTGCCTGTGTGCAAGTCAGTCGAATTGTTTCACTAGGACCCAGGTGCCAAGCAAACGTGGATTTGGTCTAACTGCCTGTAGAACTGTGCAGCTTCTTTCTCAGAGAGAAAGAAAAACCTTTCCTTGGCAGTGACCTCCAAGGTTATGGCAATGTATTTACTGGCATTTTGTTGTTTTCTCCACCATTTAGACCTTTTCTATGATGATAAGAAAGGAAAGAAGAAGATCTTGTGCCATTATTGAGCACATAGTGCAGGAAGCAGCAAAAGATACAAATTTTGGCCATCACCTGTAGCTACAGCATGCACACTATTCCCAGAGCATCAGTATTCTTGCTTGAAGATGGACTGGTGGGCATTCCATGAAATTGAGACTGGTCATATTAACTTTTCAGTATAATAGTAGTTCTCACATCAGGGTTACAATGAAGATAAATGAGATGATGCACATGAAGTGCTTTGTGCTCCTGGAAATAAACTTAGGGATTTCTGTGACTACTGTATGCTTTGATGGAGAAAGGAATTGTGCACTTGCCCTGGACCTAGCAAGCAGTTGTTTAATTATCATGTACTCTTCTTTTGCTCTTTCTAAATGCTTCATAGTTGTATACTACTTAAGTTTGTGAACACTTTTATCTCTATTATTCTACTTAATTCACATGAAAACTTTATGATGCAGGTGAGTCAAGCATTATTATTAATTTTATTCTATGGATATGGAAACTTGGGTTCAGATGAGTATTGTGATTTATTCTATGTTGCTGAACAAGTTTAAGTGATGAAACCAATGTTCAACCCCAGACATTTTTCCTTGGAGTCCGTTGCATTTAGGTGAAGAGTCCTTGATACAGTATACTCATTTAGATGAGTCAGTTTTATTTCATTGTTAGTTAAGGCCTCTAAGCAGTTGAGATTGATTGGAAAAATATATAACATGCTTATTAAAAGTTATAAAATATAACTTTAATTTTTAATGGAAAATATTTCTGATAGCTACCATTATTCTTTATCCCTTTTACTTTCTCTTTTGACCTGCTTCATGAGTAATATTTTAGGATACTTTCTTGGCAACAATTTTGATTTGATTATTTCCTGAGGTAGTTAAGGAGTCTTCATTTGCCTAACACCAAGGAAATTTCTTGGGGTTCCAGAAACCCATACTACTTTTTAGGTGTAACATCAAACATCAATTCTAAGGAAGTCCCATTTAAGTACACCAGCGTGGCTTTGAGTCCATTTTATTGAGGTCATTAAGAATATATCAAGGGCTGGGGATGTGGCTCAAGCGGTAGCGCGCTCGCCTGGCATGCGTGCGGCCCGGGTTCGATCCTCAGCACCACATACCAACAAAGATGTTGTGTCCGCTGAGAACTAAAAAATAAATATTAAAAATTCTCTCTCTCTCTCTCTCTCTCTCTCTCTCTCTCTCTCTCTCTCTCTAAAAAAAAAGAATATATCAAAAAACATTATTGATAAAGGGGTTTTGAAGGTGATGTGACCTAATTTGACTATCTTCCTCTGTTAGTTTGAATAAATTCAGAATTCTTTCCTGAGAAGTTTTGAAACAGAAGTATAATGTAAACGGAGAGAGAAGTTTTGTAGCCAAGTAGATTATAAAATAAATTCTTAATGTTGAATATGAATAAGGAAAGGTTGAAAAGTTGACTCCCATTGAGTCAATGTTTGACATGTGAATATTTGGAAATAGAAAATAGATATGGCAGGTCACTTTGTCTTATTATATTACAGACAAATATCCTACTATCATTCCAATTTAGATGGTACTTTAATATGGAAAACGATTTTTCACTTTTCAGAGCTTTATTAAAGTATATTTTGCCTAACATGCAATTCACTGATTTTAAGTGTATACAGTTGAAGAATTTTAGTAAATTTAAAGTTGTGCAATGGTCACTACAAGTTCCTTTATGCCCATTCGCAGTCTGTCCCTGCTCCTAACAATAATCCCAAGCAAACACTGAGCTACTTTTCATTTCTCTGTAGTTTGGCATTTTCTAGAAAACTCGTGTAAAGGTAATCATACAATATGGAATCTTTTGTGCTTGGCTACATTCACTTAGCTTAATATTTTTAGGGTTAATTCAAGTTATGGTATGTGCCTTTTATGTTTTGGGGTTCCTGGTGGTCCTAGTTAACCAAAACTATCACAAATCAGACTTGGGCACACACTTATGTTCAGACATTTTATTCTGGCAGCACTTTTACAAGATGAATGTCAGGAGCAGGCCAGTAGCATTGGCCAGATAAAGTCAGTTGCCTGACTAGGAAGGTCTCTGGTGACCATTCTTGGAGTTTGGAATTCCTCCCCCTTTCTTACCCCTGTACTCAGTCTAGGGAAGTTCCCAGGCATTTCTTTCATAAAGAGAATGTAAGGTATTCTTGTAAAGGAAAGCTTTGAAACTTAAGCTTTAAGTTCCTTGAAAGTTGCATCTGTTTTGAGATGGCCTTGTCTCTCGGGCAACCAAGGTTTTTAGATCCTTTTGTTATAGGGATCTGGTATTCCCTAGGCCAAGGTTGGAAATCTCCAGGTCAGGTTCTATCATATTATGAAGTATAACCCCTATGAAAGTTTTGAGTGGCTGTGTGACTATTATTAATCTTACAACCAGATAATATTAATCTTACAACCAGATAATATACTAGTATATAGTTTCTTCCCTTTTTATTGATGAGTAGTATTTCACTGCATGGATATAACATGTTTTATTTGTCCATTAGTTGTTGGGTATTTGGAATGTTTGTGTTTGGGGCTATTTTGAATAAGGATGCTGTCATTGTTCATGTACAAGTATTTGGATGCTAATATATGCTTTTTTTCTTCCTCTTGAATAAATACCTGTTAGTAAAATCACTGGAAAATGCAAAATTGTTTTCTAAAGTGATTTTTAGACCATTTTATATTTCTACCAGCAACATGTGAGGGGTTGGCTTTTTAAAAAATTACAGTCATTTTACTTAATGTATCTCATAGTGGTTTTAATTTGTATTTCTGTGTTTGTTTTGCATTGCTATGTAACAAATGACCACAAACTTAGAAGCTTAAAGCACTATGTTTTTTCTTATCCAGTTTCCAGGGGTCTGGAGTCTGATTAGAGCATTATTGGAAGTCCCCATTTTCTTGCTGGCAATCATCTGGGAACACTGTTAGCTTCTAAAGACCCATGTAGCCGCCTCCAGAAGAAGTTCACAACCTCTTTGGTTGTAGGTTGTGAATATGGCATATCTCTTCTTATATTTCATTTTATGAATGAAATGAATGTGACATATCTCTTCTTATATTTCATTTTGAATCTTTCAGCAAAGACACGGACCCTCTTTTGAAGGGCTTACCTGATTAGGAAACCTACCTTCCCTTATGATGAACTCAAAGTCAGCTGATGAGTAGGAACTTTAGTTACTACACAATCCATTCACCTTTGTCACATTTTCAACCTAATCATGGGAGTGAAATCTCATCATATTAATATATTTTCACAAGTATTTCCCATACTCAAGTAGGGGGACACAGGACATACATACCAAGGAGCAAGAATCTTGGGAGCCATCTTGGAATTCTGCCTGCCATAATTTCCTTCATGACTCATGCTGTTGATCATTTTTTCATGTACTTCACAGCCATTTTTATATCTCTTTTGGTAGAATAGTATTTAAATGTTTTGCCTGTTTTTACTGGGTTAAAAGTTGATGTGTGTTCTAAATACAGGTTCTTTACCATATTTGCAAATATTTTCCTCCCAGTTTGTGACTTCTCTTTTTACATTCTTATAGTGTCTTTTGAAGTGGAAAGAGTCCAATTTTTCTGTTGTTTTTTCTAGATCTCAGTTTGGGTATAATATATGAAAAATCTTTGCCTAACCTGAGGTTAAAAAAAAAAATATTTCTTTTATTGAATTTTAGTTCTTAAATTTAGGCCTGTGATCCATTTGGAGTTAATTTTTGTTCATGGTATACATAAAATTTACTCAAAATGGATTCTAGTTTCTAAGTTGTTTATTATATTAAAGGCATATGTAAATCCAATTTTTCATGAAACTTTCTTGAAAAGGCTTTTTCCTTATTGAAATGTTTTAGTACCTTGGTTGACTATCAGTTGACCATATACATTAAGGTGAATTTCAGAAATTTCTGGTTCCATCGATATATGTGTGTACACTATGCCAACACTACATGGTTTTTATTTCTGTGGTTTTATGAAAAAATTTGAAACTAGGCAGTATAAGTCCTACAACTTTTTTTTTTTTAATTTGGGATTAATTTGTAACTTCCTATGAAAAAGTTTGCTGGAATTTTGATAGAAATGCCACTGAATCTGTAGATCAGTTTGAGCAAAACTTCTGTCTTAATAATATTGTCTTCCAACCCATGAATATGGCATATCTCTTCTTATATTTCATTTTTTTAAAAAAAATATCTGTCAACAATGTTTTGTAGTTTAGGGATAATACATGTCTCATACTTCTTTTGTTGAATTTATTCCTAAACAGTTTATTTGTTTTGCTAACTGTTATAAATAGAAATATTACATGATTTAACTATAATTTATTTACTAGTATATCAAAATATAATTGATTTTTGTGGAAATATATTTTTATATTGATCTTTTATCTTGAAATATGTCGAATTTATTATTTCAAGAATTTTTTTTTCTAAATTCGTAGTAATACCATCTGTGAATAAAGACTACTTATTCCTTTATAATTCTTATGGCTTTAATGTCTTTTCTTTGCCTTATTGCATTATTTAGAATCTCCTTAAAGAGCAAACCTAATAACTTTTAATATAATTTCAATAGCAGTTTTTTTTTTTTTTTTTTTAATGGTGCTTTGGCTCAAACCACAGGACCTTGCATATGCTAGGCAAGCAGCTCTAGCCCTGAGCTACACCCCACCCCTCTGTGTAGTTTCAAGATAAAACTTGAATGACACCTATTGTGTGTCTGTTTCTTAGTTATAAATGTTGCTTCTGAGTACTTAGTCTGAAGATCATCTTTTGTCTAAAATCCACTTTCCCTTTACGTTTTTTCTGAAAATTGGGATCTCTGGTTTTTGTATAAACAATTCAATATGCCTACCTTAGGGAAAGGGTGGAGAGTTGCTTTTATATTGCCAAGAACTCAATGATTCTAAAGGTATGGATATCTTTTGTCTATCCTGGGAGAAACCATTTTAGTTGTTTTTTAAAAAAATTTTCTTTAACACTGAGGATTAAACTCAGGGGCACTAAACCACTGGCATATATCTCCAAACCTTTTATATATTTTATTTAGAGCCAGGGTCTCCTTAAGTTGCTTAGGCGCTTGCTAAGTTGCTGAGACTGGCTTTGAACTTATGATCCTCCTGCCTCAGACTTGTGAGCACCTGCAATTACAGGCATGTGGTATGTTTTGGTATCCTATCATAACTCATATTTGAAGATAGCATGTTTACATTTCACACTATTTTTTTCTCCTAGGATCAAATGGAAAGCATACTGGTCTGAAAGTCAGAAGACCTAAAATCTATTTTCTAATTAACTTTTGGTAAATCTCCTGACTTCTCCAAATTCTTTTTTTTTTTCAGTCTATGTAGTAAAATAGGTACACCTAAAGACCATTATGTTTTCTTATTTGAGGGTTATAAGGACATATTCTTTTCTGCATATTAACTTAAATAAAATAATTTTTAAAACTCAAAGTTGTTTTCTTTTTCTTTCTTTTTTTTTGTGGTTATAGATGAACAGTATGCCTTTATTTTATTTGTTTATTTCTGTGTGGTGCTAAGGATCGAACCCAGTGCCTCACATGTGCTAGCCAAGCACTCTGCCACTGAGTTACAGTCCCAGCCCTCAAATTTGTTTTCAATTCACACATTATGGTAGAGGAACTGAAAAGGCCCCAATTTATTATATAATCATAGTAGACATGTTAAAGCAAAAATTCTTCACAAATAGTGTGGTCAGTGTGCTCATTAAATGCATAAAACTTAAGAATTTATGTTAGACTTCTGAGAACTCACAAATTCTGAAGCTCATCCATCTTTCTCACTTTCTGTTAAAATATAGTGTAAGCCATATTAGTGTGAACATCTTCATGGACCTCACCCAGATTATTTTGTTCCCTTGAATTTATGGTATATTGTATATTGTGAGTAGTAATTTTTTTGGTAATATAGAATTTTATTTTAATTATACTGGTATTCATCCTAACAGAAATTAACACTGTTACTAAATCCGTAACAATATATGTCATATAGTTTTCTGCTAGTATTACTATTTATTATTATTGAGCAAAATGTATTATCATAAAAATTATAAATCTAAATATGGCACATGATTGCATTTTGACCCTGATTCAAATTGACCTTTCAATTGAAGAAAGCATCCTGTTTGAAAATCACAATTATTAGACCTTAAAGGACTGAGGGTGATCTGTTTTATTTTCATGGGGGCAGGGAGGCAGTGGAGCAAAGCACAGGATAGCAGCATCAGCTTATAGTGTTTAGCAGTAGCTCAGCTTTTTCAAAAGCCTCTTTTTTTCAAGAGATGCTAAAAGGGTGTTCAGAAAAGATGAAAGCTACATGATTAAAATGAAGCATGCTATAATGTTTAACTGGCAGTTTATGCTACATAGTCTATATACTCTGGTCTAATCATCTTGTATTGTGTCTGACTAGTTTACGGTGGTTGAAAGTTTCTTGGCCAGAAAGGACCTTGTAAAATTAGTTCTTATTAGAAAAAGTATGTATGGCTGCAAAATTTGGAGACAAGCTGATTGTATTTCTGTCAAATGACACAAATAAATAAGCAGTATGACAGTTTTGACCCAATTCGGAGGAATAAACAGTCGTCCAGCAGTGCTTGTCTTTAGAAATTCCTGTAGGATTCCCATCAAATTAACATTTCGGTTCTTCCTACAGATTTGTCCCTGAATCAATGTTTTTAGAAAGTCTTATGCATGTATATGTCAATATTTAAGAATTTAAAGGTAACTCATGACAAAATGATAAAATATGGCTATAATACACTGGAGTATTCAAAGTAAGTAAGAGTATAAGATGATGATGGCCCAGGGTAGCAAGGTGCAAAATTTGAATTCATGAAACCTGTGATCTAGATTACAAAATACTTAATTATTTCCTTTCCATCTGATGGCTGGACTGTGTTGTTTTTGACATTTTAGTAGTTCATCCAACCATGTTGAGTCAGTTTTTCATCACTGTAACCAAAATATGTGACAAGCACAACTTAGAGGAGGAAAAATTTATTTGGACTTCTAATTTCAAAGATTTCATTTCATGTTTGACTGGATTAAAGGCAGAAACATCATGATGGAAGGGTGTGGTGGAGGAAAGCTGCTCTGCTCAGAGAGACAGCAAGGGGCCAGGGACAGATAGACTCTCCAAGTATATCTGCAAGTATATCCCCAGTGATCTACTCTCTCCAGCCACACCCTACTTGCCTACAGTTTTTATTACCTCCCAGGTAATCCATTCAAATTATTAATTCATCAAATGGATTAATCCACTGATGAAGCCAGATACCTCATGATCTAGCCTTTTTACCTCTGAACCTGGCTGCCTTGGGGGGACCATGCTTACAACCAAGGAACTTTTGGAGGACATGTCAGATCCAAACCATAACAATCAGTAATTCTTATGGTCTCCTTTTATTGGATGAGACAGTATGTAGCTATTTTATTCACAGTCCCTCACATAGTGTAAAGAGTGTATACTAAAATAGTGTTTTGGTTTTTATTTATAGGATTTGTTTAATTTCTTCTTAAATGTGATTTTCTTTTATTTTGTGCTGTTGATCTTTTGGTATTTTGTTTATTTATTAGTAAATAACACTTACAGGTGAAAAGGTAGAATATGGAAGTACCTATTGCTGTGGTGAAAGTAACAGGACAGTTTTTTAAGATTTCCTACACTTTTAATCTTAAAACTCAAACCTTCTGATCAGTTCTATAAAATTCTGCTTTGGCTTGCTAAAGGTTATCTCCAGAGATATAGTTTTACTACATATGATTCCCTACATGATTTTTTAAAAATAATGTTGAAACTGTTAGCTCAAGGGTCTTGTGAAAGGAATCTAAAAATAATTAGAGCAGAGAAGACACAGTTTTATTCCTGTGATCTTATGTAAAAATTATTGCTCCTTCTCATGAGAGAGCCATACCACTGTCACCCCTAAACTTATACTAAAATAAACAAAAAACAAATCTTCCAAGATGTTTATTTCTTGGTTGCTTTGATCTTGGTGTTCACCTGGAGGATGTGTAGTTTTCTGGTGCCAAACTACTTGTATAGACAAGATGTTCTTTGACCTACAGATTGCAAAGCATGTGTTACTTCCAATTAATCTTTATAAGCTAATGAAAAGAAATGTAGTGGCTTTGATAGTTTGACAGTTTTAAAAACAATTTATCTTCACGTAGATCAACTTTTGAAATCAGGGAAGCCATGTGCAATCTCAAAACTGTACATTTTAGTAGCACCTGCTGTTTCAGGTGTTTATAATTTGTTCATAAAAATTCTTTCCAATCTAATATCTAAAGTTTCCACCCAGTAGGAATTTTAAACAAAATTTGCCTGAAATAATTTCTTTTTTTATTCTGTAATCCAGAGGAACAGAAATAGAAGGTTTAAGGTCTTGGATATGATTTTTTTTTTTTTTAAAAGTTTAAAACAAACATAGGTGGGCCATTTGTTCATTCTTCTCTTTAAATGTATGGGGGGGGGGTGATACAGAGAGATAAAAGTAGGAATGGAGGATGGAGGAGTGGGGGAATCTTGATTGTTGGTAGGGAGGGCTGTTTCATCACAAGATCACTGGACAGAAATCTCTGGTGAGGAAATGTGGTATGTGTCTATACTCTAAACTTGTTAGTTCCAAGTGTTAATGGCCATGGCCATATGAGTTTATGTAAGCTTCTTATCTTGGTTTCTGTCTCTGTTGCTGTGCATGTTGGTGTTAGGAAGATTCTCCATAACATAGTTAAACCCTTAAGAGCTGGAAAATAAAATGGGCGCGATGAGGAGGGTTCATTTGGAGCAATTGTGATTAGTTTTAGCTTGGTCATTTTCGAATTATGCTAAGTGAAGTCCTCTTAAGCCCAGTTTACCTTCAAGGCCCTTTTGATTTCACTGATCTTTTCTGGTTCATTAGTATCTCACAGACCATTCCTGGCCTCTCCATGATAGCCTAGGAGCAAAACTTTGCTGTGTCTGCTCTTTCCTAGTCTGATTCCCAGTCCCTCCCACTAACTCCCACCTTCTCAGCCAGTGAAGATGGTAAGAGAAAATCTGATCAATAAATATTTGCTGAAACATGAAAGAGAAAGCTTTACCATCTTTCAAGGAGTCTTATAGGAATAATGAGTCTAACCAATCCCAAAGCAATTACTTTTGAGGAAGGGGAGCAGAGAGGTTCTTCCATGGGAGAGATGTCGTTCACAGAAAGGTTACGGAAGCCTTTGCTATTTTGAGGTAATCCTAAATTACACATACCCCAGAGCAGTTCAGATGGAATTGCTCCCAGAACTGCCTGGGGATGTAGGAGAAAAGGAAGTTAGAGGCAAGGTGGCTTAAGCCCAGCAGCTCAGAGCTACAAGTGTCCTCATACATCACTGGTCCCAGAATGGCATGGCCCTCTTTCTGGTTCATCTTTGCATCTGTAACTGCAGCGATGTCTGAGATACCTGCCAAGAGCTATGGCATTTGGGTAGGTTACCTGGCATGCAGCTCTTCTGGACCAGCCTCTCCACATGGCAACCTGCTGCCTTTTATTTCTCTGCTCTGCAGCAGGTCAGCTTAAACGACTCAAGGGTGGTTTTGCAGAGTGTGAATTTTAACGTGATAAGCATGTGTATTTTTCACAAAGTGTTTGCACTACATATTAGCATGGTTATTTTATAAATTGAGCTGACATTTCCATTGTTTCCTCCTTGTATTATCTTGCTTTGGTGCATGCTTTAATAGTTTTTATAAAGTTTATTGCCCCCTGCTGCTCAATATCTTTGTATGCTGTGTGTTGTTCTTTACATCCTGCTGGGGTGCAGTTTAATGAATTATTTTTCAATGAGAATGATATGATTTTTACAGCCTGCCCACAGAGATAGTGATTTTAATATAGTATTTGTTTTATTCTATGCCCTTGCCCATTTGTTAGCCCCAACATATCATCTGAGTGTCACAAGGCATTGGCCATCCAAGCTCAATGCCATGCATATAATGGTCTCTTTTACTGCATGTTTAATTCTTTATCTTGTCTAATCTTTTCTGTGGATCTCTATCTTCAATTCCATTTCAGACAGTTTGGCTTTTATGCCAACATCTGTACATTTGCTTTGCATTGAAATTCCACAAATAACATCTTTGCTGCTGGTGGTCTCTTGCTCAGTAATTGAATCCACACATCCTTAGGATGTGTTTTGTGGGGTGATTTAACAACTTTAGGCTTTTGTCAAAGTAGGGCTTATTTGAAATTCTATAAATATGAGTCAGGGTTTGTTTTGTGGGTACTTTAACTCTTATCATTCCTAACTTTACAACCATAATTCTTATTTTTTCTTAATTTGGTTGAATTATAGAGATTCTAGTTTTTATTTCCAGAAACAGAATTAATATTTAAATACCACCACTTTTACTAAATCTCATTCCTTTTTTTATTTAGCCTTCTTCCTCTATATGCTATCTTTATGTGTGAGTGTGTGAGAGTGTGTGTGTGTGTGTGTGTGTATGTGTGTGTGTAAATATATCCCATTATACACTCCTTCCCAGTCCCCCATACCATATTCTTCCTATGTTAGGCTTGCATTAATTAATGCAAGCACTCATGACAAGGACTATTTCAAGTTCAGGATGCTTTTGATTTACTATTCTCTGAATCAGTTCAATGAAAAAAAAATTAAATATCCCAACATTGAGGGGGAATATATTGATACTTACTATGTTAGTTCCTGTGTGTGGTTTGGAAAAAAAACAGATTTATTAAATAAATTGGTTAAAATATTTTGGCTGTAAATAATAGAATATGCAAGCTCTAGTTGTAGAAGCAATAACATAATTTAATTATCTGGTATAAGAATAGTTTGATGTCAGTGGCTCTGCCAGTTAGCCAGGGCTGGTTCTTTCTGTTTTTTTTTTGTTTTTTTTCTGCTCTGTCTTCTTCATTGCATTGCCTTTTACACTTAAGAATTGTCACCTGGTGGTGGGAAAATGGTTTATGCTGTTCCAAACATTCAGTCCTTACACAATAGTTTTTAACAAAATATGATCAAGTGTGGAATGTTTCCCAGAAGCTTCGTGGTCTTACTGGGGCTTAACTGGGCCATATCTCTATACTTAGAATGATCACAAATATGGGAGAATGGAATCAATGTGAATGACTTGAAGCCAATTATTATTCATTTCCCAGAAATGAGTATACTGTCTGTCCTTAAAGAATTACAGTTTTTTTAATTTTGGTTTGTTTTTTACTTTACTTTCCCACCAAACGAGGGAATAGAGCCATGAACTTGGTTTCCCCTAAATGGGCAACATATACTTTTACTTAACCAAGGATCGGAAGACATTAAAGAAAAATAACAAATGTAAGGCCTTTGCACAATGGCATTCCAATTCTCATTGTTGCAGTAAGTGGTGAGCGTGGAATTCATTTCATTTTAGAGTTTTATCTGTAAAAATAATTCTACCTGAATAATTCTATATTCAACCAGTTACTTTGCTAGTAGGGAAATTTCCCTATTAAAACAGTGACACCCATATTTTGACATTTTGTTCATGTATGATACAACTGTGGTGAAGCCGGTGCTGTGCTTTCAGTTGGGTTCCACTGGCCAAATTCACATTCCAGAAGCCTGTAGTTTCTGGGGAGTCATAGGCTGTGCCTCTTTTTGTTGTTGTTCCTGATCATTTCCTGAATGCCCACTGAGCCTCTGGCGCATAGTAGGAGATCAATACATACTGAATAAATAAATCTTAAGCAATGAAATGACGTTCTGGACCTTCATTAATAACGCACATTACTTGCTCATATGCTAGGGTTGAAATTGAACATTTGGATCAAATAATTAATTGATTTTTTATCTTACAGCTCTTTGGTAATTAAAAGAGGTTAGCTGCATATAGTTTTATCAGATGCTTTTCATAAGTCAGTAAATGATTCTCTCCCACTTCCTTGGACCTGCTGTAAGGTCAGCCCATTTCATAGTTAATGGCATATGAAATACCAGGAAGGAAGAAAGTCACAGGTCTAATATTATTCCTGTGTGACTCTGTGGAGGCAGATGTCACCTTCTCTCTCACTCCTCCTAGGAATGCAAGTGCCCAGGATAGCGAAGGGCCAGGATTGCAATGAAAGGAGTAGAGACAAATTGCCTAGAAGCTCTGATGTGCCTCCTCTTTTCTTTTCCTTTTTACTTATACAAGTAGTTAAAAAAAATGTTAACAGGAAGGGATGTGGCAAGGGAATATGTTCTGGAATATTTATATCTTCCCAAAAGGAACATTCAGAATAAAAAAGTAAATGTAAACTTTCCTCCAGCCTATGCATTCCTCTCTTCTAAACTTAGCTTTTACATAATGAAGGTTTCCCTAAAAGATATGAACCAAATGAGAGTGGCTAGGGGATAAGAATCTGGTTTCAAGGGCATAAACATCAAATTGCCATTTGTACTGATTTTCAGATGCAATTTAAAAATTAATCCAGAATGTTCAGGTCATGGATATTATGGAAGCTTTTTATTGTAATCCTAGACAAAACTTTATTATGCCATAAAGAAGCCAGTAGTCTTTAGTAAAAATTGTAGTTGACAGGAAAATAAAGTCAATTCCACTTAAAGCTAAAAGGTACACTAGGTCAAGAGCTCCTTGTATGTATCTTTTACTTTAGAGTGCATTTATAGCTCATGAAAAGAAGTAGATTGATATTCTTGAAGTTAACTTCCTTTTCTTGTGTTCACAAAACCCAGGTTAGCCAGGTGGAAGGATATGAAATTAAGCTTTTATTACTCTGCCTGGAGCACATGAGCTGGTGTAACTAGCCTAAGGATGAATGTGCAGTTCAAGAGATGCGCTGCCCTCTGCTGAGACCACAGATTTCCCTCTCTTGTTTTTTGCATCTCAGTGAAGTACTTATATAAAAGTATCTTGAATGGTAATGTTTCTTGGAATCTCATTTCATTCTTCACTAGTCAATCTTGGTTGCTTGAAATTAATCATTATCATCATCACATGTTTATGTAAAGACTAAAAGGCAGCATAGAAATGTTGATTCAGAGTTAGGATAATCCCAACTGTGATCTTTGCCCTCATGAAATAAGGACCTATTAGAAAGATTTATAAGCAAAGTGTTCAGTTTTCAATTTATAAATCCAGTGCATCTTGGGTTCCTAGGTGAGTTCATAAAGCCTGTATACTCAGAATAGAAGCAGTAATAAAATTGACCATCAGTATAGTCCCTAGGCAGGACATATCCTGGGCACTAGCAGGGTGCTGGGCAACATTTTGAAATAGGTCAACATTATTGCAAATGCCTCCCATCAGTGCTGCTGTGCCTCCTTCCAACTCTCAGTAATGTTTATTTGGGCCCACAAGTACCTAACTACCCTAAGTTTATTCTACGTCCGCTGTCCTATTTCTACCACATGGAAAAAAGGAGGTAAGATAACTCCATTACTCTGAAAGAGTTCCATGCTCAAAAATGATCTTTTCCTCTTCATTATCAAAACTCCAATTCTCTTCATACAGTTCAATTCCTTCAGGGAATAAGGGAGAAAGCAAACTGATGGCATTAATTCATAATTCTGTGTGAATTATTAACAGTCTTTTTACCCACTCAGAAGTCTCACTTTCTAAACAAGTACACCTACTAAATCAGACCACTATTGAATGGGTTATTCATATTATTTTAGACATTGTATCAAAAGGCAAGGAAAAATAAAACTCAAAACTTAATCCTTAAGAGTATTTGGGAAAACCACTGAAAAATAATCTGTTGGCACTTTGGGTTACAATTAAGAACAGTCACAACAAAATTCAAAATGTGGACACACGGAAGAAAATCACAAACAAGGCACAGAGTGAAAGTACGTAACATGATGTAAGAACTCAGAGCAGAAAAGATGCCTTCCAACTCTTCACTGTGGGGAGACGGCACAGGGGAGCCTACTAGATGAGGCTGGAATGACAGGGCTTGTCTAAACTGAGTGGAGATTGACAGGGAGCCTGAGCCAAGAGATTAATATAATGAAAGCACTGGAAAGCCAGTCCGGGGAAGTCCAGGGAGGTGGCTGTTTCTCAGGAATTCTTCTATTCTAGAAGGGAAAGGGATCTGGAATTGAAATGAGGACATAGAACATGCCCATGCTTTGCATACTTGAATTCTCACAACAACCCCATGAATAAGCCCTTAGGAGAGGAAGAAATCAAGGCTCTGCAAGATTAAGGAACTTGCCTAAAATTGCATGTCCAGTAAATAAGCAGAACCATGATTGAAACTTCAATCCCTCTGTACCACCTCTCTCCTCCTTCCCCCAGGTATCTTCTCAGTACCAGCAGGAATAATGGTGTGGAGCATAGGTCATTTATAAACTGAGCTTTGTCTCTGTGTGGATACATTTATTTAAACACTGTGTAGATAGAAAAGACTATTAATGCCATTTATCATGAATGTGATGGCATGATTTAGCTAACCTTCTGTATAGAAGGCTAGTAATGGGACACTTCATTTGGAAACCATTAGTACAAATGACTTATTTTTAGCCATCTTTTAGAAACAGGACAAGTTGTTTATTTTTTGAGAATGTGTCTAGTTTTATCTGCTTCTTAAAGACCTCTCTGTAAAATGTAGCTGAAGTCTTCACGGTAAAAACTCCTTTGTTCAGGTTATAGTTTCAGTATTTCCAGTCATTCCTCCAGCCAAGCCCGGAGCTCTTCTATATGTCTCTGCAGTTACATGAAGAGCATGGTAGTTCCCTTTTCATTTCTGTGACCAAAATACTTTACAAGAACAATGTAGAGGAGAAAAGGTTAACTTGGGCTAATAGAGGTATCAGCCCATGCTCAGCTGGCTCCATTGCTTTGGGCCTGAGGCAAGGCAGAACATCATGGTGGAAGGGCAAAGAAACCCATAGGAAATCTGGTGATCTTTGTGGAGCCAGGAAGCAGAGAGAGAGTGGGGGTGGGGGGTGGGATGGGGGGATAGGGAAACGATATAGTTCTGAGGGAATGCTCCAAGAATCTAGTTCCTTCAGCCCACCTCCCGTAGTTCCTAATATGCCTCCAAATTATTAATCCACAATTGAGGTAAAAAAAAAAATTCATGATCGAGTCACTTACCAAAAATCCCCACTTCTGCACATTGCTGCATTAGGGACAGTTATGGTTTAGATATGAGGTATCCCCCAAAAGCTCATGTGTAAGACAATGCAAGAAGGTTTAGAGGAGAAATGATTGGGTTATGACAGTCATAACCCAATCAGTGAAATAATCCCGATGGGATTAACTGAGTGGTTACTGAAGGCGGGTAGAGTGTGGTAGAGTGTGGCTGGAGAAGGTGGCTCATTGAAGGCATGCCTTTGGGGTATATATTTTGTATCTGGCAAATGGAGTCTCTCTGCTTTCTGATCATCATGTAAGCTGCTTCCTTCCACCCCATTCCTCCACTATGATGTTCTGCCTTACCAGGAGTCCCAAGGAATGGAGCCAGCTGTCTATGAACTGAGAACTCTGAAACCTTGAACCCCCAAATAAACTTTTCCTCCTCTAAACTTGTTCTTGTTGGGTCTTTTAGTCACAGAAACCAAGAATTTGACTAAAACAAGGACCAAACCTTCAATACATGAGTCTTTGTGGGATACTTCATACTCAAACCACAACAGAGAGTCTTCCTTTTATGTTAGTTTGTCGTAGTTTGTCTTGGAGCAGCATGTTTCCTGTTTGTGGGGAGTTGTTCAGAATCATAGTTTTGTTGGGGGAGTGGGACTTAGTCTGGTATCACTGCAGCTCCTCTACTTAAAATTAGGGCTCATACCCTCTCTTCCTGCCTGAGTTTTCATCTGTACACTTTCCAGGCGGATGGTGCTTTCTTACTCTGCTGATTGCTTGTTAGCATATCCAATCAAAAGTAGCCCTGAAACTGCAGAAACCATAAATTAATGAAAATGCTGGTGGGAGAATTTTGTTGAGGAAGGAAGTCAGAAGCATATTTTTAGTAAAATGAAATTTGGAGATTATTTATGACTTTTGTTTATTTACGCTATGTCTGTAGTATTAGCCAGATGAGTTCTTTGCACTTTAATATGTTGGTAGAGATTTTATAGTTAAAAATATAACTATAACTTTAATGTACTTCTCAGCCTATTTATATTGTTCAAAAAACTGTTTTATCCAGGTGTGGAAATAGAAGGATAGCACCTTGATTTCAGACTGGGCTATAAAGAAAACAGTTATTATCCAATATTTTTCATGGTACAATTATTTTAATCATTTAAGTGGAATACAGTTGTCCCTCCATATCCTTACATTCCACATCCAGGGATTCAGCCAACCATGAATCAAAAATAGCTTTAAAACATTTGCATCTGTTCTGAGTATACACACTTTTTTCCTTGTTATTTTCCCCCCAAACAGTAAAGGACAACCACTATTTACATAGCGTTTTGTTACTTATTATGTAAACTAGAGATGATTGTGAGTATATGGGAGGATATACATCGGTTATATGTAATTACTGTGCATTTGATATAAGGGATTGAGCATCCTTGGATTTTGTTATCCCAAGGGATTCCTGGAACCAATCCCCTATGGATAATGAGGGCTGACTGTTACGTATATGTAATCATCCTTCCAGACCTGGTTGACTGCATATTGTCTTTAACAAATTAACTAACTGATTGGCAAATCCTCTAACAACCATGATTGTATCAACCAGTGAGGCTTGTGCTTATTTCTGGATGTCTCTCATATTCAAATTCAAAGTGGTGATTTTTCATCATTAAGGAGATTTGCAAACATCATTATAATTATTTTTGCCCATCAACTAACTTATTTGTTTGGGGGTTTGTTTGAAAACTATTCTGATTGAATACTTCTTTCCTTTTTCTGTCATTTGACAGTCAACTTTGTTAGTTACGAAACCAAATCATCTTGTGCATTATGAGTCACTTGCTATTAGATTCATTTTTGGTGGAATTGAATTTGTCCTTTTTTCTCACTGATGGGAATATGAGCTTACTGTGTTGGACTCCTGCTCAAAGGGTGTGGGGATGCTTGTGGCATAACTGGAGGGAATAACTTTATGTCTTTTTGTACAGTCTCTGGGTGGTATCGTTGAAGGACAGGAGATTTTTCTCTAGCAGGAAAGAGGCGTTTCCACCTTTGGTACAGAAATCTCACACCCCAGGTCCTTTGACACATCACTGACTGTTGGAGAGCATGAAGCCAGTGTTTACTGCTGGTTCTTGGGTGTTAAACAGCCCTCCATTGCTTTTATTGTACCATTAATTGCACTTAATGCAGCTGCATTTCTCGTACGCTTGGCTAGACTCTGAAAATTAAGTAGAGGGTACTTTGTTATAAAATTCACTGTAATGAGCTCTGGTGGGACAGGGTCTGTTAAGTTTGAAATTACCTCAGGCCATTTCTAAAGGACTTCTTAAAATATTTCACATCTATAAAAGTTTGTTACTAGATAAATAGCCATGGAGGGTGTTAGACCAGGCAGAGGGAAAGCCACATTTCGCCTCTTGGAATACAGTATGGATGTTTTGAATATTTGAAAGCAGTTTGTTTTCTACATTCTCTTCTTCCTCCAGTATTTGCTAAATTCTAACTTTAAGACTATGGGTACATGAGCTCTGGCTTAGCTCTGTCACACTGTGGTTTATATATACAGACTTCCTACCGTACTCCCCACTTTTTGTCTTTTTTGAATCCCAATCATACATGGAAGTAGAATAAATATAGGACCCCCCTCTGAGTGTACATAAATTGGTTCAAGACGGGGTCACACCTCTAAGAACAAAAACATTGAAGAGACAGCTGTAACTATTAGCCAATTAGTTTAATGTTACAACCACCAGCTAGGGCCTGAAACAGATTCCTGATACCTGACTAATAGATGCTTAAAACGACTTTAATTCCCCCCAGTATTTTTGGCCTATATGACTGACTGCTGTAATGCTTTGTGGCTAATAAAATTTCAGATGGACTAATTTACTGGGTAGCTTTACCAAAACATCCAAGTAATCCGTACATACTCATTAGAGACAGGTCCAGAACATCGTCTCTTAGGACTGATTTGAAAAACCTCACTGGGATCAGCCTCACTGAGCTTTAGAGGCACTGGCAGAAAGCAGGTGGAGGATCCTCTATGGTTTTAGTGCAGCAATTTATCTGAGTTTTGTAGTTAAAGTTTGAGCATGAGGTAATTAGAGCCCTCCAAGCTTGAAATTCATGAACCTTATTCCCCCTTTAATAGACTCCATACAAGCCTGCCAAGCTCTCTGTTTGACTGATATATATGGAGGCTTTGTTAAAAGCCTCGGGTCAAAATGTAGTTTTAGAAAATTCAAAATCGGTTTTCTTTTATTTTTAGCTCTTACATGTGTAAACAGAGAAGATTGCTGCATGTGATTACCCAGGGCCAGTCAGCAGTCAGTTTTGCCCTTTGGAAATATTCACTAGTCAATAATCAAATACCTGCAATCACACAGCACCATACCTGCTGCCCAGATGGATATGACAGTAACCTAGAGATGACCAGTCTGGACTGAAATACAGAGGGGCAGGATGCTGTGGGTCTCTCAGGTTTATTTTCCTGTGTATCCTTATTGGCAAAAAAATAAAATAAAAATAATAATAAAAATAAAAAATTGGAAGATAACCTTGATGGCACTAGCATTTTTGTAGGAGAGCTTGAGTATACGTGTCTCTGCATAAGGTAGTTGTAATTTAATCAAGCTTCCCAGCACCTACCATCTATTTTTTAGAAGTTGAGTTTATAAATGCAAATTCTTAATTATGTGTGCAGACACATACATGCATGCATACACATGTATGCACACACACATAAGGATGTATATACCCAAAGCAACCACAGAATACCACTTTTCCTTTATTCTCCAGAGAGATTAGTATGCTTCAATATCCATAATGTAGAACCAAAATTCAGCTACACTTAAGGATTTTAATATATGCCAAGATTTTTTATCTCTAATAGCCATCTTCATTTGTAAGTGGGGGCATGACATGTGATTTCCTCTGTGAAATCTGCAGGCTTTTCTTTTTTAATTTACCAGTAGTCCTAGAATGTGCATCTTTGAAGAAAGGGAAAGACACATTTAGTAAACACCTCTTCCGTGTTGGACAGGGTACTTAGCACCTCACATATATTATCTCATTTAATCCTTCAACAACATGCTGAGGTGGAAGGTAATATGTTTATGTTTGTGGTGACCATGTGTGAGATTTTTCTGACTGACTCAGTGTCACACACAATCTTTGTTGGTATGTGGTGTTGAGGATCAAACCCAGGCCGCACGCATGCCAGGCGAGCGCACTACCGCTTGAGCCACATCCCCAGCTTTTTTTTTTTTTTTTTTTTTTTTAAGCAGCAAAGAGGTGTTTATTGCGAGCTAGCTCGGTCCTCCCAGTGTCACACACAATCTAGGAAGTGGCAAAGTCCTATTTATGCAACACTATCCTGGTGATTTTCTTTAATCCTCATTAAAAGCATTTATCAGCACATATTTTTATTTCTTAAAATCCAAATTGAATTACAATTTACGTATCTTTTGTTAGATATGTGCTAGAAAATTGTCACAAACATTGGCATTTAACCTTGCCTTGACACTTTGGACATGGTATCACTGTCTTACCACACCAAGTGGGGAAACTAAGACCCTGATGTCAGATGTGTTACTTATCTGGGTTCTCCAACTAGCATATGACAGTATGACAGTGTTGATATTATAAATAAAGGTTTCCAATTCTAAGAACTGTGTTTTTCATAGTAAATTGCAGTTGCTTCCCCATTTTCCGAGTACTCCTAACTACTTGTAGTCAATGATGAATAAAATTTTCAAGATTCTTTGAAGGATATTGCCGAGAATACAGCTAGATCTAATTTGATGCTAAGAAGTCTTTCTAGAATAGTGAGAGTAGTACCTGAGGTGAATAAACCTAAGAACATACATAGACCTTACTTCATTTCAATATGGGTAGCAGTCTGGAGAAACAAATGAGGTAGTAGCAGTGCTGCAAATGGACAAAAGTGAAATTAGTCCAAGAAAATGAAAGTGACTTTGTAGTCCTCAATGGATTCTGAAAAGCCAAAGTGAACTGTCTTGGAGAGAAACAGAAGAGAGGCTGATTCATAGTTGGGTAGGGAGGGGGAGCAAGGGAAGAATAAAAAACTCTAGATAGGGCAGAAGGGTGGGAGGGAAAGGGAGGGGGCATGAGGTTAGAAATGATGGTGGAATGAGATGGACATCATTATTCCAAATACATGTATGAAGACACGAATGGCGTACATTATTTTGTATACAACTAGAGATATGAAAAAAAAAAAGAGTTTTGGCATGGCAAGAGAGACATGGGGCCAAATAATCAGGGGGGGGGGAGCATTCTTGTTGTTGAGAGAGGTGATGGACCATATTGGTAGCATAATGAAAGGGAAAGAGTCAGCACATCAGCCCAAAGTAGGGTCTTTGACTTTTTATTTTTTTATAGCATTTTAACATCCTTGTGAACATATATATATATATATATATATATATATATATATATATATATATGGAGTTTCATGTCTTTGTGAAAACTGGCAGGAAACTCAGCAGCAGTGGAAGCCATGGTCTTTGGAAAAACTACATGGTTCCCTATTTATACAATAGAAAAAACCAAAAGAGTGAGGCATCTCTGAAATTGTGAGCTTGCTTGCAGGAACCCGTGGAATAGACTCGTTAACACAGGGTGAGCTGTGGACAGGCCAGAAGTTTCAGGGGAGCATTAATGGCTTTAGTTTAGATAGGTCGGGTGGCTTTCCCCATGGAAGCATTCTTAGGAACATGGATTGCAGATTGTTATGTTGTTTAATCACTAATAAGGAGAACTTGTTCTGAAGCTAAGAGCCCCTCTGGGTTGGCCAAACCACCATGCATTATTTTTGTAGATTCCGGTTATAGTGAAATATTGAAATTTAAAGGAAGAGCATGATGCTTATGTCTCAGCTTTACCTAAACTCCAGGTAAGTTTATAGCTTCTTTTGAGAGTTTTGTATCTCTCCTCATCTCATGACTTTTTGCTGTTTCTTCTGAGAGTATAAGCATCCCCAAGTGACTTAAAAACACAATCAAAACCAAAAAAATCTCTTCATCCTCGTTATTTTTCTTTTCTTTTTTTTAAAGAGAGAGTGAGAGAGGAGAGAGAGTGAGAGAGAGAGAGAGAGAGAATTTTTAATATTTATTGTTTAGTTCTCGGCAGACACAACATCTTTGTTGGTATGTGGTGCTGAGGATTGAACCCAGGCCGCACGCATGCAAGGCGAGTGCGCTACCGCTTGAGCCACATCCCCAGCCCCTCCTCGTTATTTTTCTACTACTGTCCTTGCCCAGCTTTCATCCCATATTTTCCTCTTTTGTTTTTAACTTCCAGTCTCTATAAAGGGAATTTAAAATTTGTTATTCATGTTTTCACCTCTCATTCACTCCTCAACTGATGGCAGCACCCCCACCTAAGGGTTCAGTGCCCTCCCATGATGTTTGATGGAGTTGATGGTTCTCTTCTATGATGCTCGATTTTTCCATCTTCTAGAACACTCTGCCTCTTTGTCCACCTCCTGTCTTTCTGGCAGTTTCATTCTCAAGCTCTTTGGTGCCTTTCCTTGTTCTGCCTTCCAGTAGGTTTAGGTGTTCCCTAGACTGGACCCCCATCCCTCATCCCATTTCATTCTGTCTTCTCATGACTTCTACTTCCATTTGTATGCTAATGACCTGCAGCTAAATCCCCATCTCAACCAAAAACTCAATCTTGAACCTCTAGCCCACTAGACACCTCAATGGGCCTGTCATAACACCCCTGCTCAACATCCCAATTTTCTCCTTAACACCTTCCCTCTTGATGTCATATCATGGAGAACAGTGGAACCATCCATACTGCTTGCTAACCTAGATGCTTGGAATTTGTACTTGACTCTCTTTTTTCCTTTGTTTTTCAGTCAAACAAAGGAAAAAGCTCTCTCAGTTGTACCTGCTAAATGCCTACAGAATTCAACTGTTCTCCAGGATTAACTCATTTACCAGAGTCAATTTCTTGTCTAGACTATGCCCTTGCCATGTTTTCAGCTGTCCTCCAAACACATTTCCTCCCTCTGCACCACTACCATGATATAATATACGTGGGATTTCACCTCTCCCTGCTCAAAGTTTTCAAGTGGATCCCCATTTGCTGTGTGTAAACTGTAAACTCCTTGGCAGTGTTTGTATAGCCATCTGCAACTGGGCCTACAGATATCTTCTGTTATCTTCCTCTACTCGTGAATCTCCCATATCGTGCTCACTTTGAGTCATCACATATCATCTACTTTCTATCTCAGCCTATCTCAGCTCCCTCACCGCCTCCCCCACCCCATCCATGGCTTATTTGCCTGGAAATTTATACTTATTTCTAGCCCATGTATTATCTCCTCTTACATTTTTAAATTCATTAGAGTCTAATGCTCCTTTCCTGGGATACCCCAAGTCAACCATTACTTTATTACTGCTTTTATTTCTTTCTCCAGAGTCTCTAAGTTTCTCAATGGTTGTTGTTGATTCCTTATCAGTATTTGAACCTCATAAGCTTTCTCCCTCTTGCTCTTCTTCTCACCAGGACATCACATTCCACTTTCACTTTAATTCATGTCTCTAATGTTATATCCTCTGAGAGGCCTTCCTGATCTTCCCATCCTATATAGAAATCGCTGCCTCTTATTTCCCTTTGCCCCTTTATTTTTCTTTACTTCTTATATAGAGAACTGCATGTATTGTGATTATAGTCAGAGTCTGACTCCCCCACTAGAATGTCAGCTGTATGCAGGGTTGTGCATACTCTCTGATGGCCTATTCCCTGGAATAGTAGGCCCTCAATGAATATTCTGGTAAATGATTGAATTATATCCTTTCCTACTAACATAGTACCTGGCACAGAGTAAACAGTAAAGGCTTATTGAAAGAATAAAATTGAAAGAATAAATGGGGAGGATGTCTTTGACCATTGTTAAAGAAATTCCCATGCTTGAACCCACCACACTGAGGAGACCCATGGCTTTTTGCAAAAGAGAAGCAAGACAGCTGGAAGATGAATAAAAATGACTGGCTAGTGGCAAAGTCCGTTCTCATCAGAATTCTAGTTCAGTTATTCAGTTCAGATTTTTGGCAAGTGATGCAGATTCTTTTTCAGAAAATGTTGATTGATTGCACAGTTGTACCCACTTCATTTGCAAACCTTCATTATCTCTTTTTCCTTTCCTCCCTCCGTCTGCATTTAGAAGGGGAGGAGCAGTGTATAATTCCACAAGGCAATTTTGTGAATAAACCCACTAACTGGCTGCTTCTTTCAGTCTCACAGTCTCCACACAGAATACAAGTGTCTGCTTGAGCTGTGCATTCTCTCTTGACTGAATCTCCTTGCATTCATTCATTTGAGCATTCATTTGATTACTTACTCATTCATTCAGTGAATCAGTTGTTCAGTCCCACTGATGGGACAGGGTTTATATGGATGTTTGGTTCTTATCTGAAACAAGAGTTCTTGACCTGGGGTCTGTGGGTGGATTTCTCTGGAATTTTCTGTAATTATATATGCAATGTTTTATGTTTGAATGTTGTCTTAGGAAAAGAGTTTGCTTAAACAGCTCTATTATCCAAAGAAAGAAACATGTTAAGAATCTCTGATAGCAAAGGGCTCAAGCTCAGCCTTGTATCTAAATTGCAGGTCCTTAAGTTAAGTTTTCTTTCCTAAATATGCTTCATGTCCATGATGAGGGCACAAGTATATGATGTGTCTTGTCTGGATTCCAAGTCTGACAGTTTCATAAGCCTGTTGACTAATCTGTGCACTCCAAATACTGCTCATCATTCTTATTTATTTCCTCACTTGACCTAAATAATACTCTCTCCTAGTCCCCAAGGGGCAGACAGCACTGATGACACAGACTTTGTTCGGCTAACACAAGCAAGACCTAGCTCCCCCTCAGTTACCATTGATAATTATGCAGGCTTTGTTTATATGAAATCAGAGGGAAGATGGTAGGGTTTTAAGAGCTGATTTTGGTTTCCAGTGGTGGTGACTGTGTACGTTTACCTAATCAAGTTATGTCTGAGGCATTCAGCATCTTAAAATGAATGCCAATTACTGCTGGAATAGGGCATGAGTGAATCCTTCAAAAGGAAATTCAGTGGACAGTTGCTGACACTCAATGAATTGCTGGCTCTTTGCCCAAGTGTGTGTGAAATGTTTGCACTGGTTGGAGACCCTGATTGCAGTTGGCTCTCAGGGTTTGTGGTGTCAGTATAGATTTGATCTCCTGCCCTAGAAAAGGCTCAAGCTGGTGACAACATGCAGAGAAAAAGGTTCCAGGATTCCTGTTAAAATTGAGATCAAGATAGTTATTGAGAAGTCATCTTCAGCCCAGGCTCTGCTTTTCATGACCAAATGCAGAGAGTTGGTGTGCTGAGCACCTCTGGTGGGCTAGGCACCAGGCGCTGCAGGGTTCATTTGCCTTCTATGTTCTGGGCCCTGTTATAACTGCTAAGATTTCAGAAATGCACAGAACAACTCCTCTGGCTTGTAAAGGTGATAGCTAGTAGGACTGACACTATGCAAGTGAAATTCCAAGAGGAAAATTAAAAGTGGGTCCAGGCACATCATGAATCCTCGGACCTGCTCTATGAAGCACTGAAACATTCTTTTTGACAAAATGAGAAGTTGAGGCTCATGGAACCTAATTTTTTCAACACCATCCAGCCAATTAGGGATAAACAGAGGATTTAAACTTAAGTCTTCCTGGCTCCAGACCACAAATCCTTTACTCTCTGCAAACTACCTCCTGATAATAGGAGCCTCCCCACTGAGCTCCCATTCTAAGCAGAGAGGACAAGCAGCATCCTGGAAATGAATCAGATATCCTACAATAAAGACCTGAATCATTATAGTGCCACTCAGAGCTCCTAAGTGATATAACAATCTGGTTGGTGACTCAGTTGCCTCACATAGACCCAAGTTGGATACTGTGATGTGAGTGTGCTCTTAGGAGCTTTGATGTAAGCAGTGGTGTTTAAGTAGAGAGAGAGGTAGACTTGTAAAGTTAGGGTTTTCAAATAGCAACAAGTGGGCGTTGGGTATAGTGATGTGACTATTTGGCCGCATAGCTGAGCTCCAAGAAGGTGAGTGTAATGGGGGTGTCTGGTGGTGTGATCATCCATTCATGTTGCAGCCTAGGGAAAAGTAAGTTGGAATGGACAAGATGACGAGTCTGGAACCTTGCATACATAGCGTTGTTGAATGCACCCTTGTCCTTGCCTTTGTATCTGACCAGTGTTTCTCAGAGTCCTGACCATCATAGTTGATTGAGCCTGTGACCTCATTCTCCATACCCCACTTCCAGCAGTATCCTATTCTGGGGCCTTTCCTGACTCTACTGCTCCCTGTCCCTATCCTGAGATGAGAAGCCCATTTTTTACATTTGATTTGTTTGTTGATGTGTCAGTCTCCCAGCTAGATTTTGATCAACTGGAGGGTCAGGGTGGTGCCTTCTCCTTTTATAGCCTCTGGCATAGTGCCTAGCGCAGACTAGAGGCTCAACAAATATTTTTACATGAATACTTATAGTTTTCTTCTGCCAACATATTTAGAAATGGAGATAGGATCCTGGCTTACAATTCTAGCACCTTAATGGGGTTAATATCTTTCATATTATAAGCCTTCATTAAAATTTGGATGAATACATGTAATACCACAACTCAAGATAGCTGAGCTTTGGAAATGGATCAGAGTGACTTCTATAATAGGTGCTGTCATAAACACAGTCTTGTGTCCTTTGAGCTACCCCCTCCTACTGCTTCACAAACTATTTGTGTTAACTGTTCCTTTGGCAGAAAGTTACCAAGCATGCTGCCAAGCATTGATGTGGACCAAAAGCTAGAAAGAAAAGGCAGGGTGGGGTGGGGGTGGGGAGGATGACTGAACGTATGAATGATGAGCAGGAGGGGGAAGAGGACAAGAAACATTGCCTTCTTTCTCCCACAGAAACACAAGCTGCTTCCTGCAGATCCAATGTTTCTTAGTTCCCTGTCGTATCAGTGGCCTAGGAAAGCCCAGAGGATGGATGGAGCATTAGGCTGGAAGTAATAAGGTTGTGCCTGACTTACCTCAGTATTTGTAGCAGATGGTGTAAATGTCATAACAAGAAGCTTTGGGAATCAGACTGAAAAAAAAATCAAGTTAACAGATGTAGACCTCTTCCTTTTTTACCAGTAAGTGCATCTGACTGACACTGCATAGACTTACTGGTATTGTCCACTCCTTCCTACTGGGCAGGATCATGCTGCCACCTGTCAGAGTGCCCCTGAGGTCAGACAGCATGACAGTCAGAAAGCGGCACTTGCTGGAAAGACTTTTAAGACACTTTGGAAAGTGAAAGTATAATAGGTTCCCCTTGAGGGGAAATCTACCCCAGATTAAAATTTTATACTACTCACAAAAGTTTTAGGTATATTCACAGGGAAGCTGATTTCTCCCAATTAAAGGACAAGTGTTAAACTTTGCAAAGTTAATGCCACATTCAAATTCCAAACTTGATGTGTCCTCTGATGTTTTTCTCTTAGAAAGCTGTGGTCAGAGAGGGCTTGGAATCTTTCCATGAATTATGGCTTAGTTCCTGAGAGACACATGGTGTTCCTGCCTGACATCCCCAGAGTAGATGGTTTGTAGTGGAATGTGCTCATGGGAAGAAGAGGAATTTAAACAACAGCAAAAGGAGCAACCTTCTTGTGTCAGGAATACATTCATACTTGGGGCCTGGACAAGTATCTGTGAGTCCCGCTCTGCATGACCCACAGGACCCTTTCAACACATGGGACTGTGGGGCTCAGTGGACTGTGTCTCAGTCATCATCGTGTCCTGGGAACCCAGTAGAGTGCCTGCCTCACAGTGAGGCCAACATGTCTTTGCTGTTGTAGACCTGAGTCAGAATCAATTAGTTCACGTTGTCTTGCTGAGTTCATGTTAGATAACTTTCAAGACTGTACCACTCATAGACATCCTGCCCTATATTCCAAAGTCACTTTATAAGTGTCTCACTCTTGAATCTTCTCCAGATTGAGGGGCAGGGAATGCAAACCAGCATATCTCATATCTCTGTTGGGAATCCACAGACAGGAACTGATTTTTGTCATGACTGATTTTTTTTAATCCTTTATTTATTTTGTGAAGAAAAAGAGCAAATTCTCAAGCAATCTACTGTGCAAAGGGAATTAAACAGTTAACTAATCTTTGCATTTGAAAGCAATCCTTGTGACATCAAATTGATGAAGCCAATAAATATACTCAGAAAAGCCTTGGATGTCTTTTAGGTGAAAGACTAAATTCCTTTAAAAAGTGCCTTCAAAAATTAAGAAAGTAAAATTGGAACACTTGAGTAATAACCAATTTTTTTTAAAAAGTCTTCTTTGGATTTGTAACGATTATTTTTGGAGTCTGGAGGAATGTATGCATGTCCTTGTCTATCAAGCCTTTCCCCCTTGCATCTCTTGAGGGTTTCCCTCACATACCTACCCCCTGAGCCTCATCCTGGCTCTGGACCATGCCTGCATTTTCCTGAGGTTTTGTCCTCAGAGACACTGACTGTCAGGGCTTCCTCATGCCCTCAGATGCTGTCACTCCAAATGGCAGCTTAATACACTGCCTTAAAAATTCCATTGTCAAGGGAAAGTGTGGGTTCTCCTGTGAAGAATGTTAATCACCCTATAAGTAGCCCATATGAGAGCCATACAGTAGTTCCTATAGTAACTACCAGATTGTTGGAGAAAGGCCATTTTCTTCTTTTGCCAGCTACAGATGGAGAAATATCTCATTTCCTTCAATGGAAAAGGAAGGTGAGGTGGGCAAAGCAATCTTTAAAATGGAAACTTTGTACGAAAAAGGAGTGCCTGTAATTTGTTGCTGATCAAATACATGAAAACGTCCTCAAGACTTATTATGGTGGTGTTTGGGTGCTGTTTAACATTTAAAGACTATGCCATTTTGGTGGAAAATTGTAAAGACAAGTTTTCAAAGATCATTTAATTCTAGTTAATGCTTAAGAACATGAAAAGCATAAAGCACTCCCTTCACTAAATAGACCTATCAGCAATGCATATTTCCCCTTAGTTCTTTAGTAGTTGAAGCAATACACATATGCTTCTTAGAGAACAGCAGACATGGCTTCTTTTTCCAAATTCAGCAGTTCATTTGTATGTATTAAAACTATCATCCCTTATTCTTTTCCCTAATGCATTCCATCCAGACTTAAATTGTGGAGAAAATTTAAATGTGTTACATTAAAAATTTTTGAATCGGCATAAAGTTTCTATTCTGTTCTTGGAATAAATACCTCTTTTGTCTAAATTAATTGTACTACAAAATATATTAATAGTTTTGGGGATATGAATTATGAATATGAGTTTTTTAATTTAAAAAAATCCTCTAAATATAAACTTATAAATAAACCCAAAGTGTATTACTCCTGAATATAGGAATTTTTTTTCTTCTATTTTTAGTCTGGTCCTCATATGCCTGATTAACAATGCTCCTCCCTATTTCTCTTCCCTGGTCATCAGTTATCCTGCACTTTAAATGGCAAATACTAATCTTGGTGAAAGTGCATTGAAAAAGCCTTGTTATTGTTTGTTCACAGATACTTAGATGATGCACTGCATGAAAACTCCACATGCTTTCAATAGTGCTCTGTGCTTTCAGCAGCAATTTTAATTATAATATTGTTATACGGGTCAAGCTGGTACCCAGCATTGTTTCAGTGTCTCTTCTCCAAACCTGAAATTCCCCATGTCAAAGTCGTACACAAACATGGAGGAGTTTCCCGTTAGCAGATGCAATTTATAACTGTAGGCAGAACTATGAGGTCCAGACTAATTATGAAGATTTAATCCCAGGTTTCATGCAAACATAGCAGTTTTCATTTTGATAGGGAAATGTGTGTGTGTGTGTGTGTGTGTGTGTGTGTGTGTGCGCGCGCGCGCACACACACATCATAAACTTCCGTAGTTCTGGTGAAAACCCTCCCTGGCTTCCTTGCCCCACAGTGAAGAAGGCTAATTGAGATTCTTCAAGGGAAATCCCTTTTCTTTTCTTTGGTAGCCAGGGAAAGACTCATTAAGCATTCTGCACTCCATTCTTTAGCAGACCCTGACTTTGCTCAGCCCAAATGCTGAAGCCCAGGGAGTGATGTCTGCGGATTCCATTAAGCACGTACTTTGGGCCTCCCTTCTTCAGTGTGGGAAAAGATCCTTGCTTGTTCCTTGGATGAAAGTCAGAAGGCAGCCAGGAGAGGTGACCTGGCATGAATCTTGCCTTTTTACTGGCTGAATGATTCCATTCTTAAAATACTGATACTACCTGTAGAACTTACAGGCTGCAATCTCCTAGGCTTCTATATTGTTCCCCACAGCTTTGGGAGAGGGGGTGAGAAGGCATCTCTAACACAATCTTCCCTACCTGCTGATGATGACTTTTTCCTACTAAAACAAGCTATGGCACCCGTGCCGCACAGTGTCTTCACTTTGGAATACCTCTTTCAGGGGATTCCTTCTGTAGCAAGCCTAGCTGTAGTTCCCCGCCTGTGCCCTCAACTGGCTGGCCAGGGATGATGTGGGGAGGGCTACAAAGGAAAAGGGCAAGGCAAGGCACAAGGCAAGGAGGGCCATGACTTTCCCCCTTTTCATTATGTGTGTCCACTGAGCTGTCCGGTTTCTGTTTTGTAATGGGTTCTTCTATGGCAAGTTGACCTTTTGGTTGAATAGGTCAAACTCCCACGGAGTGCTAATCCTCAGCCTTCCTCAGGGGTGTGCATCCCTGGAGGTGAGGAGCCCTGGCCAGGAATATGACTGGGCGTGTGTGGTAGATTTCTGAAAGAGGATTGTCTTTTATTGCATAGAATTAATTCACAAAGACCACCGTGTGAGATTATGCTGAAGAATCCAGATTGGGACATTTTTTTAGGTGTGTGTGTGGGGGGGTAATTTACAATTTATAATTTACTAATTTACAATTGACATTGTTAGGTGGGGGTAAAACTAATTTTTTCAGACATGTGTTTTAGACTATGGTTTCCTTATGTGTCTTCTACTTTTTAATGAGAATAAGACCACATGCACGGTCCTATAATTTCATCAGATCATTTGGGGGTTTCTGAAAGAGATGGTCCGGTCAGGATTTGCTTAGCTGATTTTTTAAAATTTAAAAAATAATACTTCTCCCTATATATTTCTTCCATGTAAAGTCTCTTAAAATCTTGGCTGTTTTGTTTTCAACTCTTCTAAAACATGAGAAAGTAGGATTGTGGTGCTTGTTAATGACAGTAACAAAGTGTACCTACTTTTGTTTTAAATGGCTTTTTCTGTTGGACTATTTATTGGGTTTTATAACACTAGTTACTTTACGGTAAGTAGCTAAGAGATTTTTTAACATCAGATTGGCACTCAGAAAATCTTAAAAGATTTTTTAAGTTATATTATTATGGTTCTATTTTTTTTCTTGTGACAATCTATATAAGATCTTCAAAGTACACAGCTCTCATGCCTCACTGTCTGGAGTTAGTGACATAATCTTCATAGACAAGGGATCGCTCGTTTCATTTATTTATCAATGTGCATGTGTGTGTGCATGCACGCACGCATGTATGTGTAGATATGCACTTCGTTTGGTTTAGTGTTCTTTAAATTTCAAAAGATTAGCTTTTAGTTGAAGAAACAAATGAAATATGTCAGATGAAACTCTTACTGTTCATCAATAATGAGTATAACTTTTTTTTTAATTGATTATTTAAAGCATTACATAGTTCATGATATATCATCTTTCATACATTTGACTCAAATTGTGTTTTGAACTCCCATTTTCACCCCAAATACAGATTGCAGAATCACATCTGTTACATATTCACATTTTTACATAATGCCATATTAGTGACTGTTGTATTCTGCTACCTTTCCTATCCCCTACTACCCCCCCCTCCCCTCCCCTCCCATCTTCCCTCTCTACCTCCCCTGCTGTTGTTCAATTCTCTCCCTCTTTTTCCTTCCCCCTTGCCCCTCATAACCTCTTATAATTTTATGTATCATTGAAGGTCTCCTACCATTTCCATGTGCTTTAATGAGTATAACTTGAGACTGGCATAGTGGTGGAAGCCTGTAATATCAGTGATTCATGAGGCTGAAGCAGAAGGATCACAAGTTCAAGGCCAGCCTCAGCAAATTAGTAGGACCTTGTCTCAAAATAAAATATAAAATGAACTGGTCAATGTAATTCAGTGAAAAAGAGCCCCTGGGTTCGACATCCACAGTACCAAAATAATGATGATGATGGTGATGATGATGATAATGGTGATGATGTTATAGGGGGGAAGAAGGAAATGGGGGTTTAGAAAATGTCAACTTCTAAAACAGAGAAATCTGAGAGCAATTCATAAGCCATGTTACTTTTCTGAAGATGATGGACCTTATCTAAAGGAAATGCTCTTTAGTCCTTCTTTGAGCATTAATGATACTCTATAAACACAATGAGATTAACAAAAACCAAAATAACTATTTTCACAGTATTCCTGAATTATCAGTGTCTCAATTCTCAAAATGCCAAGTGTGATAGAATAAGTGCAAGATAAGAAGTCTGTATTTAACATCTATTCAGTTACCAATAATGCTAGAGTTAAAGCAGGGCTTCTACCAGGGGCATAATGGGCCCCTGTTTAACATATTTATGTTGGTTGTAAAATTAGGAAGTGTCATTACAGACCCACATCACCTGCATAAGTGCAAAACATATAAATCAAGAGAAGTTCCAGTGCCATAAAAATGCCATTGAATAGAATAGCATGAAACTACTTACAAGATACTTGTATATTGTGCTAGCATGTATGAGGATGCATTCTCAGGTTTCTGGAGGATTTGAAGAACAAAGAATAACTGTGCAGGTAGGACTCATGGACCTACGACCTGATGAAGACATTTATTTAGAGAGCAGCCTAGACAGCCTAACTGGGGAAAGGCAGGAAAAGAAAGGCCAAAGATAGCCAGGCTTGAATAACCCCTGCCTGTTATTCAAGACAACTGTTTCTGGGCTTCTAGAAAGCATTTTAGTTGCCATCTGTTATTACTGGAGCTTTCCTCATGGGCCTTCTAACAAATAATGCTTCTTTACATTTCCTGAAGTTTTAGGGTCCCCTGTATGTTAGTGGCCCTTGCTTTCTTGGCCCCCTCTTAATCCAGTTCTTCATAGAACAGTTCATGTTCTGTAAAGTTAGTCTATTCTTTTTTAATGAGGTGCAATGGTTTATTTTGAACTTTGTAATTGAAAGCCTTGAAGTGCCCCCCAAATTATGAACTATTAATAAGGATCTTTCTGAATCCTAATTACTGCCTCTGAAAGAAAGTGGACACTTTAGAAATTTTTCAACTCCCCTCTTCTCCCTCCCCAAAGCCACCCACCCCCATAATCTTAAAAAAAAAAAAAGGCTGCAGATTTTATTCATGTGGGATCATTCACACCAAGCTACCATAATGTGCAATTAACACTCTAGAAACTGAAAACAGTATTCAGCAAGACAGCTGCATTATCAAAAATGCCAAAGGAGTTTTGAAGGGAGTAATGTGCATGTTAGAATAGAAAATTAATCAGAAACGCATGCACACACACACACACACACAGACACACACACACACACACACACACACACACACGGTAGTGCTGTCTTAAATATATCTGAATATTAAAAATTTTTAAGTCCTATGTCCATACTTACAATAAAGATTAATTTCAGGATGAAAAACTGAATTTTTTTCTGTTTTAAAATTATTAGTTGTATGTTTTGCTCCTGAAGCTAATGAGGATGTTAGAGAAGAAATCTCCCAGATCCCTTCCAGCTGGAATTTTTTTTTTAATAATAATCACTCTTCAATTATATTTTATAAATTTTCCCATTGAAAAAAATATCCCTTTTATTTTTCTCTTGCCAGTAATAATGATACTTAACACTCATGCTATTTTCAAAGTGCTTTTCAGACATTGCAAACACTGACTCTCAATTGCAGGGGTAAACTCCCTACTTTTGCACAGCACAATAATCGTAAGTGCATTTATAGCATAATCCCTACTAAGCTACGGATACGACCGGCTGACTTAGTAACTGAAATGAAACAGGATTCTCCCAGCAGCATTTTGCTGGAATTTTCTTGTTAACTAGCTGAAAGTGTTTTTAACCATAAGAAAGCAGGGGATTTTGATTTCTATTTTCAGTTAGTGGTATCTAGGCTCAAAGAAGCAGAGGTTTATGATAAAGTTTTCAAGAAAAGCAGGACACAAAGAATTTACTTGTTGGACATATAGATCTGAATATTTCCTTTTATAACTGAGAGCAGAGTTTTAGATTTTTATGATGCTTAAGAACAATAAACAGCCACAAAAGTAAATAAACAACGTTGCCTCCAAAAAAAAAGAAAGAAAAAATCTATCTAGTAAAAGAGGTTTAAAAGCACATTGTCAACCCATGTTTAAAAAAAATTGGAAAAAGAGGACCTGTAATTATGAATTCCACAAATAGAATTCTTTAGGCCCACTTTTGACTGTGGGGCCTCCTGAAGTGGCAGGTGCCTTCGTGCAAAGTTTGTGGGCCATGTCTTGAAGAGGGCCGACCCCATGCTAATATTAGAACAGTAGTATTTGGGAACTGCTAGTCAGGGGTCCAGATGAACTGCTCATCAACCCTGTAGAACAGTTACATGTAAACATTTGGTAAATATGAATTTCACCCATCTTAGTCCTAGTTCAAAATGTCATTCATGATAATCTCTTTTCTGATATTTTGTTCGTATCAAATTGTGATAAAGTCATTTCATTAGAAAATACAAGGAATGCCCTATTTGGTATTTCTAGCCCAGAGGACACAAAATGTTTATGTATGGAGGGCAGCCAAAAGGTGTTTAAAAAATATTAATACCTTTATTTTAAAGGAATATGAACATTCATATGTTTTTACACCAGTGTCAGAAAAACAATACAAAAGAAAATTATTTATTTTTATTTTTTGTCTCTAGATGTTGCTATTCAACCTAAGCTATGCATAAGTCCAAACAACTCAGAACCAAAATTAATAGTAGGTAGTGTTTCTTTCAGATGTCATTGATATTGTAACTAGATGGTGATGCAATTGGAAAGAAATTAAGCTGCAGGCATGAAATCAGAGCTCCAACTTAATTATTTTCTTCCTTTTCTTTCTTTTTTCCCTTTTCTTTTCTTTCTTTCTTTTTTTTTTTTTAAGTTATAGGTGCACAACGAAGGAGAAGCCCCAGCGCACTAGCCATTGAAGTATTTGAAGCACATTTGGGAAGTCACATTTTGCAGGTACCTGTAAAAGAAAAAGAAGCTTGCTTATATTTTACAAAAAAAAAATAATAATCATAGATTGACTTTTATATTTTGGTAAATTTTTGAAATTTCAAATATGTATTTGTTGTTATTTTATCTTGGAACTCTGAAATTCTTATGAATTTTTTTTCTCCTTTTTAGAAAGTCATCCATTGAGAGAATATTAATGAGAAAGGGAGGGCAAGTATTACTTGTGCTGTAATCATTTAGATGGGTTGCTCTATTTAGTCAATGTGCAATGTATAGTTAACTGGCTGTTCTCAGAGTGATTGTGCGTATGTTGTGTTTGTAAGTGGATATATGTGTGTGTCTTTGGAGCTATATATTGTTTTCGAAGAGCAAAGTTTTGTTGTAAAAGTACTGTGACATTTTTATGTGTTGCCAAACTTCAGTTCTTTGCTTGAGTTTGCATTTGTTAAGTGCTTCTAATATTAATGTTTGTCTCTCCAAATTAGAAAATTTCTTAGGGTGACATTTTTTGAAATCTATTTTTAAGTAAAGAAGACTAGTAATAATTGATTTTTTTCCCCAGTGAACTTCCTAACAAATAAATATGTAGGTTACTAGGATGAAACTATAGTTATTTAACCCTAGAGGAGACTCATTCCCAGCTCAACATCTCACTTATTCGAAAATTTTTTCTTAACACTAAGCCATCTATTCAAAACTTTTGCGTTCATAAATGGGCAATTATTCTACATTATTCTTGCTTCCAGGATAAATGTTGCCATGACCAAATTTTCTTTTAATTGTGAAAGATATTTTTACCTGGAACTTGAGAAGCAGACATGTTTGGGATATTTAGGCAAGTTGCTATATTTTTTAAAAGGTTACATTTTTCTTAGATAAACTTTGTGGCAAAATAAACGTAAATTCCAGATTCCTGTCTATCTGGAGTTAAAAAATTACCTCAATGGTGCTTTCATTTTCTAGAGATTCAAAAGTAGTATTGAATCTAGCACATTATTCCCTAAATTATGTATACTACAAACCTCCTCCTAGTTCTACCTGAAAATGTAAGGTAATTCATGGTTCAATCCCAGGATTTTTCCAGAGAAGTTCTTTTGCTGGTAGTTTCAGAATCACTGGACCCTTGCTGAAAGGGTGTGTTCATGGGCCTCAACCTCGGTCTACTGAATCAGAGATATAGGATCAGGACCAGGAATTTATCATTTTCAATAACCTTCTGAGATAATTTTAATGTTGTTAAGATCTGGGAAATTAAAATTCACATTTGGAAACATGAGGACTTGAGAATTCTGTCTTCATTTATTCTGTATTTCTCATTTTTTCCATTAATACATGTTAATATCTCAGAACTGATATTTCTTCAAACCCACTTTAAGAGATGCTATTCCATTGTGTACATACAGTTTCAAGTTACCTTGGCAGTAACCCAGGATTAGTGTTAAGGGTACAGAAAGGATGATATTTCTTTCCAGATTTTATTTTTTTTAAGAGAGAGAGAGAGAGAGAGAGAGAGAGAGAGAGAGAGAGAATTTTTTTAATATTTATTTTTTTTTAGTTTTCAGTAGACACAACATCTTTATTTTATTTTTATGAGTTGCTTAGATTTGAACCCAGCGACCCATGCATGCCAGGCGAGCGCGCTACTGCTTGAACCACATCCACAGCCCCAGATTTTTAAATTTTTCTATCCTTCTTTCCTGTATATACTTTGTTCAGAATCTCCATTATAAGTTTTGTGTGAGCCCTGACATATATTGTTGGATTGTGATGTTATTCAGGATTACTTCTGTTTATACTCTTAAGCAATCAGTGCTTAAGAATGAATCAATGAAAAAAAAAATGGTTCAAAGAATGGCCCTAGATGATCATTATCTTCTAATTTTATTCTGGAAATCAAGATTCCAAAATCCTATGGGAGAGTGACTTAGGAATTGCAAAAATTAAAAACTAATATAGAATTTTAGAGTTTGAATCAAATATAACTCAGCATAAAAATATAGATTGGCTCTCTCTCAAGTGCCCATTCAACATTAAGCTTCTTTGAGAGAGAGGATCTAATAGGAGGCTGCCTGCTCTTCTCTACACTGAGTGGCCACACTCTATTCAGACACTACATTTTAAGAGAAGTCTAGACCTCTGGATGTCATTTGGAAAAAAATAACCAGTCTAGCAAGTGAACTAGAAATCATGTTACATGGAGAATAACAAAGAACCTGGGGAAGTTTAGTTTGGAACACACATAACTTAAAAGGACAACAATGCCTATTCTATATATTTGAAGACCTCATTAAAAAAAATAGATGGTTTCAGTTTGACTTCAGAGTAAAGAAGAAAGGAGAGAGGGTGGGGTGGTGGTGGTAGGTGGTGTACAACTGAAGAAGAAAAAAGAAATCACACCCAAATATACATGTGGGGTATGTTCAAAGCTGTTGACTTTAAAATGTAAGTGGTTTCATAGATATGCTGACAAGAAATTCAAGCAATAATCTTGAAATTTCCATAGAGACTAGTACTTTTTTTATCATTTGATTTTTAATATTAATGGTAATGGAGTAGAAGAACTACATAATCTGTATGGAACTATACTATTTTATTCTCTTAAGTAAAAATATTGTGGGCAAGATGGGGTTGGGAGGTAGTATTATCAGGAAGAGCATCCTTTAGGTTATGTAATTAGTTGCCTTGCCTAATTATCAGGGAAATCCTTGAGCCTGTAGATTCCATGTCTATGGCATCTTCAACAATATCTCAAGGTTCTGCAAGGTTAAGATGATTTCTACATCTTGTTTCAAGAGGGTCTATGGTAGAGTCTGATTGATTCCTGGCATCTTGGGATAAATTCTTCATTTCTTTTCTCCTTCCGACCCTTTCTTCTCTTGCAAATACTTTATAAAAGCTTTATTCTCAACAAGGTGGAGGTATGGTTTCTGCTCTCACAGTTTATGTCACTTACCCTCCTTCCAAAATTTCAGATACTTAGTAAGAACACAATATTCATTGTATGTGGCTGCCGTCTTTAACTACCTTGCATTCATTTGAGGAAACAGGAACCAGGAGTGAACAACGTTAAACTGGTCAAGTATGATAGGGCTTGGAGAGAGCAAAGACTCTAGAATTGGCCATGAAATGTTAAAAATGACATCTCAAAGTTGTTGAGGGATGAATAGGAGTTTATTAGGTGAATAAAATAGAAGAATATTCGAATCAAAGGGAGTATCAAACACAAAGGCAAGGGAGCAAGAAATAAATCTTGTTGGGGGACTGTTAGTGTGTTTGATATGATGGCTGTTCCACATGTTCAGGAAGCACATAAGCCATGAAGGTGGAGAAATTACATGAACCATGTGTGACAGGCCTAGGGAGCCAACCCAGGAGGTGAGGACTTGATTCTCTAACTAGTGATGAGCCAATGGAGACGGCTTTTATGTGGGAAGTGACAAGGAAGGATTTGGTTTATTTCTGGAGTTATCAAAATACAGTGTCTAGGAAGTCTTTTGAGTTATGAGAGCCTGATATAAAGAGACCGTTTAGGAAACTGTTACAACATTTCAAGAAAGAAAGTGAAGATCTTCTCCAAGGTAGAGTTCTGTGAATGGGGCGGTATTATGAAACTGAGATAGGATCATTGGCACAAGGTCATTAAGTACAGGGGACAGACTAGGAAATGGAAGGATTAATGATGGTCACAGGTTCTCTAGATTGGTAGCTAGCTATCCTGATCCTCTTGCCTGAGAGAAATTTAAAGGGATATTTTCTTAAATAGCCAAGTTGATATGAGGTGAGCAGTTGTAATCCTGGGTCTGATCCTCTGAAGCAGTGTTGAAGCTAGGGCTGAAAATAGGGCTTGGAAATACTAATCACTGGTGTTGAAATAAATGGCAGTTCAAATCAAGGAATGGATTGAAAACCCATGGAACTGATGTAGAGCAAAGAGAGGGTTAAGGAGCATGTGGGGGCAAGTTGTCACTTAAAATGCAAAGAGAAAAGAGAAGGCAAGAAGGAATAGGACACCACAGAATTTGATTTTGTTAGGGGAAGAAATATTAATAATGTCAAGGTAGCTGAAGATAAATCTTTAATAGGGTAAATACTGAAGAGATGTGTTAAGTTTTTTCAATTGAAACAGTTGCACTGGAGTGTTAGGTGTAGAAGATAAACCTAACACATGGCAGAAGGCAAAGGAGAAGAATGTGGATGTTTGTAATAAAAGAAGTGTAGGAGATGAAATGATAGTGCCAAGGAAATATTTCGTATTTCATGCTGTGAGACTGTGTTTATATGTCTGAGATTTATGGGGCCAAGCAGTTTGTGCATATCAGAAGATAGATGGAAAACGAGCTCTGTTAGCCAATTATATACTCTTTAGCAATCCGCCTTTTAAAAATCAATATCTCGTGGTCATATCTGTATTAAGAAAGGATTGATTTTCATTATTATTAATGGCTAAATGACACACCATACTATGGATGTTTCATAATTTATTTAACCATTTTCCACTATTGGATATTTTGCTTATATCTAAAAGTTTGCATTTCTAATGCAAATACCAACTGAGAGGGTGTACATGTATATGTGTTTCAATTAGAAGAATCTAGTCCAAATGGATTTTTAGCATAAGTTGATTAAAATTTTACTAAGTTTTATGTATTGTGCTAACTTTTCTTCTCATATCATCAAACATTCACAATATGTACCCAGTGAGATAGGTACTGTGGTTGTGGTTATGTATGTTTTCAAATTAAGTCAGCTAAAACTTAGAAAACTAAAATAACTCAAGTTTACATGTCTTTTTAGGTAACAGAGTAAAATTTGAACTCAGGATGCTAAAGCTAGATTGAAATACTTCCCAAGCAATGGTGAGAGCATTTTAAAAGACAGTTATTTTAAGAGTGAAAAATTAAGATAATTATAGTTGGAGTGAACAGGATTAGGAAACTGACTGAATTTGGAGGGTGAAGGAGAGGTTAGATCAAAATACCAGTGAGGGGCTGACAGCAGCAGGTGCCACACTTCCCCGATACCTGCATCTCCAATGCTGTTTCATTGAAATACAAACCACATTTCCCTTGGTGTATAGAGGTTGAGGGTAGGAGATGAGGATGAACTTCTTAATTTTTGATGCATCCATACCTTGACTATAAGTGTTTTTATTTTGTATATCTAATTCACCATATTTTTTCTTAGGAAATTTGATGAAATTCTTTCTTTTCCACCTAAAGGGGAAAAAGCTGAATATTATGATGATTCCATCAATGTAAAATCAACTTCTGTGAGGCCAGTTTCCAAACAGTACTAGTGTATGGGGGCAGGACCAAGGCCCAGAGTTGTACATTGCCCAACTCAGGGACCACCATTCTCACGGAGCCTTACTATTGACTGTGAACAGTTTTATGGTCCCAGTGGACCTGTAGCTATTAGAGGGATGAATTTTGGGAAAGAGCCAACTTCCTAAGGGAGGCAAGGGTTCAAGGGATGTCAGGGCTGTGAAGTGTACCTACTGGGCCTGAGTCAAGACATTTTAGTCATTATATTCCTCTTTGACTTTTTAAAGTTTAGCTGAGGAATGAGAAGGCAAGGAGTCAAGATTGTGGATTATATATTTTGTGACAGGCTAGGTAAAAATCCAAGAACTTCAGGAGATAATCATGCAGGATCTTTCCTAAATATGGTACATGTGACTAAGCACAAATTTGGTTTCTGCTTTGAAAGTTCTCCATAGGGCATTATTGTTTCTACTTCATTCTCTCCTTAGCATGAAAAAAATATGAATGGTATTTATTTTTACTTTTCCAGTTTAGTGACCAGATAGCATATTCATATTTTAACTTATTGAAGTTAACGAAACACAAAATGATAATAAATATCATCTTTGCAAGTCATAAAATTAACTACCGGAATGGCTTTCCCTCAGGTGCCAGATTTATGAATGGAGTACTTTAATTATTTGTATGCCCTTAGCAGAAGGATTTGCTTTTCTTTTCAATCTGTAAATAATGTTTATATAATTGTTATATAAAGTTGTAATATGTTTTTGCATACTCCACACTAATGCTACTTTACTCACCTCACAGGTGTTAAAACAATCAAATCAGACCTAGTAAGTGGAAGATATTTAGAGCTTATATTTGAATTCACTCTCAGCATTTTATATTAAACTATATGTACATATATATTATACTACTGACATTGTATAATACACATAATTACTAATAACTGTCATGTGCTTATAAAGTGATTGAAAGACAGTCTTTTGCTTAATATGTTTGGCATCATAAAATAAAACTTTATGATTTGGATGATTTTATCATAAGTACTCACATGTTTGTACAAAAATGACACAGGAATGAATTTATTACTTAAACTCAGTTTAAAAGGATATTCTATAAGAAATGTCTTAAGTGGAAGTAATGGTATCACTATATCAATTTTGTGATTGGCCATATTACATGAACCACCCCCTCAGGTCTAGGTCATTGCCTCTGCATTATTTTTGGTCAAAAGGGAATTTTCATATTGCTCTTAGAATATTTAGGCCCCAAACTGAATGAGAACTTCCGTGGACAGATCCTTTGAGGGACCATAAAGAACCTCTAAGAACATTTTAAAACTCTATTACATCGGGTTCTCTGACAGTAGTAAAGGCTCAGTAGAATGGTTGTATGATTGTCTGTCTTCTATGGCATATCTAGGAAAATAGTTTTGCAAGGATAATTTATTAGTAGAAGAACACTGTTGTACAAAATGAATATATGGCTTATAGTGGACCATAGGAAAATAGTTTCATTAAGGTACATGTTTTCTAAAAATACAGACAAGTTACTCAAATTTAACTATTAACTTTTTTCTATTTATTAGACAAATTCATTAAGGATTTGTGTAAATGGCATGGATGATGGCCTAAATGAACAGTCAGATTTCATTCATGTCTTTTTAAGTTTTCCCTCTCAACACCTTCCACTATGGAATATAGGATAGTACATAGACATGTCTCAAAAAAGAAAAAAAAAAAGCCTGTGTTTTTTTTTAATTTTTTTTTTTAGTTGTAGAGAAACACAATACCTTTCTTTTTTATTTTTATGTGGTGGTAAGGATCAAACACAGTGCCTCACACATGCAAGGTGAGCACCCTACCACTGAGCTGCAACCACAGCTCAAGCCTGAGTATTTTTACAGAGTCTGTTATGGATCAGATTTAGAAGAAAAGAAAGTTAAGATTTACATTTTAATTTCCATATTTCTATTGTTACTGACAATACGTTGGTTAAGAATAGATGCTACAGATGGAGTTGTAGCTCAGTGATAGAGCGCTTGCCTCGAATGTGTGAGGCCCTTGGTTCAATCCTCAGCACCACATAAAAATAAATTTAAAAAAGAACAAAAAGTATCATGTCCATCTACAAACAAAAAATAAAATGAATTTTTTAAAAAAGAACAGATGCTGGAATCATAGTTGGTCCATATACCATATAGGTGTTGCAGATTTATTGTCATACCAATGACAACATGTATTCTCAACCAAAAATTTTTGAAAATTTGTATTGCTGTATTTAGGAAAGCAAAATAAATATTATCTTCTATATATCCTTGTTAGTGTTCAGTACTTCAGGTCACAGTACCACTCCAGTCTCAGAGACCAGTCAACTATGGAACTGAAGATTCTGGTAGAGAAGATATACTGGAAGTATAGGCAAAAACAATGTATAGTTAACACTGTAAAGTATACTTAAACAGTGTTGGGGTGGATGTAGAGAATGTCAATATCACCTTTAATTTCTTTCAGCAAAATAAATTAAAAGGTTAACTAATATGATTCAAACATATGGGCAAAGGAAAGTGAATACACCTAAAATAGCTCAAATGCTGACTAATATAAAAATACAAATTATTATTAAGATGCTGTCTAGCTAAGTCAACATTCCTTCTACATCTGATGGTAATGTTTTCAAAGCCTTTTCTGCACAAGAGTAATGCCTTCAAGTGTATTTTCTATTTTAATGATGAGTTAGAATTTCAACTATTTATTTTATTGGAACTTATAAGTATCAAAGAAGTGATGATCTCTAGGAATTTGAATTATCTTTTCCCTGATGGCTCTTGGTAAAGTGCTATCCCTCTGGACATCAGCACTAAAATAAAATGAAATGATTTCAAATAATAGAGGCATTCTGAATTAATTCCTTCAGTTATGATAGAAGAAGGAGAGATAGGTGAGTGACCCTAAAGTCTCCCCATGATCTGGAATGGTAAGAAAATGTAAAACTAAATATAGAAAAAGAGAAAGTTAGTGAATATATTTGCATATGCAAATTAGCTTAATTGATACTGCTTGCCTCTACAGGGATTTTTCATTACAAACTGGAGTGCTACATTGTTCAGCTCATATTGAGTAATTTAGTAACTAATGAGACCAGTTTGCACTAATTTGCATATGATAAATGAGCTTAATTGCAGTAAATAACTTGGAGGCATAATTACTTAATTTTCCTGTGTTGCACGGCTTTTAAGTTCACGTATGAACAACTCAAGATAATTTTGCATATTTAAATTAGTTGCTTTTAAATTTTCTTGAACAAAAAAAAAAGGAACACACCTTATCAATTGAGCTGTAAAACAATCAAAAGTAAGGATTGCAGAATTTTTATTTAAAAAGAAAGAATAGGAAAGAAAAGCAGAAATTTCTTAAATCTGTTATTCACCTCTCCCATATCTTCACCTCAAATAAGATAGCAGCATTGACATTTAGAAAAATGTTTTTAATGTTGAAAGTTAATTCATAACTTCGATTGGAAACTGGCCCAGGTTACTGTATATGAATAACTTTTGAAATCAATTTTATAGAATAGATGTGACATGTTCATTGCCTAGTTTGACAAACTAATATCAAGGTAGTCAGTTGGATCTCCCACCTGCAATGTGTTAGGTTTAATGAAGTAGGCAGCACTGTAACCGTGGCATTTGTTTTCTATCTAGATTAATGTTTCAAACTAACTGAACTGCATCTATTGGAGAATCTTGGTATGAGACGGCTATGAATGACCTCCTTATTGGTCTTCACATTATCTTAAGAATATATGTTTTATCAAAATCTTCATTTGCAAAATTGAAAAACTGAAGCACATATAGAGTTGATGGAAAACTATTATTTCATGATACCAAGTTGCCTTAAAATTTCATTTTGTGGGGAAAAGTGTAATTTACTATTCAGAACCAACTTAGACCATATGAAATCATATTCATGATTATGAGAAGATATTATATAGTTGTGAAAGTTTAAAACCTGTCATTTAAAAAAACAGAAGGGGACATTAGGGCTCTTCATTTGCTACAGTCTGGAAAAATAACTCATGAAAATTTTCTCTGAAAAGCTCAAATCCCACCAATTCAGTATAAGTTCCTATAGCTTTCAGAGGCATGCCAGAGCAGGTATTAATATTTGTATATTAAAAGTGTAAAATTTGAGGTCTTTCTATAATAGGTTCTCAGAAGATACCTGGTAAATAAAAAAACAAGCAAATAAATCTGAGGCAGAGTCAGAGTGAACCTCAGAACCCAGGGCTTTGTTTTACCTCCATGTTTTCAGCTCAGTATTCATTCATATCATCTGGACATGGAAAGAGTAGGCAAATTCAGTATCTGCAGAGATTTTTGTATCCAGCCAATTTGAATTCACGTCTCAGCTTGCTCATTTCTTAACTGTGTAGACCTAGAATTATCTCTTGCCCTCTCTGAGCTTTGATTTCTTCATCTTTAAAATTGAAGAAAGGCTTTCCTGGAGGCATGTTGTAAAGATAGTATAGTTCAAAGTGCTTGGTATAGAATCTTTTTTTTTAATTTTTTTACTTTTATTTTTTTTATTGGTTGTTCAAAACATTACATAGTTCTTGATATATCATATTTCACACTTTGATTCAAGTGGGTTATGAACTCCCATTTTTACCCCGTATACAGATTGCAGAGTCACATCAGTTACACTTCCACTGATTTACATATTGACATACTCATGTCTGTTGTATTTTGCTGCCTTTCCTATCCTCTACTATCCCCCCTCCCCTCCCCTCCCCTCCCCTCTTCTCTCTCTACCCCCTCTACTGTAATTCATTTCTCCCCCTTGTATTATTTTTCCCTTTCCCCTCACTTCCTCTTGTATGTAATTTTGTATAACCCTAAGGGTCTCCTTCCATTTCCAAGCAATTTCCCTTCTCTCTCCCTGTCCCTCCCACCTCTCATCCCTGTTTAATGTTAGTCATCTTCTCATGCTCCTCCTCCCTACTCTGTTCATAGTTGCTCTCATTATATCAAAGAAGACATTTGGCATTTGTTTTTTAGGGATTGGCTAGCTTCACTTAGCATAATCCGCTCTAATGCCATCCATTTCCCTCCAAATTCTATAATTTTGTCATTTTTTAATGCAGAGTAATACTCCATTGTGTATAAATGCCACATTTTTTTTTATCCATTTGTCTATTGAAGGGTATCTAGGTTGTGTATAGAAAGTTTTTGATAGACAGCTAATGTTTCTGTCTATATGCAGAGTAGTCTAAGGATACTGTGCAGGTTCTTAAGAAACATGTTAGTGCTTATAGGAGCATTATCAATGCAGAAGAAATAAGGAACATTATCAATAAATCCTCAAGATAATTTTCATTTAATAGAACAAACATTGTTTATATTGATAGTATTTATATTTGACAGTATACATTAGTTTAGAATACACCATTTAAAAATGACCATGTATTTTTTACCTCCAAAGAAAACCCTTCTCTTAAAAACCAAAGCAGTTGTCTAAATAGTCATTACCAACTTAGAAACAACTAGAAAATACAACTTATAGAGGGACTCAAAATTGAAGTTTCCTTTAAACTAAGATGTGATGTGTCATTATTATTCTTATTATGTCTCAATTTTCTTAGAAAAATGGGAATAAAGAGCCAATAAGAATTCCAGAAGAGCTAGAAGGTAGAACTAGTCCTCATCCATTGCTATAAATTATGTTTGTCAGACATTGAAGGGTACATATGATTTTCCTCATGCATGTTGTAGAAAAATCTATCACCTGTTATGCTGATAAGGGGTACCTTTCCACATGAAGACCAGAAGAGAGAACTCAGAGGGATTTTTATGATGGGGTGGGGGTGGGGGACAGCAGATACACATCATCCTGGGTTTTTATACACATCACTAACTTTGATTTGCAGACTAAGCGCGTTCATTGTCTGCTAAGAAATATGTGAAATCTGTGGGTAGGGAAGGGCTTGAAGTCACTACTGTGAATGAAAGGCAAGGCATCTGGGCACTTAACTAAAACCAGTAAATGAGGACTTTCTAGTTGCAAAACAGATTATCTTGGGTGGTCAGGATCTAGGAAAACCAGACAATAAATCTTAAAGTACTGAGCTTCAGTTCAGTAAACATTTACCGAGTGCCTAATGTGTATCAGACTGGAGAAAATACTGGAGTACAAAATGAGTTATGTTTGGCTCCTCAGCATTCCCACCATGAGTGGAGAAGACCAGGAAGAAAATAAAATAACATGGTTCCATGAGAGGCAGAACCGTTGTCAGTTGTACCTGGATTTGAATCCCTGCTTTTAGATATTGAACTTAGGTAAAGTACTTAAACTCTCCAAGTTTCATTTTTTTTTTCAGTGCAGAATGGAGTTTTTTATGTGGTTAAAAAAGAGATATATGATGCTTCCCCCCCCCCCAAAACACACACACACTGCAAGAGTACTTGCAGAGTACTGCAAGAATTAGATGAGAATGGCTACACACAATGCCTAGCTTAGATGAGATACTATGCACAGAGCACATAGAGAGTGGCAGCTGAAGAGAAGTTGACAACCTGTAGACACAACAGGAGGGAATCAGATCATCCAGCCTGATGCCAATCAATGAGCACTTGCTATAATCACAAACCTACACAGTTCACCTTCTTTACACATACCTTTTTAACTTTGATATTCATGTGGGTCTTGGTGGAAGTAGTTGGAGGGTCTGACACATGCCTTCTTTTAGCATATTCACTTATAGTAAAGACTGGGGGAAGAAAACAGAAGAGCAGCAATATCATTGCGATCAGGCAAATTTCATTTGTGGGCATGCTAAGAATATTGTTTGCGAAGTATGGAAACATCTTTAATTATTTCTCAGGTACTAAAGGTGACTGGATTATTTGAAGATTAAAATGGGACAGAAAGATAATTATACTGTCAATTTAAAAAGTGGGCAGAGGTCTCAAACTCATAAGGTTATGTGTAAATATGAATATGAATAATTTTCTCATTTGTAGGTATTTATAGCTCTGTGGTGATATGTAAAGATATTTGCAAATCTGTGCTAGGTTACAGTGTTCTTCTTGGCTTTAGAATAGTCCTTGGTGGGAGAAGACATCATATTCTCGTTACCCACATGAGCTAGGAATGACATAGAAGAGTGACACAGCTATCATTAACCTCGGATTCAAAACTCAGGCAGTGTGGCAGGGTCTGCTTTCTCATCTCAGTCTCCAGAACTTCAAAAGCCTTTTGGGTTCATTTGGGTTTGAGAAAGGTTTGGAGAGTGAGTAAATGGGAATGTACATTATTTCTCAGACTAAACTGATTGCAGACACTTGTGTACAACAGTAGTATTCTGAGAAATTTGGGGAAAGTAGCTTAGAAGAATCAAATCATAGTTACTTTAAAATATTTAGAAAATCTCTAAATATAATATGATCTAAATTGAATATGTAATTGAACAATTATTATAATATAATGTATGCTTGAGTCTTCCTCACTAGCTTTCTAAAGACAGAAAGATTATCAAAGAAAAATCTTCCATAAGAAATTGGTGGTGTGTGTGTTTGTGGGGGGGGGGCATCATATATCTCCTTTTTAACCACATAAAATGGGAGGGGGATATTAAAGAAAACAATTATACACACACACAGGGTAAACAAAAGAAGAAGAAAACAAAAGCCAACTATTTGATTTTCTGTAAATCAACTAAAATGAAATTGTGATCCTTGTCTCTTAAAAACAGTTTTGGAAGGAAAGCTGATTTCAAGAGCTGGGCTCCCAGTAGCACCTCATGGCTGATACATGGTTGTATGTAGTTTTCTTCTTCTAAGTTGATGTGGATCATACTTTGCTCATTGAAGATCATAGAAACCAGAATGTGTAGGCACCAGCAAAAAAAAAAAAAAAAAAAAAAAAAAAAAAAAAGGCGCTCAAGGCATCATGTTGGGGAGAGGGGAGCTGTAGACTTGCTCCAGGGATCCATCCTCTCTGGACTACAGGTGTGTACCTGCAGGCAAGCCCAGGAGCTGGGTCAGATGTTCTTGGTCATTCAGTCTCCAGCTGTTTTTATTACTCTCTACTAGCTCCTTGTGAATATCATTTACCAGACACTTGCCAGTTCAAGATCTGATAATATCTGATGCAGGTAAGAAATCCATGGGACAGTGTTATTTTGTGACAGCACAATAAGAAAAGCAATGTCATACCACTTTGCTTTATTTCTGTTTTAAATAAAATATTTGGGGCATTAGTGAAATTATTATAAATATTTGTCATTCTGGTAAATATAATGCGTAAGTAGTGGTTGGATTACCCACACAGAAGGGCCTAGTCACATTCCTGTGAGGCGGGATAACTGTTGCAGGAATTGTCTGGTCAGATCATTGCTAAATATATACATATATATTTAGCAATTTATATATATATATATATATATATATATATATATATATATATATATATAGCCCTTTAGGTCCCCAGAAAAAATGTCCTCTGTAGTAATTCAGTCTTATACTCCATCTTAGAGTGATGCAATGATTTAGTAAATTTCATCTGGTGTAGAGATTAGACCAAGAGTAGAATTGACCTAAAGAAAATTCTTTCTTTCTTTCTTTCTTTCTTTCTTTCTTTCTTTCTTTCTTTCTTTCTTTCTTTCTTTCTTTCTTTCTTTCTTTTTCTTTTCTTTTTTATTTTGTAAGCGGGGAGTCTGTGAGTTCTACATAAATACAAAGGCAAATGATAATATCAATGACTATTTTAATTGCATCTTTAATCCATAAGGATAGTTCAATGACATTTTAAATTATACTTTTAGAATTGTAGTCACATAGGAGATAAAACTCAGTAACTATTTAATAATGCATAGTAAGATCAACTGTATCCTCTCTTGAGATCACATTTAGGTGGACTGAATGTAAAAGCCCAATCCAGAATTTAGACAGCTTTTAATCTTCTGGAAGTCATCGCTGGGTCTTTCTAAATATAAAGCACCCAGGCCTGTTCCTTTAAGCTGGTACCTGTTATCTCTACTGAGTGATTAGTTTCACTGGATTCACAGCTAAGCTATATAGTTTTTTTCTAGGAATTGAATTCTTGAACTATTGTCATGACAGGAAAGTTACTGATGAGCTTGAGTAATTTATGTGAATGATTGGTAATTAATTGCTAGTTGTTTAACTGGGCTTTACCCTGAAACTAACAAATCAGTTGTTTTGGTAGGGGAAAAAGTGGTAAAGTGACTTGTTTAAGGTCCCACAATTGTTAGGAACTGGTGTAGCTGGTATGTGAACTCTGAGAGAATGACAGAGAAAGGAATTATAAAAGAAATATTCAGTATTAAATTATGTTGCAATAGACATTTTTCAAGTGACTTACTTTAAACTATGGTTTGAATGGAAACTAGAGGACATCCACTTTTGTTTAATAAAGAAATCTTTGCCCTGAGCAGAAGACAACATTTTAAAGCTTGTCATTTCATTCCTGGGAAAGTGTTTGAGGAAAATGACATGGCTCAGCCCTGTTTGCTGACCATTTTGTTGTCTCCTGCTGAGACTTGCCATTTCCATAGCCAGTGGGCTGTATTGAATCAGACAGAAGCAATAGATCATTAACAGAAATGGAGACTTGGGGAAGCCTGCAGAGAGAAAGCAGGGGGAAATCATTTGGGGCCACATCAACAAAACTGCATCTAATAGAACCTCATGCAATGATGTGGTGAGGGGGGAAGAAGGGGAGGTTAGACTGATTTTCAGAGAAGCTTAAGAAGCTTTAAAAAGCACAAAGTAATTTTATCCCCCCCCTCAAAAGTGCCATGCCTAACAAGAGAATAAAGGTGAGAGAAGAGGCTTACTTCTATATGCTACATTTTCTCTCATTGAAAAATATTGGTTTAAAATTCATTCAGTTAAAAAAAATACAGGTTTTATTTTCCTACGGACACCTGCATTAACCTTGAGATCTTTAATGCATGTTGCTAATCCAAAGTAAGATTATACTATTTATTTCAATCAATATCTGAATTATTAGATTGTGTTTCCATGATCCTTGGAGATCCTTCTGGACTATTGTAATGGAGAGGTAGGGTTGAAGGGACAAATTTTGCCACTGAGATCACTGCCTGTTATTTTTTTATATTCATAAAGTTTAAATATATATAAGTAAATATATATGTTTATGTATTTATAGCCTCCTTGTAAATGTAGAGCAGTTTAGTTGGGTCCAGAAATATACAAAGCCAGTATTTTGATATTAAATAAACATTCACGGTTTGCTATATGAGGCTCCCCAAATGCTGCTTTGGGGAATATTTAGTTGCTACTCTTTCTCTCGATATATAATAAATTTTTATCTCCTAATTTGTAGTTAAATGTGCAGATGTGGAGATAGGACCTAAAATTTAAATCATTTCACTTATACCTGAGCAAAATTTAGGAAATAGAATACCATTTTCTTATTATTCTATCATTCATGTACTGAAAAATTTATTCATTTATTTATACAAGATTGTATTTTTGTTTATTTTTTGGAGGAAAGATAGCTCCAAAATGGTTGGATTCATGTCTTAGGCTTCCTGTTACAGTGTAAGCTTCTTGAAGACAGGGATCTTGTCTTGATCATCTTTGTGTCTTCCACAGTGTTGTGCTCTTAGTATGTACTCAATACATTTGTTGAATTGACTTGAATTTATGTAGGTAGTCCATGGAACTTCTAAGAGATTGATCACTAATTGTCTCTTGTTATTAAGAAGTCACTGGTTAGCCAATCCCTAAAAAACAAATACCAAATGTCTTCTTTGATATAATGAGAGCAACTAAGAACAGAACAGGGAGGAAGAGCAGGAAGAAAAGATTAACATTAAACAGAGACATGAGATGGGAGGGAAAGGGAGAAAAATAGGGAAATCACATGGAAATGGAGGGAGACCCTCATTGTTATACAAAATTACATATAAGAGGTTGTGAGGGGAATGGGATAACAAACATGGAGGGAAATGAATTACAGTAGATGGGGTAGAGAGAGAAGATGGGAGGGGAGGGGAGGGGGGATAGTAGAGGATAGGAAAGGTAGCAGAATACAACAGTCACTAATGTGGCAGTATGTAAAAATGTGATGTGTAACCGATGTGATTCTGCAATCTGTATTTGGGGTAAAAATGGGAGTTCATAACCCAATTGATTCTAATGTATGAAATATGATATGTAAAGAGCTTTGTAATGTTGGGAACAACCAATAAAAAAAAAAAAGAAGTCACTGGTACTAAATGATTCCAAGGTGCATTCTTATCACTGGAAGAAGACATTTACATGCTGAGCTCCTCGTAGGGTTAATGTATTATGCACCCAAGTCCCCATGCACCAATATGAGAATGTCCTTCTCAGCCAGGAGGTCATTAAAGAAAACACAGTCCCATCATAATGTCATTTTCCCCTTAATTTTCTGATTACTTACATTTGGTTTGGTCCTAATTATGAATACCTTTAATTGCTTTATCACAGTGGTGATTAACTGTGCCCAAGTCAAACCCCTTTGAAAGAGAGTACAACTCCTTCTGAAGGCTTTGCATGAATGCACTGAGGAAGAATATTAAACAAAGAACTAGAGGTTTTCCAACTTCCAGAAGGCTAGTCAGCCCTCTGACATTTCTAGTGAATGTCTTCCTGAGAGACCCAGGAGTGATTTTCATTTTGGGTTTTTTCAGAACTGAAATTCAACTCTCTCACCATTTTTTTTCCAACATGTTATAATCTGCTGTGCTATTTATATTAATCTTTCTGCCAGAAGACAATATTAGAAATAAAATACATGTTAATACATGTTAGTTGTTCCCTAGAATGAATATATGAGTGTGTATTTGTGTATAATCACATATATAACATACACACACACACACACACACACACACACACACAAAATGTTTTAAATGAACTTTGAAATTCATGCAATATCCCTGAAGGAATAGATGGTTGTGTTTCCCTGTGTTTTCCATTTATGTGTATAAAATAGAATAATTTAAATTTTTCATAATTCATAAATTACAAAGTTTAACACACCAGTTATAAATGATTTTTTGCTAAAACACTTGATAGCAATCACCTTCATTTTAAGCAATATTTAAAGGTAATAAATGTTGATAGAGGTAATTGTTTTCTTTTTAAATGAAGGCATAAAATAGGATATAAAAGAAACAAAACAAATATTTTGTATTTTATGGTTTTTGACTTGTATAAAACAGATTTTGAGATTAAATCATTTTAATTTGAAGTAAGCACATGGTATTATTTTATTGTTTCTGTATGACTGTTTTGAAACAATACTACTGTACTATCTTCATTTAAATCTTACATTTATTTTATGTTCTCAGAAATAGCAGTATATGTGTCATAGTGACATAGATCACCCAGGACTCATGCCCATCAAACAAAGCTCTCTTCCCTCACTTCTCTCCCTCTGAGGCAGGGGCCACACATTGGAGATCAGGGTGGAGAGACTTTTTCTCCCCTGGTAAGGGTTAAGTGTGATCTGGGGAGAAAGAGGGTCTTTGCTTTGGGAAAGCTGGCACAGATGAGCAGGAGGACACGTCATTGTCAATTTATTTTCAAGCTATCCTCTCTCCCTTGAGGAAGCCTTTCGCATTTTTAATCTTTGATGATTCACACTTGCCAAGCATCTCTTTTTCTCATTTTGTTGCTCCCAATTGGAAGGAAAAGTTCACCCAGTGGCTCATTTGTAAAGGATGAGTGAAGAGAGGTGATGTGTAGATGATGACCCTCCCTTGTCTTTTTGGTGGATAGGTGCCTATGACACACACTGCTCCAGTACTGTTCGGGAAACTGCCACAGTCTGAGAAACAGAGACACAAATTATCTGCTGCGGTGCCTTTCCTTTTTGTGCTAATTTTTCCTATGGACAACTCCATGCATATAAATACAAGGTTTCTGGTAACTCTCTCAGCCACTGTACCCCATGTTTCTATTCATGGAGTTTAAAAAAAAACAACAACTTTAACGATTAAGACTTGAAGAAATAGTGCCAACATTTTAAAAGTTTCCCTTGATAGACTTTAGTATCTGAAACTGGCAAATCAGGTAAGTTCCTGGAGTGCTTCAGTGTAAAGTGATTATCTGGTTTACTGTTTTCAAACACACTGAAGTCTAGGCAGTGCCAATGAGCACAACAGGGAGGCAGCAGACTGATCCCCAGCAGAGAAACAATCAGGTCTAGCAGAACGTTCAGCTGTGGGGCCAGGAAGGAAAAGCTGACATCCAGATGCCAGTGCTTTGGAAATCTTATCTGGAGTTGTGCATATGGGTCCTGCATCTGCTCGGGTTATGCCACCAGTCAGCGTCCAAATTGACACAGCTACCATGGCACGAATAGACAGAGGCATGGCTATATGTCTGGGTGTTTCTGCTAAGACAGCTGTCAAAAGCAGGACTGTTGGCCTTATGAAAGCTAATTTTCAGAGGACCAATCTGGGCACTTTGAGTGATAGGTTTAGCATACCCATACTGACTCATTTCTGAATGTCCATTGTAGGAAGGAGAATGTGTTGATGAAGAATATAGGTGGGTGTGTGCACGTGAGCACATCTATACTTGTGGTGAATTTTTTTTGGCAAATGTAATTAGTGCTAAGGGAAATTTAGGACCAAATGACTTTGAACTATGATTTATATCAGTGCATGGTAAAAACACTCAGGATACACTTATTCTATCAAAGAAATTTGGTTTCCAAATCTAATAGTGAAGATAAACTGTTTTCTCCCCTTTTACATTAAAACAATGGATAGAGGCTCAAGACCATAAACTAGTATTTGCCTTTCAGAAAGTACTTTTCTTATCTCATCATAATGGGCCAATAGTAAACTGAAAGATTCAGCATAAACAATCCAACCTTTTCTTGTCTTTACTCTCCAGAATCCTTAAAAAGAGACAAGAGTACATTTATCTCTTGTTATCTCAATTTAATGTCTTGAACAGCAATGACCAATGGACAAATGTATGTTTTAGGATCCAATTTATATATCTACTTCCAATTTCAACCATTTATTTATGTAATCCTCTATCTTTATTGGAATCATCAATTCCTGATGGATAACAGGTTAGGTATAGGAATAAAGAATTTGTTGTGTGTTCTCTTCTGTTTTTTGTTTTCTCTATGTTGGGAATCCATTTATCAACAATTTTGAAGCCTTTTGTTAAGTTACATGTTTCTTCTGCTTTATTATATTAACTTTTGCTTTGCTATAAAAATATTTGCTAAACTTTAAGCATTGTTATGAAACTTCACAGATTGGCAAGATAGCACATGACAGTGACTGACATTAATGAAAATAAGGTGGGCATCCTCATATCAAATTCATAATGATATATTCTAATTTCTCATTTATAACTAGATAGTGTAACATACATGTGCTCTTAGCTTAAGTGATATTTGGAGGTCATTCTTAAACGTATTTTGTAGTATTGGATGTAGCCAAAGCCATGGTGTTCCTCTTGGTCTAATGGGTTCAGTCAGGATTTATTTATTTATTTATTTATTTTTATTGGTTGTTCACAACATTACAAAGCTCTTGACATATCATATTTCATACATTAGATTGAAGTGGGTTATGAACCCCCAATTTTACCCCAAATGCAGATTGCAGAATCACGTCGGTTACACATCCACAATTTTACATAATGCCCTATTAGTAATTGTTGTATTCTGCTACCTTTCCTATCCCCTACTATCCCCGCTCCCCTCCCCTCACATCTTCTCTCTCTACCCCATCTACTGTAATTCATTTCTCTCCTTGTTTATTTTCCCATTCCCCTCACAACCTCTTATATGTAATTTTGTATAGCAATGAGGGTCTCCCTTCATTTCCATGCAATTTCCCTTTTCTCTCCCTTTCCTTCCCATCTCATGTCTCTGTTTAATGTTAATCTTTTCTTCCTGCTCTTCCTCCCTGCTCTGTTCATAGTTGCTCTCATTATATCAAAGAAGACATTTGGTATTTGTTTTTTAGGGATTGGCTAGCTTCACTAAGCATAATCTGCTCTAGTGCCATCCATTTCCCTGCAAATTCTATGATTTTGTCATTTTTTATTGCTGCATAGTACTCCATTGTGTATAGATGCCACATTTTTTTTTATCCATTCATCTATTGAAGGGCATCTGGGTTGGTTCCACAGTCTAGCTATTGTGAATTGTGCTGCTATGAACATTGATGTGGCAGTATCCCTGTAGCATGCTCTTTTAAGGTCTTCAGGAAATAGTCCAAGAAGGGCAATAGCAGGGTCAAATGGTGGTTCCATTCCCATCTTTCCCAGGAATCTCCAGACTGCTTTCCAAATTGGCCGCACCAATTTGCAGTCCCACCAGCAATGTACAAGTGTACCCTTTTCTCCACATCCTCGCCAGCACTTGTTGTTGTTTGACTTCATAGTGGCTGCCAATCTTACTGGAGTGAGATGGTATCTTAGGGTGGTTTTGATTTGCATTTCTCTGACTGCTAGAGATGGTGAGCATTTTTTCATGTACTTGTTGATTGATTGTATATCCTCCTCTGAGAAGTGTCTGTTCATGTCCTTGGCCCATTTGTTGATTGGGTTATTTGTTATCTTATTGTCTAATTTTTTGAGTTCTTTGTATACTCTGGATATTAGGGCTCTATCTGAAGTGTGAGGAGTAAAAATTTCTTCCCAGGATGTAGGCTCCCTATTTACCTCTCTTATTGTTTCTCTTGCTGAGAAAAAACTTTTTAGTTTAAGTAAGTCCCATTTGTTGATTCTTGTTATTAACTCTTGTGCTATGGGTGTCCTATTAAGGAATTTGGAGCCCGACCCCACAATATGTAGATCGGAGCCAACTTTTTCTTCTATCAGACGCAGAGTCTCTGATTTGATATCAAGCTCCTTGATCCATTTTGAGTTAACTTTTGTGCATGGCGAGAGAAAGGGATTCAGTTTCATTTTGTTGCATATGGATTTCCAGTTTTCCCAACACCATTTGTTGAAGATGCTATCCTTCCTCCATTGCATGCTTTTAGCCCCTTTATCAAATATAAGATAGTTGTAACCTTGTGGATTAGTCTCTGTGTCCTCTATTCAATACCATTGGTCCACCCGCCTGTTTTGGTACCAGTACCATGCTGTTTTTGTCACTATTGCTCTGTAATATAGTTTGAAATCTGGTACTGCTATACCGCCTGATTCAAACTTCCTGTTTAGAATTGCTTTTGCTATTCTGGGTCTTTTATTTTTCCATATGAATTTCATGATTGCTTTATCTATTTCTACAAGAAATGCCGTTGGGATTTTGATTGGCATTGCATTAAACCTATAGAGAACTTTTGGTAATATTGCCATTTTGATGATGTTAGTTCTGCCTATCCATGAACAGGGTATATTTCTCCATCTTCTAAGATCTTCTTCTACTTCTCTCTTTAGGGTTCTGTAGTTTTCATTGTATAAATCTTTCACCTCTTTTGTTAGGTTGATTCCCAAGTATTTTATTTTTTTTGAGGATATTGTGAATGGAGTGTTTTTCCTCATTTCCGTTTCAGAAGTTTTGTCGCTGATATACAGAAATGCCTTTGATTTATGCGTGTTGATTTTATATCCTGCCACTTTGCTGAATTCATTTATTAGTTCTAGTAGTTTCTTTGTAGAACCTTTTGGGTCTTCTAGGTATAGGATCATGTCATCTGCAAATAGTGATAATTTAAGTTCTTCTTTTCCTATTTTTATGCCTTTAATTTCTTTCATCTGTCTAATTGCTCTGGCCAGTGTTTCGAGAACTATATTGAATAGAAGCTTTGATAGAGGGCATCCCTGTCTTGTTCCAGATTTTAGAGGGAATGCCTTTAACTTTTGTCCATTCAGAATGATACTAGCCTGAGGCTTAGCATAGATAGCTTTTACAATGTCAAGGTAAGTTCCTGTTATCCCTAGTTTTTCTAATGTTTTGAACATAAAGGGATGCTGTACTTTGTCGAATGCTTTTTCTGCATCTATCGAGATGATCATATGGTTCTTATCTTTAAGTCTATTGATGTGGTGAATAACATTTATTGATTTCCGTATATTGAACCATCCTTGCATCCCAGGGATGAATCCTACTTGATCATGGTGCACAATTTTTTTGATGTGTTTTTGTATTCGATTCGCCAGAATTTTATTGAGGATTTTTGCATCTAGGTTCATTAGAGATATTGGTCTGTAGTTTTCTTTCTTTGAGGTGTCTTTGTCTGGTTTCGGAATCAGGGTGATGTTGGCCTCATAGAATGAATTTGGAAGAGCTCCCTCTTTTTCTATTTCCTGAAATAACTTGAAAAGTATTGGTATTAATTCTTCTTTAAAGGTTTTGTAAAACTCCGCTGTATACCCATCCGGTCCTGGGCTTTTCTTGGTTGGTAGTCTTTTGATGGCTTCTTCAATTTCATCCATTGATATTGGTCTGTTCAAATTGTGTGTATCCTCCTGACTCAGTCTGGGCAAATCATATGACTTAAGAAATTTATCGATGTCTTCACTATCTTCTATTTTATTGGAATATAGGTTTTCAAAATAATTTCTAATTGTCTTCTGTATTTCTGTAGCATCTGTTGTGATATTGCCTTTTTCATCCCGTATGTTAGTAATTTGAGTTCTCTCTCTCTTCTTCTCTTCGTTAGCATGGCTAAAGGTCTGTCGATCTTATTTATTTTTTCGAAGAACCAACTTTTAGTTTTGTTAATTTTTTCAATAGTTTCTTTTGTTTCAATTTCATTGATTTCTGCTCTGATTTTAATTATTTCTTGCCTTCTGCTACATTTGCTGTTGTTTTGCTCTTCCTTTTCTAGGGCTTTGAGAAGAAGTTTGAGCTCATTTATTTGTTGGTTTTTTCTTTTTTTGAGGAATGACCCCCAGGCGATGAATTTTCCTCTCAAAACTGCTTTCATTGTGTCCCACAGATTCCGATATGTTGTGTCTGTATTTTCATTTATCTCTAAGAATTTTTTGATTTCCTCCTTTATGTCTTCTGTAACCCATTGATCATTCGGTAACATATTGTTCATTTTCCATGTGATGTAGGATTTTTCCTTCCTTCTTTTATCATTGATTTCCAGTTTCATTCCATTATGATCAGATAAAATGCAAGGTATTATCTCCACCCCTTTATATTTACTGAGGGTTGCCCTATGGCATAATATATGGTCTATTTTTGAGAAGGATCCATGTGCTGCTGAGAAAAAAGTATATCCATTTGATGATGGTTGATATATTCTATATATGTCAGTTAAGTCTAGGTTATTGATTGTGATATTGAGTTCTATAGTTTCTTTATTCAACTTTTGTTTGGAGGATCTGTCCAATGGTGAGAGAGGTGTGTTGAAGTCACCCATAATTATTGTGTTGTGGTCTATTTGATTCTTGAACTTGAGGAGAATTTGTTTTATGAATGTCGCAGCACCATTATTTGGTGCATAAATATTGATAATTGTTATGTCTTGTTGGTGAATGGTTCCTTTTAACAGTATATAATGTCCTTCTTTATCCCTTTTGATTAACTTAGTCTTGAAGTCGATTTTATTCGATATGAGGATGGCCACCCCTGCTTGCTTACGCGGACCGTGTGCGTGGTATATTTTTTCCCATCCTTTCACCTTCAGCCTGTGTATGTCTTTTCCAATCAGATGTGTCTCCTGGAGGCAGCATATTGTTGGATTTGTTTTTTAATCCATGATCCCCCAAGCTTCAGACATTCCGCGTACGGACCACCAAATGCCAATGTCTTGGCTGGGCACAGAATCACGAGCCACCACACACCTTGTAGATTCAAACAGCAATTCTTTATTCCCGAACTCACACCGGCCTCTACACACATGTTCTGGGGAAATCCCAGTTCTGCTGCCGCCCAATTCACCTACTCCACCCAGGATTTATTTAATCTGATTGAAAATGAAGGGATCAAACTAAGGCAGGGGCCTTGGCTTTATAATGTTGACTTTGATATAACTCAAAATTTCACATATATTCATATACATTTTGTACCCAGAATTTGGTCCTATTCAACATCAGACAAATAATGATAATTTTAAGCCTCCTCAGGGTTGTATGGCCAGGAATATACTGCCCTGATGGGAATGGGTAGCCACACTTCAACTTAGGCAGATGAAGTATTTGAGGTTGGTTTCTTGGGATAACATTGGGCTTTAGGGAAGAAAAATAAATCCTCTTCTTTAATTCCCCCCATGCACCCTCTGCTGGAAAAATTCAGAAACCTGGAGCTTACTTAAGGGATCTTCTGTATTGTTGCTCAAGGGTAGACTGGCAATCCTCCCACAAGTCCCATAGTGAAAGGTTGGTTTAGTGGTGGGTCCATATCACAAGGGCCTCTCAGCAAGGTGGTGGTTTGTTTATTACTCCCTAAATTGAATATTAGTTCATCAGGTAGGCATTCATGTAATCATTTACTGAGTCCTGGACCCTGCAATTAGTTGCTGCAAATAGAAATAGTCATGGTTATTTATTTTTTCAGTCAAGTTGAAGAGGCAAATGTAGAAATAAATAATTGGGATAAAATTTAGTAGGATCGAAGTTAGTGTCATAAAAGACTCAAAGAATGAAGGGAGACTTTAAGGAGAAGCTTGAATTCTTTGTTGGGAATCAGAAATGCTATATGTGGCATCTTCAGCAGGACCTTTGTGGGTAAGGGTGCGGTCTCACACAGTGGTGAAGGATAGAAAACCCCCTCAGGTAAAGGGAATGATATAATCAGGTGCTCAGGTTTTTGCAAAGATATAGGAAGTGGTCTTTGTGGATGCAATAGGGGACTGTGGTAAAATTGGCATTGGCATTTGATTTATTTTGATTCAAAGAGAATTAAGTGCTTATTCTGTGCCAGCACAGAGCTGGACTCCAGGGATATTAATGAGTAAGACATTCCTGCCTTCAAAGAATACACAGTATTACAGGGACACAAACTTTCACATAGCATTTCAGCATAGTGGGTAGAAGAGGGGCAGATGAGTTAGAACAAATGTCAGGTTGAAATCAAATGCCAGTGTGTGAGTCATCCATGCAAAAAAAATTAAAATTTGGAGGTATGATTGGAATCCCTCTGGGAGGAGAATGGAGCATGTAAAAGACAACATTAAATAATGGCGGGGGGGGGGGAGACAGATTGAAGTGAAGAAGAAGTTGAGTGATGCTTCCAAAAAAATCTTATTCCTCTTTACAATTGGGAAACTAAGGCTTAGAAAAGGCAAGGAACTTACTCATATTCACAGAGATAGCAAATGGTAGGACTGTGACCTAGACAACCTGTTATGAAGACTGTGCTCCATGGCTATGTCTAAGAGAATAGACTCCCAGACTTTGAAATAGCAGATTTTCATTGTGCCTATTCCATAAATAATTAAATAATTATTAAATACAAATCAAATAATATTGTCCAGGAGGTCTTTTGCTCTGTGCATGGTAAAAAGTCAGGGCTTCATACTGGATGCCTTTATTACTATTTTCATCATTGTCATCACTGTAACATTTTGTTCCTTATCTCACCTCTATGGGGCACACCACCTCTGCTTATGCCATAGACTCTTAGCTTCACAGAAATAACGACAGGCATAGTTTCTGCAAAAGACACTGTGGATATTCTGAAACAACAGAATAACTCTGGTATTCTGTAAGATACATAAACCTCTCTTCGCAAGACTTTGTGAGAAAGTAAATAATGACAACACTTCAAGACAAGCAATCACTACTAAATCATTTGGAATATAAAAATTATTCCTCTGGAATAATTATAACAAAATGTCCTACTATGAGAACTTGTTTTAGAATTTATATATATATAAATATATATATGTATATATAATATACATTTTAGATACATATGTTATATATTAATATTATATCTGTATATATATATGTGTGTGTATATATACACACACACACACACACACACACACATATTTGTATTGTATATGTATAATTTCCCTTTAAGGAATTGCTAGTCCTGACAAAATAATTTCTCTTAGGATCCCTTTAAAATCTTCCTTACCATGGAGAAAACAGAAATTATTGTGAGAATATGATCTGGAAAATATACTGGCTTTGGTAATCACACCTAAGGGAAAGAACTAGAAATGTGGGTTCTGTGCTTTCCTTCAGCAAAACGATTTACAAAGTGGGGTAATGTAGTTCTCATATCTTATGGGGTTGGAGTGAATCTAGTATAGGGGCTATTGTTTAGGATGGAAGCCATAATCTCAATTTTATTGAATAAATTTTATTTTAAGATGAAACAAAGAAGCTACATTTATCTTGATTGTTCTTTGTCATGGAAAAATAAGCAATTTTTTACATTAAATTTTACAGATAAATGAGATTAGCTCTTTCTAAAATATATATAACTTTTTTTTCAGTTTTTTGTAAACCAAACACAAATAACTTTTGAATGAAGCATGTTGTTTCCTCTCTTTATGTGTGTTCAAACTAAGTACTGGTAAAATTCCATTATGTTTTGACTTGAACATTAAATATTACCTTGAATATACACTTCCCAGCAGTCGTGTTCTGATAGTGACATATTGTACTGTTTGAAGGGTGTCATATGGTCATCTGTCAGCCGAATGTTGTTCCTTGGTAAGAATTTTATTCTTCAGATGTCATCTAGAATGCCTCATGTTAAAAAGGAAATACGGCAGTATTCACAGAATCTGGATATAAGGAAATTAGAGGAGGGTAGGTTTGAACTAGGATAGTGGAAAGGAATTACCGTTTTAAGAATAGAGTGGCTGTGTAATAAAGATAAAAATTACTATACTTTTGAATATTTTCAATTAGATATGATTGTATTTTGTAACAGAAAATAGTTCCTTTTAGGACTTTTAGTACCTATTTATTTCTCCTTGTCTTTTTTCATGCAGATAAGAATAAAACAGAACTCTTAGTAGTAATGAGGTAAAATGAAGGTTGCCTCCCTATAGTAATTGGAGAAAACGGTAGCAGAAGATGCCTGTGAAATCACGAGTAAGAGTGATAGAGAAAAGAACATGCTCTTGCTTCAGAATAATTTAGCAGTCAATATTTCTATCAGCAATATTTCTTTCAGCAGGAATTAACATGCTGGCCCTTATCCAAAGACACCTCATCCCCTGTTACATTATAGATCTGATCCAGCTGTGGCTGCTTCTATAGAGAGAGATGAGGACAGGTCTAATAGCCAATTTGTAGGGTATACTGCACCAAGTATGTGGACGATGGATGTTCCACCTCTAAATGTATTTTCTTTCTCTTTAATCTTTGCCTGGGATATACCTAGGATTTTATGGATACTGTTATGTTCCCATCTTTAAAAATCTGGGAGAAAGTATGCCTCTGTGTGTGTATGTTACATTGCATTTTTTAGGATCTAGAATCTACACCTAAATTTAGAAAAGAAGGGTGACACCTGTTTATTAGTTTATCACTATATTTTATTCCTGAACTCTCTTGAAATTAATGGCATCATCCTATCTTTTTGCATTTTAATGAAAAACTTCAGTTCCATTCTCTAAAAAGGAAAACAAAAATTAAAGCCACTCCATGTGTCCCATGTTCTTTCACAATTATGCACCTTGGAACATTTGCAGATTCCTGACCACTTACATTAGGTACCCTTTGAACTACTTAATGTCCATCAAGCTAACAATAAGGGGAATTTTCAGGCACAGTAGTCTGAAAACATTTAATACCGAAGCAAATAATCAAATATTAAGAATAAAGAGGAGGCATTTAAGCAGAAGAAAAGCAGAAGTTCTTATTCTTATTTCACAACCAACATTATTAACTTTAAGCTTCATTCAGGTTCAATCTGTCTCAAAGCTTCTAATTTTTTATTAAGAGGGAGGAGTGGAATAGGAAGGAGAAAGTGATATATTTTTTCAGGGCCAAGAAGACATTGTATTGAAGTTTTTATGGTCAGAAATAGAAAAAGCACAATGTGAGGCCAGTGGTAATAACCTTGTAGTTAATCCTACGGGATGCCACTTTACTTTTCTTGGCTTTTCCAGAATTTCAGAGAAATGTTCACCCTTGAATATATTGATGGCTGTGGAAGGTCTTGGATCACACTCCCAGATATACTTTATTCCAAACAGCACAATTTAAAAATGACTGGTTGAATTTCAAATAAGAGAATAGTTGTATTGATGAAGGTGATCCCTGTATTGTATAAAAATATTTTCTAATAAATCTGCCAGTGAAACATTTCTCAAACTGGATTTTCAGGTTAGAGTTGACATTTTCAGTGTAAAGAACATAAATTGAAGTAACTAAAATTTTTAATAGATAAAATATTTATTGTGAAAGTTAGTTTGACTAATATAGGTATGATGTTAGTAATTTAAAGATATAAATTCCTCTTGTCACATATTCTAGTTTGTGTAGAAGTAAAAACTAGCACCTTTTCCTGCTCTTAAAATTATCCCTGATTGTAACAAGTACTTATGAAACAAATAGAAACCCATAGGAAAAAGAAGAAATTAGTATTATTGAGCATTTATCAGATGTTGTATACCTGGGTTCTTTACATTCATAACCTCTCAGTGAAATAGCTATTAGCATTCCCATTTTAAAGATAAGAATAAAAAAAGACAAGTTCACTTAGCTGGAAAGTTATAAGGATAGGATTTGCATTCTGTCTGATGCCAGTGACTATGCTTTTTAAAATTCACATAAAAATTTAATGTAATCATAATAATGCAATTATAACTTAAGAAGAAATGTACTGAAGCTGAGTTGAAATCGGAATTTATCAATATAAGGTCTATATTAATACTATCTGTTTTTGAAACTAGTAGAACATTATTTTGTGTTTTATTTTGATTACTTCCATGTGTCAAAGGAAGCCTGGAAAGCCCCTAGAATCTAACAGGAAATTTTGCCATAATTTGTTGTTTGTGTAATGTTTACCATAATAAATATAGATTTTACGCGTGTGTGTGTGTGTGTGTGTGTGTGTGTGTGTGTGTGTGTATTGAACTCAGGGGCACTCTACCACTGAACTACATCCCCATCCTTTTTTATTTTATTTTTATTTTTTAAATTTTGAGACAAGGTCTCACTAAATTGCCTAGTCTGGCCTTGCACTTAAGATCCTCCTGCCTCAGCCTCCTGAGTTACTAGGATTACAGCCATGTGCTACCACGTTCAGCCAGATTTTACATTTTGCCACTCATATTATCCTCACTTCTAGTCTGTGTCCGTTAAATTTTTCCATCTTCAACTGTTTTCCCTTACTCTCCTACCCTATGTCTTCTCTTTCTTTTTTCTTTTTTTTTTTTTTTTTTTTTTGTGTGTGTGTGTGTGTGTGTGTGGTACTGGTGATGAACCCAGGGTCTCATACATGTTAAGCAAGCACATTGCCACTGAGCTACATTCCCAGCCCTAACCCATGTCTTCTCAATTCATTAAGTCTGAACTTGAACCTGGAGTTTAATAACAGGAAATAACCTCTTATGGCCAAGCGTATTAGGTGTGATTTGCTGAGTGACTGCAGGAAATAATATTTGCCGGGTGAATTTTTCTTATAGATATGAAATGTACCCCCTTCAACCATGTTTTGTGATATTAATGAGAAATTTTCTTTTCTCTGAAACATTTTTCAGGTATTTGTTCAAAGTGAATATATTTATGTTCTAAATTCTTTTGTACTGAAGAGTATGACAACATTTGAGGGAAATGAAGAGAGGGAGAGTAATGGTTAATTAATTAGCAGATCATTAATAAAGTGTGCCTATATCAAGATGCTTTATTTAATCTGAGCCATTGTTAATTGATGACTTCCTTAACCCATCAAAATGTTATCTGTTAAGTTGGGGGTCACCCTATTTTCTGGTAGTTTAAAAAGGAAGGGGACTCCTTATAAAGATAGTTGAATAGAGAAATAAGGATGTGCTACAAAACCAGATGCCACTAATTAGCATTTCTATGGATAGCATACATTAACCAGAGGAGAGACATTCTTGACAACTATGCTCTGCTTCATGCATGCTCCCTTGGAGAGTCTGCTCCATTTCTGAGGTCCAGTGCCTTCTGCCTCTAGGTTTTCTACTTCAGCTAGCTCAACGAGTTACATGTATTTTGGGTATTTTTTTTTTTTTTACTATTCCAAAAAAAGGGGAGGAGGGAAAGAATAAACTTTATTTACTCATGTAACAAACTGAAATAGACTTAATTTTCAGGGTTGCAGCTGAATTATTAGAGATTACTGTGTTATAAATGGCAAAAGAAGGGCCCTTTTGCCTGTGTGATAATGCTGTCAGGGACCCTGCGGCTGTTGGCTCAGTTCATGATGTATTATACTGCTAGCATTTCAGTGCTCTCAGGGGATCTCTGGTCCTACCATAAGGTCAAGAGTTAACTACTTGTATTTTAGCTGTGTACTGCTATCAATACCGCTCCTATGGAAACCTCACTTGACGTCATTTTTGAATCTTTGTGACTGTAGTCAAGCTTTAGTAAAAGTCAATAAGAACATTAGACCGTTGTCTATATTATTACTTGCCACTTCCTGCCAGCAATCTACCAATTCATTAGCAGAGAGTTTTGGAACTCTCGCTTGATTATTTATGCAGTCAATAGCAAGTCTTGTCTGCATTCATAATTGTTTGATTTTATGGCCTCTTCTTTAAACAAACATTGTCTATGGTAATGTGATGCCCTGATGGATGGGAAAGGTTTTGTCTGTGAATATCATTTAGATAATTAAAAATGACAGATGAAATCGCCCGCTGTCTTGACCTGTACTTTGTTCCCTCAGTGATGCTGAAGAGATGCTGATTGCTGTCAATCAAAACCCATTGGAGGTTTGTAAATTCTGGCTGCTGTGAACTCTGACCCCCACTGTTGATCTGAAATAGATAATAACCTTGAAATTCTATTAGAATTTAAAAACAGCTTTACTAAAGGGGCACAGTATATATTTCTTTTCCTCTAAAACAGTTACTTAATGTCACTCTTCACAATATCCAGTATTAAAGTAAAATATAGTGTTTAGCAAAGCTTAATCTAGCAAGTCAGAGAGCTTATTCTATTATTTCAAACTTCTGATTAGGATTCCTGTCCTCTGGTTTGTCCAATTTAGTAAGACTTAAGCTTTTGCCCCTTCACTGAGTGTTAATGATAAGAATTTTACTGATTTGTACTAATTCTGTTGTTGAATGAAATATTTCATGTTAGCATGGTCTTCATGCATTATATTTCATATTTATTCTGTGAATTTTTAAATGCATTTATTGGTTTTCCCAAACCAAAAGAAGTACAATAATTCAAATCCTGAAGACAGTAGAATTTTAAAGGCCAATGTTTATGTCCAAAGTTCTCAACAAATCATCAAAACCTTAGGTCAGGAGATCAAATTGATAAGTGCATTTGCCTTGCAAATCATCTTTTATCATTACCCAGATGTTTAAACTATATTCAGAACCCCCACTAGTATTTAAAATATTCATGCAGGTAAATGGTGATGGACACAGAGGGGGAGAGCAACCAAGTTTATCAATATCAGAACCGTCACACTCCCCAACAGCAAAAAATCATTAGCACATTCTACAGGCTAGAAAATTATGACAATTAAGCATTGACAGTTTTTAGTACACTGGTTATAGCGAAGGTATGTAATAGCAGGAGCTCTGTATTAAGAACTGCAAACAGCAAAGATCTCTTGAAAGGTAATTGAAATAGTGTTGGTTTTTCTACTAGAGAAACTTCTTCAGAGAATTAAGTGAATTTATGAAGGGTCATGTGAAGAGTTATTATTGTTCTGCATTTTATAATCAGCAGATACTTTGTTATTAGCTCTGTTAGTGCCTCAATCACTATGGAAAATAAATATTGTGATTTATATTTATAGTAAATAATGGAAAATAAATATCATTTACATTTGTCACTTGATGAAAATATCAGAAACATAATTCTTACTTTAATTTTGAGCCTATTTTTCTGGAGTGAAACATTAATTATGCAAAGATAATACTACTTTAAAGTTTTTTATTGTAGGTAAGTGAATTTTTTATAAACATTATCACTTAGGATAAAATTTATTATTGTCTTATAATGAAGCAGTTAATATAGTAAATATAAATATACACACATATGTATTTCTCTTTAAAAACTTAGCCCAATTCCACTTTTTCAATAACTTTATATTCTTGCAAGTCTTCAAGAATGGCCTTTTCTAATATTTTGGCATTTATTATATATTGCCTTATTAGTGCTTTGATTTATTCATTCATTCAATCATTCATGTTTGTAGTCATTAAATAAAGCATTTGTTAAAGACCATTTTGATACCAGGTACTTTTCATAGCACTGATTATTCTGTGTTTTCATCTTATCTCCCCAGAAAAATCATAAACCAATGGACATGAAGGCCCAGCAGGCCTCTCCTAGTTTCTCTGAAGTGGCTTTGCTTCCCTCTCTCCAGCCCTTGCCCAGGGCTTGTTTCACTTTGATGTTGTGGGAATGAGGAGTGAGAGGGATAGTGAAGACCTTATGAACTTCATTGAGACAAGTAACTGACAAATTACTCTTAACCCACATTAGCAGGCTCTGTGACAGTATCTGTGATGAAAACTGAGTCACAGCTCATTGGAGTCATGAAGATTACAACCATTGCAGAATCAAGAGCAAGGTCAACTCTCAGGTTTTGATCCTAAATTCTTCTCCCTACCTAACTTTGTCATAGTGCCATTTGATATATGGTGAGTGTACAGTCTCTATATCCCTTGACTCTAAACAGGGTTGAGGGTTAAACGTGGATGATTTTGGTTCAAAGAGAATATCTCGATTATCTTATTTTGACCTTTTATGTTGCAGAATTCTCTATTGGCTCCTAGATCCATTAAGTTTTATATGGCAGAACTGTTGTTTGTTTTAGAATTAGTTCGTCCTACCTCTGCTAATATTTTTATAAGCCTATTTCACCTGGAAAGAATATCACTTAGCTACTGAAAAATTCTTACTGTTACTGGTCATTTCTATTTTTCTTCTGCTGCCTATGATATCTCATTCACAAATCATGCATAATCTCCTAAATACTAAATTTCTTGATAGGGGAATTTTGTGCACATTTTACCCCATTTCTTTGCGGACTTTTTATGATGCTTAAGACACAGTTGAAAGGATTTCAATTGAACTTATTACCTTACACTCAGTATATATTGAGTGTGTGCATATATTAGTCTATCCATAAAAAATGGCTCTAGTCTGTTATAGTGTGCACAAAAGCTTTATTTATGTGAATTTTACAACATAAACATATCTCAATATTATTTGTTCCATGGTAGTCTATTTGTATGCTTAAAACTTTCCCTCTGTCACACAATGTGGACACAAATATCCAATGATGGTGATTGGAGTTGTAACAGATTTTCACAGTACGACTAGAGTATCCATCATATCCACAAGAAAAGAGGATGATACTGAATTAAGGAAGCTTCTTCTTACCTTTTAAAAATAAATCCTAATAGTGACACCTGAGAAGCAAGTTTCAACCAAATTCCTGCCAGTTATAGGTCCAAAATCTGCAGCTGATTGAGTCTCTCTTTTTTCTCTTGTAATTATAGTTGACAATTCTCTCTCTTGTAATTATAGTTCTGCAGGAAGATGGAGTTTTTACTTAATATTTGTTAAGTATTTAGTAAGCGATAAGACACAATGCTAGATACTTTCAAACTGACATTATCTCATTTATTCTGTGTTGACAGTTATGATTCCCATTATTTACATGGAGAAACTGAAATTCAGAGAACCTATGTAATTTGTCTTTAGTCCCACAGTTCCCAGGTCACAAAAGTGGAATTTTGGCTTTAAATTTTCTGAACCTAAATCCAGAGTTTCAGAGTTCTTTATGCTACCCCACACTAATTCTAGGTCATTCTGTTTCAACAATGCTGTATTTTAATTAGTCACTTGCATGAAGTTAATGATAATAATTTCCTATTCCTATTGCTGTTAATATTCACCAGTGTATTATAGAATCCAAGTTTTTTACTGTCTTGCCTTATTTCATTTGGGTTTCCCAAGAAATGTAAGAGATAAGTTTTATCATGTACACTTTTGGGGATGAGAAAATTGATGAACAGAAAGTAACTCGTTCAAACTACTAAGTGTTCTAGCCAGAATTCAAATCCAGCTTTACCTCCATCCAAAGCACATGCTTTTGACCATTGTGCTTCAAAGTAGCAGCACAGATGCAGAAGCAGGCACTTGATCAGATTCCTTTGATGCCAACTCTGAGAGCATCCAGTTCTACACAGACAAAAATAGACACACAGGTCCTCTGGTTATTTAACTAAATTCAATCTATTTGGGTGGGGGTAATTTTTATTTGGCTTCATTTCATTAAGTTCAGCCAAACTGATTTATATGATGCCTCCAATTATCTTTTCAGTATGCCCATGCCAAAAATTTTTGTTGGGGAAATGTTCTCCTCATTGCTCCCTCTCAGGGAAGGATCATTAAGAAAAATCGACTTCTAGTGGCAGCTGTGTCTTGGGGAGAAGGTTTTTCCTACCTGATTATCCAGTGGTTTTGAGGATGGCAGTTCACACTGCTCTGAGAAGAGTCTAATTTCTTGAAGATTAATAATATTAAAAAAAAAGTTAAATGAAGCAAACAGCATGTCATACTGTGCAAAGCCCCAGTTGAAACCACACTGTCCAATCCCCTTCCAGGACTGGGAAGATAATTACTAAAGCTTTGTTCCTGTGAAGTAATGAATTTTGAATCCTCTATATATTTAATTATCTAAGACTAAACCTTTGTTATTTTCTTTTAAAAAATGCAGGTAACCCCCAGTGATATATTCTGAGAACTAATTACTTCTCCAAATCACATCATTGTTTTTTGCTCTTAGTAATATGCCCTAAGAATTATTCAGATTTCTTAGCATCCTTTTATAAGATAGATATATGATGAGGATATTTATTTTGCCAGTCTACTTCTGGTTTAATGTTGACTTTCTGTTTGTCTCTAAATGACCTCTGACCTTAATTATAGATTTCTTAAGATTTGTGATTCAGATCTAAGAGAATATGAATCTGTAGAACATTAAAAGTATTTTTCCATGAATAGGGCCCATCTACTCTTTGAATGGAAATTTTACTGCTTTGGTTATCATTCCCAGGTAGCAAAAAGTGTTGATTGTTAATGTTGAAGAGATTGAGATGGTTTAAATTACCCAAATTTATTTAAAGCACATAAACTCCACATTTGAGTACAAAGCAATTTTTTTTTATTCTAAGGGGCTCCTGAGGTTATATTTTACAACAATATGAAAATTAATTTTGACAATAAAGGCCATGATTACAAGTCTTTCACACTGTCCCACTGTGACAATTAGCTCCCGATTGTTAGACCATTTATTTACAAGAACATTAAGATTTGGAGCTGTCTTGACTTGTAACTGAAAATGGACTATTAGGAGTTTGGTTATGAACCCAAAAGACATGCTGTAAGGTGCTTTATTGGCTGAGGATAACTGTACCTTTCAAGAAAACACTGTTGGGGCATCTCTAAGAGATTTCAGGAGCATTGATATAAAAGATGTCAAACAGGTGACTGGCCTCCAACTCTGTCACATACACTTGGTTTTCTTTAGTGAGGACGAACTTTTAAAATAAGTATATTGTTCGTGGAGGGACTCTGACATTGCAGGCAGCATGATCAAAGTGATCATTTTTTCTTTAGGAATGTGGAGTGCTTGCTCCTTCCAGAAGAACAAGGTAAGGTGGCTACCCCTGAAGTATGCAGCCTGCTTCCTAAAGAGCAACAAGCAGAATGAGGAAAAGCTTCCATTAAACTTTCAAAGAGATGCATGTTTCAAACAGACTCGTTCAGCACACACTGCCTCTGTGAAAACACAGGAGCTCTGTGCACAGCTACTCACCTGCGGATGGGACAATACCTTGCGCCACAAGGAAGCAGACAGCATTAGGATCACCCAGTTGACCAAGTATTTTCTAAAATGTTATCCTGAATCCTTGACCTACCATAGTTGAAGTTTAGGGGTTTTATTATTTTATTCCATAGAAATAAGCCATTTCCTTTCCTTGATAAGGGATTATTTACATTTACTTTGGTTTTCAACTCACAATCATTAGCTCTAGAAGATTTCTCAGTGTCTGCTCTATATCAGTATTCAAAGACAGTGTCGAGTAGTAGTTAAGTATAGATTCTGGACTTGGATGCTGTATAGTTGATGGTAGGCTCAAATGTTAATGAGCTGTGATCTTGAGGAAATGGCTTCAACTCGCTGTGCCTCAGTCTCCTCAACTGAAAAACAGAAGCAGAACTGATATGTAAAGTCTAAAAGGAGAAAGCATAACAGCAGATTCATAATAAATGCACTCTACATGGTAGCTGCTGTTATTGTGATTGTTTTACCCTAAGTAATGGTTTTGGTAACTTAAGAAAACTTCGAGACTTAGCAACAAAAAAAATGTATTCACTGTTTTTGATAATTAAATTTGTTACTTATTATTTTCATTCATGTTTTTAACATTTTTTAAGAACTTTCTTCATATTTTTAAAAACCTCTCTTAAGGATATTAGGTTAAATAAACAAGTATAGAAAAAGCAAATACTGGGGGCTGGGGTTGTGGCTCAGAGCACTCATCCAGCACATGTGAGGCTCTGGGTTCAATCCTTAGCACTATATAAAAATAAATAAAATAAAAGTATTGTGTCCAACTACAATTTAAAAATGAATGTAAAAAAAAAAAGAAAAGCAAATATTGCTTGTTCTCACTTAACTACGTTAAGACAGTTGATCACAGAGACATAAAGAGTAGAAGACTGGTTTCCAGAGTCTGGGAAGGGGAGAGTTGTCAAGGGAGGGAGACAGGAAGGTTAACAGGTACCGTCTTGCACCCAGATAGGAGGAATGACTCCTAATGTTGTATAGCACAATAGGGTGATGGACAATGATTTAGTATGTATTTAAAAATAGTAGTAGAGAGGATTTTGAGTACTCCCACACAAAGAAATAATAAATGTCTGAGGTGATAGAGATGTTAGTTACCTGATTTGAGCATGACATATTGCATATACTTTTTGAAGTATCATAATGTACACTATAAATATGTATAATTGTTATGTATAAATTAAAATTTAAAAAAATTTAAATTAAGTATGTTTTAGACCAAATGATTTTTTAAAATTAATCATATATTTGGGGCTGGGGATGTGGCTCAAGTGGTAGCGTGCTCGCCTGGCATGTATGTAGCCTGGATTCGATCCTCAGCACCACATACAAACAAAGATGTTGTGTCCGCTGAAAATTAAAGGAAATAAATATTTAAAAAATTCTCTCTCTCTCTCTCTCTCTCTCTCTCTCTCTCTCTCTCTTAAAAAAGATTAATCATATAAACTTGTGGTTAAAAGAGGTTTCTGAAATGCTTAAATCTATGTACTCAGAAACTCCAGAAATAATATGCAAATTCCAAGAAAAGAAAAAAAATATATATATATATATGGTTCAAGGGACATAACAAGAAGTGTTCACCTGCAAGTGTGGAAATCTTACTCACACCTTAGCCTTATGGAAAATCCAAGTCAAGTTCTGACTTGTTAGGGATGAAAAAAGGAAGAGTAAAAAATATTTCTGGCACTCTATGAGTTTTAAATCTAAATTCTCACAGCATTAAGTAAAGGCTATAAGACTAGTGATTGGGTAGAAAATTAGAAGTATAGACTTGCTGTGAAATTGTTCTGCCAGATAAATTAATGGACCTAATTAAGAAAAATACAAATGACTCTAGAAAGAATGTAGACCAGAATTTTGATAAACAACATAACCAGAGACTGTCTTAGTTCCCTAGAGTACAGTTCAACTCTGTAGGCCTTTTACCTGTTCTGGACAATTCACATTCTGTGATCTTTGGGAATATTTTTAATTAGATAAGACAGTAGTGGAAGTAGTGATGGTGGAGTGAGGTGTGTCTCTGTGTGTGTGTGTGTGTGTGTGTGTGTGTGTGTGTGTGTGTGTGAGAGAGAGAGAGAGAGAGAGAGAGAGAGAGAGAGAGAGAGAGCGCAATCGTGTCCATGTTTGTCCATAAAAGTAATTTGTTACACAAATCAATTCACTAGGGTTATAGTTCCATTAGAGTTGACCTGAGTTAGAAACCAACTTAAATGTTTGTTGATCTTCTCTTGTGCTTTATGCTTCACTTGAAAAAAGATTCCAAAGTGGAAAGAAGTAGCCTCATGATATTACACACATTAAATATTGCGGAATATAAAGTTACAATAGGTCTTTTGTAGGTTGTTAGTGACTTAGTATACTAATGCCATTTTTAAGACGTTAGAAAATGTCCTTTTAGAAATCATTTCCCCTTCAGAGAGTATAAAGAACAGGTTTGTGATGTGTCCTGAAATATTTTTTAATTTAATTGAAGAAAGTGGGCAAAACTGGAAACTGGATTTCCATTTTCAAGCATTGATATAGTCAAAGGCCACCAAAGAGTCCAGGATGGGAAATCTACCCTCCCTTCCTCGGAGTATTGTTACCCGGGTCAGGCTCACATTCCAACCCCAGATTTCACTAACCCCAAATAGTATTTCCAGGAAACTACACACAGCCACCTTATTTCCAGAAAACTAGACTTTGTGCCATTGAGTAGAAAAGTGTTAAATACTGGAAGCTGTCTTTTGGCGGGGTCTTCCCTTTTGAGAAAGCTGCAGGAAAACATTTCATTAGCAGTGTCATGGCACTGCCATGGTGGACTCCAGAGTAGGGTCACCTCATGCCTTTGAACATGTTTCCTTTCTTACTGTAAGCTGCGTGTGATACTAGGACCTCACGGGAAAGGGGGTTGATATTTTGAAGATTTTAAAAAAGATCATCCATAGAAAACACTGCTAAAGTATTCAATCAATATGGGTGACTATAAAATATATATTTTAGTTTATTATCATTGTCTATTTTTGCACAGTAACAATATCTCAAAAGACTCTCAGCCCTATGCCATCTGGGGACACTGTAAGTACTGGGAAGGGCATCCATCTGCCTACCATAGTCTCAGGCCTTCACTCTAGAGCTGCCAGCACTTTTAGGGAGGAGAAACTCTCCCGAGCTGTGTAGCAGGGTGCTCTGGGGGTGGCCTTGGCATGAGAATTGTCTCTATTTCAAATAAAAGCCATATGTTACCTTTCTTTCTTCCTTCCTTCCTTCCTTCCTTCCTTCCTTCCTTCCTTCCTTTCTTTCTTTCTGTTACCAAAAAAAAAAAAAAATCACCTATCTTTCTATGTCTTGGGAGAGACCACGAAAGACCAACCCATATCCATATGTTCATCTGCAAAAAGCCAGTCTTATATCCACTATTAACCATGCAGCCCATTGCCCAGTAGACATTCCAGTCAGAAAGTTCTTTTGTGTGTCTAACTTAAGTATATCATGAAAACTGAGTTTATTTCTGCTGCCCTGAGGCTTGAGATGCTTTTAAAACCAACATGAGCTCATTTAAATAAGGTGTCCCATGTGCCCCCAAGTTCTTAACGGGCATTTTTTTTATTAACCTGAAAAATCTCATTTAAATTATCAAGCATAAATAATTTTCCTCAAATGCTTCAGCATCAAACTAGGACTTGAAAAAATGTGACCACCAAAAAAAAAAGGTTGAAATGCAATATTCTTCCGATTTATAATCTTGCATTCAAGAGGTTCTTCTCTTAACCAGGGTGAGTTGAATGATGGGAGAGATACCCTCAGACCCTCGCCTTTCCCTCAGCTGACTCTGGGCTGGGTGGTGAGCTTACAGAATCATCACCTTTCCTTCCTGTGGGGATGAAGAAGTCTACCTATCCTCCATAGTTTTAATCCTTCCCCAGACTTTCACATCATAGAGTGAGAAAGCTTAAGAATAAAATGGCCTTGTTGTGGTTCCTCCCAAATCCACCACTCTCTGGAGGAACAGTTTTCTGCAGTTTGGTTGTCCTGTTATTCTGGTGTTCATTCATTTCTGCATTCTCTCAATGGGACTTTATCCTGTGCCTTCCATGTCTTGAAATGCAGGCTGTAGAGGCCTAGGAACTGGCCCAGAGCCCATGAATCTATCTCTATGGGGAAGCACTTTTTTTTTTTTAAACAAGGACTGCTAAGCAATTGTTCATGAATGTCAGCTCAGTGGCTGATCAAGTTCCAGCAAATAAGAGAGAGTCCCCAGCTATTGGTAGGGTTGGAGGATATAGTGGCTTTGGTGCCTCTGTAAATGAATGAACCTATACTGTATGCTGAGAGCTAGCACTGGCTGAGCCTTAAGAATTCCTAGATCAAAGAGGAACTCCAGAAGAGATCTGAGAACAATTGCAACTCACCAGACAAAACCTCCAATCTCAGTTTTCCATTTTTATCAGTCATTGAATTCCCCTGCAATTTCAGAACTGCTGCTGGTTCTCCATTTTTTTTCTTCTAGAAATGTTTCCAAAGCCACAAAGCTTTGAAATATTAAAGGGAAGTAAATGAACTAGAACATGGAAAGTTTGTTTGCTCACAGGAAAATCGTGGGTATTTTTTTTTTCAATTTCAAATTTATGTAAAGGCAGTCCTTCAAATACAATGGAAAGCTTATTTGTTTGTTTTTGTAAATAGGCATTTTAAAAAGAGAGAAAGGGAGCATGAGAAATGTGGACTTCACTCTTTGATGCTTAGCAGGAGTTTTTTGATTTGTTTTTTCATAACTGAGGCCTAAGAAAAATGCAGTGGTATAATACATCACTGATACAACAGTCTGATAGATTTATAAAATGTTTAGTGAATGTATTCCACTTAGACCAGCAGGAACACCTGCTTCTATTATTCCATCACAGATAAAATGTTAAATAGCTTATGTAAGTCATGCAGCTTACATAAAGCCACATAGTTTACATGTGGGGTTGATTATTTGAATGGAATTATATGGGGTTTGCATTCAATTTCTTCATTAAATGACTCAGTAAAATTATGGGGTCATAAATGGACAGTGGCACCATTTTAATCTCTGTGCATTTTATCTTCTCCACCCACTCGCTACTTCTCTTGATTGCACTTCACCTCCTCCAGTAAAAACTGGAAGATGCACCTTCAGGGATTAACTGTTATTGTGGTCCACGGGTAATGGTGGAGGGCATCCAGATGGTCAGTCTGATGTCATTTCTTTTTTTCTTTTCTTACCGGAGTGGTTTGATTTCTCTTATCATCAGCAAGAACTATAACTTAACATGTGACAGTCCTGTGTCCTCCCACTAACCAATTTAATTAAGCAGTAACTACCAGTATTTATGAAGAAAAAGCACAACCATTTTCAAATGTCATAAAGATAATGCTATAAAACAGCTGTAATCATGATGTACAATATCCCTTTATTGACCTGGCGAGTGGATGCTCAAGAACCAAGAGGAATGGTAACATGCTCTTCCATTTTTCTGAGAACACTTTCCTAGTCTAGCTAAAAGGACTGGCAGTGGCTGTTTCTAAGTTAATGTACCATGCTGCTTCATATTTTGTTTTTTGGACTGAAGGACTGAAACCAGGTCTTTCTCAGGGGTGTGAAAGTCTTGGTAATATGCCACATGTGGTAGGAACCCTGATTTTCTCAAGAAGCTAAGAGGAGAAAACATTTTAATGTTGAGGCATTACCCAAGTTTCTAGGTATATGGGGCCTCTGGTAGCCACTAGGAAACATAGGGCATTGAATAATCTAGGATTTGGTAGAGGTGGTATACTAGAGAGGAATCACCCTAGTTAAGTCAGATTCTGTAGTGGGTACTGCATTTTCCCTCTCATTGCATTAGATTTTATAGCTAGTATCTATGTCATTATATCAACTATTATTTGTATATTCTTAACAATAATCAGTTCATAATAAAAATTACCCTTTTTAAATTGATGACCTGTATTTTACTCCTTTGGCTACCAGTTTTTAATATTAATTAGAGGCCACCTGTTCTAGATATTACAGGGTCAGAAAAGGGGGTAATTCTTTTTCTGCTCATTATTAAAAAAAAGATCATGACTGGCACCCCCCATAGCCAAAGGAAGGTTAATAAGAGAAAAGTATAACAAATTTATTTTATCATAGTTTTATATGATATAGGAGCCTTCAGATTAATGATCCCAAAGACCCAAGGTGAACTGTCAATTTTTGTTCTTGGGTTCAAAGATGCATGAACAGCCAAATAGAAATATGACTGGACAAAAAAGGATATGATGTAATGCCAATAAACTAAGGAGGCTAACCCAGAAAGACCTGTCTATTCAGATTCTTGGTTTTTGTGGCCTTTCTTTCTCCAGGTATGGGACAGAACCCCTTTGGAATAAAGGTCTTAATTTCTTTATGGCCAAGTGTCCTACAGAAAGGCAGGGGAGGTTAAACTGCTATTTTTAGGTTTAATGACTAAGTTTGGGGAAAATAAGTTCTGGATTCTAGGACCTACCTTGGGGCAAAGGAATTCTAGTTTCTGTGGCTTGCCTCAGTGGGGGAGGGTGGGGAATCAGGAGAACAAGTGAAAGCCAGAGAGAAACTTTGCTTCTGAGGACTTCACTTTGGGGAATCTCTCTCTTGACTCCCAACAATATCTAGATTTAAGAATAATTGTATAATGGAGACTGTATGCAAATGACATAGGAATTTAAAGGGAATGACAGAGTCTGTCCTCTGGAATGAGAATTGTATGTGATTTACTCTGTGTCAGCTGACAACATCAGAAATGTAACGTACTTAACAGGTACTGATGCCCAGTTCCACCCTGGGAGACTGGTATCATGGATGACAGTGTTTCCTATTCTGATTATCATTGTTTGTCTGTCCCTCTTGTTCTTCCCTGTCTGTATTGTAATGTCTGTATCTTTCTTTAGGCCCTGTTTACTACGCCAAGAGAGTTTTTACACTTTGTTTTTGCATTAACTCCAGTCCTTGGTCGTGGCCAGTTGGTTTTCACAGAAAGCTTTGCTTCTGGTGCATTCTGCAGTGTTGGCTGCCTGCTTTGCATTTAGTGGGAATGGCCCCGAATGGCTGCATGTTGCTGCAGCTCTCTGTCTCAGCTAGCTGGGTGATCTAGACTTGTGTTCTTTGTTAGCTGTGTCCTTTCTGCCCTGTCACATTGAGCAACCCCATGGCATGGGGAGGTGTTTTAAATCCTTTTAGGCAGGAAGAGGCCATCTGAACAGAATAAGAGCTGAAATCGGATCTTCCACGGGACAGAGCCATGATGCGATTTGTGAAGGACATTTTCCTCCTTCCTCTCACCTCAGGAGTAATTCACAAGTGGGTAATTCTGAAGCATTTAATCCTTATATGTATTGACTAATATAAATATAAAACCAATTAATATGAATGAAACTATGAAGGTGATGACTGCTTTGTACAAGCATGTGTTTGACTAGATCTTGTCTTTACAATAAAGGCTCCCAGGAAACACTCCTTACCCAGCTCTTTGATTTCTAAACAGGTTGGGGGACATTTTGCTTTGTCATAGGAAAAAAAAGATTAAAGAGTATCTAACAAAGCCCGTCTTAAAAAACTCAGAGCATTTATAAGTAAAATGATAAAGATTCATCAATGATTCTTTATTTGGAATTAACATGTGAAGAAAATATCCCAGCACTCTATTTAGCTGTCTTGTGTTGGAAAACACTTTAACTCAGGCTATTGGCAAGAGTGTCTTATGCTTGCATTATTTTTTTAAATGTGTTAATTTTGAATCTGATAAGGATCTCCTTTCTTGTAATTTTTATTTTTATTTGTCCACTCCCTTACAGGAAGAGAAAGGGGAGAAAGAATTAGAGATCTGGTGGTCTTCCTATTACAACAAACTTTTTTAAAAAAATCTTTTTAATAGTTGTAGATGGACAGCATGCCTTTATTTTATTTGTTTATTTTTATACTGTGCTAAGGATGGAACCCAATGCCTCACACATGCTAGGGCAGGTGCTCTGCCACTGAGCTACAGCCTCAGCCCTGCTATAAACTTTAGCCAGGAAATATAAGCAAGGAAAGGAGAAGAATAGCTTTCAAAATACAATCATCTCAAACTAAAATGTATAAAATAAAGTAGCATGTTATCAGTTTTGATAAGAATATACATTCAGGATTAGACTTCTTTCCTTGGAATATAACTACTGTAGCAGAATCTATTGCTTATGAGTTTATGGTCAACCTGACACTCATTGTCTGCCTTGCCCACCCCTCCCATAAGCAAAATGGTCAACAAATATGAGTTTGTGTTATACAAAGAAAGTAGAGTGTAAAGATGAGAAGGAGAGAAGGAGAGTGAAGTAAGAAGCAGAGAGAAGAAAGATTATCAAGAACAAAAAGGAAGAGTTCTCCTGCTTTGCAAGCAACCCCTGAGTCAGGAATCTGTTAGCTGTGAAGGGTTTCCATGGACATCTGACAGAAGAACCCTGACGAGAGAGAATGAGTAATCCTGAGCCAATCCCCTCAGTCCTTCATTCATGCTTTCCCTTTCCTAAAGAGTATTAATCAAAGTGTGCCTCTTCATTTTGTCAGATCTCTTTATTAGCAAAATAATTTTACTCAAAATGCCATTTTTAAAATGGAATACTATTTGGTCATAAAAAGGATGAAATCCTGTCATTTGCCACATGTGGGTGAACCTAGAATACATGATGTTGAGTGAAAGAAACCAGGTACCAAAAGACACATACCACATGATCTCACTCATAGGTAAAATCTTTAAAAATAGTTGATCTTGTAGAAAGTGAGAATAGAACAGTGGTTACCAGAAGGTTGGGAGAATAGAAGGGAGGATGGGATGGGGAGAGGTTGGGTACAATGTTATAGTTAGATAGATGCAAGAAGTTCTGCTGTGCTGTTGCACTGCAGGGTGACTATAATTAACTGTAATTCACTGTATATTTCAAAATAGCTGGAAGAGAAATTTTTGAATATTTTCACCACAAAAAAATAATAAATGTTTAAGGTGATATGCTAATTATCATGGTTTGATTATTACACAATGTGTACATGTATCAAAATATCACATTGTCCCCTTCAATAGATACAATTACTATGTGTCAATCAAAAATAAAATTAAAACAAAAAAGTATTTCAAATCTACACCACAGTGTGAAGCTCACCGAATGCTATTTCTGATAGTTTTTGCTTCGTGCTAACATCTGGGGTGGGGAGAACAGAAAGGTCAGGTACACTGCTATTAACCAATTACTGCATTTTTCTAACCCAGAATCAAAATTTATGAATACCTTCGGAGAGTGTGCTTGGAGGGGCAGACCTTTCTAATGACTTGTTAGCTTAACAATAAACCATTGAAGCTACTAATTTGCCTATAAACACATGATCCCACTGGAATTGCCCTACACAGTACAGTTCAAAGGGTCTAATAATTGCCCTGTGCTTTTCTATGGAACTGTTTCAACCCCTGCTGAGACTCAGAAGATTAAGAATGTAAAGGGAAGTAAAGCTTCTTTCCCTGTAAACTTGGCTCAAAACCTGCAAATTATCAGTGGTTGCTAATTGAACTCTTTATTTCTCCTCATCATAGCTCTTCAGCTGATAGGGCATTCACATGGTTTTATTTTTCTCCCTGCCACTGGGTGATCTGTGTCCTGGCCTAGAAGCAATGGCATTCTTTGTAGCTACCCATAGAATTTAGAAGGCTGTGGCAAAGACCCAGAGATTGCTGTTCTTGACAGCAGAACATCATGCAAGCCCTCTTTTCCAGTCCCACTTAGACCTAGATACTTTCTGACCTCTAGGGTTTTGGGCACTGCTCCTCAGAAGAGGGTGATATGACATGACTCTTGAACTGGTATGTTCTTTTCTTCTTTCTGCTGCAATTTTTGGTAAATTTCTAGTTCTGAGTATTCTATTGATTCATTTGATTTGGCATATTTAAATCAAAAACATTGAAATCTCAGCAGAAGCATATGATTTAAAATAATAGAAATGAAAACTGGCTAATTTCCAGTCTGTCCTTCTCTTGTGTAAGGACAAACTGATCCATTACTCCTTGTTCCATTCTTTCTCTGCTTTCCATCTTCCCCACATTTCTCTATTTCCCCCCCCTCTCTTCCAACTTCTGTTTGAAATGGATGTGAGTACTAAACACAGATGTCCCTAGAGGCTGTGGCCTTTCCCTGCCCATCTAACGTGAGAGGGATGTTAATCTAGCTCCATGAACACTGTACCTTTTTTTGGCTAGGATACGCTTGAGAAACACGTACAGTATTCCTAGATCAATAGGATGCTCATGGCCTCTAGTGATTCTCTCCTGTGGGTGGTTAAAATGAAAAAGAAAAACAAAACTTGAACATCAAACAAGTTCTGACTCAGCAAACTAAATGAATTTTGAACCATTGCTTCCTTGATTAAGGTCAAGTGTGTAAGCAGACAGAGAATACGAAATTCCAGGGTGGCAGTTACTAGAATATGACTCTCTTTATCATTTTTCTTTATTAATCACCACAGAAGCATGATTCTTAACACAGTTTGAAAGAAAAACATGAATTGAAAATGTAAATATACGTGACTTCTTTCCGGCTGGGAGCTGTGGAGAGGAGTGTTCTTCCCCCATTTCAGTTCTAGTCCATCAGCTACATTGTCCTCATTTGTAAAATCTGATGATTAAAACCTGATGAGATTATTGAGATTCACTCTCCAGGACTTCACAGCTACACATTTCACCTTTCCCTGCCAGAGTTGGGTCCATTCCAGGCAGATGGCCCTTGGTTAAGATGTGGTGGGAACGTGTCCCCAGGTAGACCATGTGTTTCCTAGCTGGCCAAATGCTGGCATATTGTCCCCGGATCAACCTTGTCCTAACCCACGCTTGCTCTCTCTCTCTCTCGTGCCATGCTCATGGAAAAGGGGGGAAGTAACTCTGCCCTTTTTTTTTAATCTGTTCTTTCTGGGAAATAGCCAAACATCCTTTCAGAATCAAATGCCTATATATCCAGAGGCCATTGGCCACCATCCAAACATTTATTGGTCATTGAACACCTTGCATGAGGTAATTTTCAATTATCTTATTAAACCAAAACGGGGATCTGGTCATGTTTCCTTTGATTATAAATGTAACTCATGTTTTTATTACAGATAATAGCAGTGCTCATGGGGCACTGGTTTTCTGGGCACTGTCCCATAGGAAATGCTGTCCTGTGTCGTTTGTGAAGGAAGACATCAGGAACAAAGAACACAGGGACCCGACTACTAAATCTTTATGTTGGAGGAGATTGGGGATAGGGAATGGCACATGCCCAAATGTGGTACACATGTTTTATTATCTGACAGAAGTTTTTTAAGATTTCTATGATGGATTCATTAGGAGGGAAGTTGAGTATATGGACTATCTTGAGGGGAAATGACTATCAGTTATTTTGCAGATAAACAGCTTTATCCTTGGACCCAAGTGCTTAAACAGTATTAAATTTTTCCCTGGGCTTCTAAGTTCTTTTACTGATAAAATCACTCAGATGCTGCCTGTTTTTAATTAAACCTTTGATTACTTTATTTGCTGAGTAATTTCAAAAGTAGGGCCAGGTAAGTTCTAGGTGATGGTTTAAAACCCCAAAGTATAACAACTTTCAGGTTTGTGACTAGAGAGCTCCATGTCGTGATTCTGAGATGGTACAGAAGCATACTAGGGCTGGGGATGTGGCTCAAGCGGTAGCGCGCTCGCCTGGCATACGAGCGGCCCGGGTTCAATCCTCAGCACCACATACCAACAAAGATGTTGTGTCCGCCGAAAACTAAAAAATAAATATTAAAAAAATAAAAATAAATAAAAAAAGAAGCATACTAGCTGATAAGAACAACAACAGAAATAGAAAAATAATGCTTATAATGGGAAGTTATCACAAAAGAATAATTACTTGGGCTGGGGATGTGGTTCAACTGGTAGCGCGCTCGCCTGGCATGCGTGCGGCCCGGGTTCGATCCTCAGCACCACATACCAACAGAGATGTTGTGTCCGCCGAGAACTAAAAAATGAATATTAAAAAACTCTCTCTCTCTCCTCTCTCCTCTCTCCTCTCTCTCTCTCTCTTTAAAAAAAAAAGAATAATTACTTTATTCTACTATCCTTTAGACTGAATCCCACCACCAACAACAAATGAAAACAATGTCGTTATAATATGTGTTAAAATAAGTGTGTTTGAGGGTAAAAAGATCTGGAAGGTTTGTTTCGTCTTAGCATTTTAATTGTCATTGCTGTATTTAAGTTTTTATAATTTTAAAAGATACTACATCACCTATCTGGGTAATTATTTTTTAGTAAAGTGCTAGGCTAATAGACAAAAAGATATTTAGTGTGATTAAACATTGCCTTGATCTGTGTCTTCTGAATTGTGGGAAAGCAGGATTTATTCAGTTTACCAGCTTAATTTGAAAGTAGAAACAAAGTACAAAATATTCACTGAGATTCATTCATTACTATGATTCCGGAAGAATCTAATCCCAGCCTGCTGTGCTCTATCCCAGTTGAATTCCACAGAAAGGAGTAAGAATGAAGACTTCTAGTCTGTTGAAGTATGTAGTTGCATTGTTCCAAATACTAAGTGAATTATCCCAAAAAGTCCAGCATAGCAAGAAGCTAAAGGGGGGCATCTAAAAATAATAGATGGTTCATCACTGTTAAAACATTGGACATAGATATTTTGTGAGAAGTTGATGTTAATTGAGTCAAGAAATGCATCAAGTTGTGAATGATCAGGGTGCTTTATTGCCTTCTTTGTAGCTCTAACTTTGGCAGTTTCAAGTGAGTTGATTTTTTTTCCCACAATTGCTGCATAAATAAAATCAATTTATAAATATTTATAAACTTATTTCATTAATCCTTTTCTGCACTGGTGTCATGAAGCTGCATAAGTCCAAGGAATTAAAAATAATAAATAAGAGAAACTCTTGAAAGAGTCTTTCTGTGGTCCTAAAACTTACCAAATGTGACTGAGCTCATGTAGCTTTTCTGCCCAAGTTAAATTTCAATGACAGTTAAAATTTCCAGAGGCTTAGATTGAATGTAATACATTCAGCTTATTTAAACTTTTGACGCTGCTCTTCGATTTTGACACCATTCATCTATCTGTTCTTTCCATATCTGTCACTGTATTTCAGGCTCTTTCCCCTCACACTCAGATGATTGGTACCTACTCCTAAATTGCCCTCTGTCTTCCTGCCTTCAGGTGCTGGTTGATTTAATCCATCCCTTTCATGGTACCTGGATTAATAACTAGAATATTCCCATGACTTTTTAATCAACCCCTTGGTTTAGAAAACAGAAAATCCATTACTTCTTAGTGCTATCCAGACTTCTTTTGCAGGTATTCGGGGCTCTTTCTGTAAGGTCATTATAAAGATGGGTCCAAATCTAACCTTTTAGCTCAGGAGTAGTTGATATTTTTAACCCACTTCTGCTTAGTTCACATTTCTGGATTTCGGAAATTTAGCCTTTTGAGCCCAAATTTATATTCATCCAGGTTACCACTCCCTATCAACTAGAGCTCAGGCTTTTGCTGAAACCAAAGTTTCCAAATGAGGTTGTAGCTCAGTGTTACCCAAGCAGGGCTGAGGTTGAGGGTTTTGGCCATCAGAAGACATTTGGTAATATCTGGAGACATTTTTGCTTGTTACAACTGGGGAGCTGCTACTGGCGTCTAGTTCATAGAAGCCAGAGATGCTACTAAACATCCTGAAATATACAGGGCAGCGCTCACAACAAGTTTTTGAGTTCAAAATGGCGCAGACGTAGAGAAACTCTATAGCCCTATCATTCACTATACTTGTCTAAATCTCTGACCAAGTTACTTACCATTTTGAAAATATGTTGCTTTTCCTCCTTTGCTTTGCCCTTGTTCCTGCCATTTCCGCTTGAAATGTCTTCCTAAGCATCTACGTGCTTAATTTAAACCCACAAATTTTCTAACCATTCCTTCAAGTTCAGCTTAGATGTCATGTACCCTTCCAACCCCCCACCCCTGGAAAAGCCTCTCCTGGTAATTCCATATGACAGTGAATGCTCTCTCTTGAATTCATACAGTGTTTAGTCTATACCTGTAGTCTGGCATGTTTCTGGAAGGCCATCTGGTAGGGTGTTTGTGTCCACCATGTTTTACAACCCATTTTAGACATTTCTATTTAGATGCTGTACAACTCAAGGTACAATGTAAAACTAAACTACATGACAACTTAAGACTTCAATCCATGTCTGTATTGTTTTACATTATTTTTTCTATATTTTAAAAATATTTTTAAGTTGTTTATGTACCTTTATTTCATTTATTCATTTATTTATTTATATGTGGTGCTGAGAATCAAACCTAGTGCCTCACACATGCTAGACAAGTGCTCTATCGCTGAGCTACAACTCCAGCCCCAGTCATAGCAGAAGCAGCATAGAAGTTTTTCATAAATTGTAATATGCTTTCTTCATATTGCTACCAAGGTTCCAAGTTTTTTGCAGTAGACTGGGGATTGAACCCAGAGCTTCATGCATGTTAGGCAAGCACTCTAGTATTGACCTACATTTCCAGCCCTTTTTTTTTATTTCATTTTATTTTTTGAGACAGCATCTTGCTAAGTTGCCTGGGCTGACCTTGAACTTTTGATCATCCTGCCTCAGCCTCCTTGAGTAGCTGGGATTTACAGGTGTGGGCACCATGCCAGGCTTCCAAGATTATTATTTCAATAGCTCCAATTTACTTAATGTTGACATGCTCCAATTTACTTAACTAGACTTTTATTTTAAGCAAACTCAATTTTATTTTTGGAGAAGCTAAATAATACCTAAATAATACTTTTGTTATGTAGCTTTTTTTCCCTTCATCTTCTATATTTGAACTGATTCCAAGGAATGATCCAAATGGTTTGAAAAGCTTTTATTGCTAGTGATATATATTGCCAAATTTATTCCAAAATTATATTCCAGTTTAAAGGCCCAGTGACAGTATCTAAGGAAACCATATACTATACCTGAAAGGGTCAAAAGATCTAGATTCAAGTGACATTCTGCTCCTCACTAATTATGTGGTCTTAGACACACCACTCAATCTGTTTGATTATATTTTCTTACCTACGAAATGGGGATAATAAACCTGCATTATAGAGTTATATGTGTTGTCAGATGGCATCTTTATGAGTAACTTGTAAACGATAAATTTGAACATTGCCATTTTTAATTCAATAAATAGTTAAAGTCTATTGCATGCTTACCAGTTGGGTTAAGACCCAAGGATACAGAGATGAGTTTTGGCTTCAAGGAATCCTCAGTCTAGTGCTGTGTAACTATTAAAATATCTTAGTCACAGAATTGAGGAAAGATTGGCTTTTTAATAATATAAGAAATGGAAAAAGAAGTAGTCCCAGCCCTAGGAAATATTAGTGTGAAAACTCACCAGTATTTATGGTTTATTCTTTTCTCCTATGTTAGGATAACACTTTCTTTATTGCTCTTCTCAGATGTGAGTTTTTGTTCCTCTTACCCCCGCCCCCGGGGAAATTAATTTTTGTTTTAAATTCCATTTGCTACAGATGTCATTTCTTTATTCTTTTCTGAGCTCCAGGTCTCTGGAAGCCACATGAGGGCATGGCCCCACTTGTGTCTGTTGTGTGTCTCTCCCATCAAGACAGCTTTGCTTTGGAGTAACTGGGAGTATTTAGGAACTCCAGCATCCTTAGATCTGTCTTCTGGAGATAGATATTGATTTTCCTGCCTTTGAATGTAAAGGCCCAGAGTGAGCCCTTTAGCTCCCATCTCTGAGCATGCTGGGCATCAGAAGCCAAGGGTATGGAGGCAACTGCAGGAAAATTCACCAGAACTGGCAGCGGGAGAACCGCTGGTGTGAGTAGACACAGTGCGACAGAGGTTCTTGTCTGAGGACCAGAAGCCACAAAAACAGGTTGACCAAGGGAAAGGATAGCTTATGTGGATAAAGATAATTTAAAAACACTTTCCACTTTGTATGTACCTTTGAAAAGGCTTCACTGTTGAAATGCAAAGGGTCCTTTCTGCTTGATTTAAACTCTCCCCTCAGGGGACTGGGCTTGTGGCTCTGGGGTGGAGGAGTGCTCACCTAGCTTGTGTGAGGCACTGGGTTCAATCCTCAGCCCCACATAACAAAAATAAATAAAATAAAGGTATTGTGTCCGTCTACAACTAAAAATATATATATATTTTAAAAAGTTTTGCCCTCAGGTAGAATTGACTGACCTCATCAAGTCTAAGATCTTAAGGATTTTAGAGAAAATTTCCCTTCTTTCTAGATGGGGCTCTATAATAAAATCCATATGTCCCAGCCACTTCCCCATTATTGTTGTTAACAGGTACCCAATAATTCTTGGTTTATTCTCTTCATATTAGATCATAAATGAAAATTAATCTTCCTCTTTTGATGGGTATTTTTTTTAACCTATCCTTCCATTTTTCTCAGAATCAAGTAAAACAGGTTGTATCTATAGTTAGAGACCCATTCAATTTGGATATGGCAATATTTCCAGGCAGCTTGCTTATATTTTCAAATAAAAAGAGACAGATAAGCTTAAGCAACTGCAGGTGGATAGGAAGAAGCAGAGATTATTTCAACCTAATATCCCACAGTTCACTTGGGTCCAGCAATAAAAATTTGCCTCCCCCCCCCTATTCTGAGTCAGCAAAAAATAAGACAAAACAGAAGTTAGTGGAGAGCAGTAGATAATCTCTTGTTTTTATGATTTTGTCTTAGTTTAGCAGTTTAGATGTAAAGTTAGATCATAGAGCATTTTTGTGTAATATAATGAAGAAGCATCAATTAGTAGTTTCCTTCAATTATATCATGAATGGTTCAAAGAAAAAAGGAGGTAAAATTCAACCCGTAATTGAGAATGCTTTTAGATTCCTGTACCAAGCCTTTCTGCTTCGTCACTCCCATCTTTTACCCAATACTGACAGTTTTTACTTGAAATTTAAGAAGCATCTGAGACTTTTATCTATAATCTTTTCCAAAACTGTAATCTATTATAGGGTGGCTCTTTAAATTCCTTTTTGAGAATTTAATTATTGATGTCTGACAAGTTTTAGGACAAAACAAACACTAGATTAGAAAACTACCTTCTCAGGTAAGGCTGCTTTGCCTCCAGTAAGGACAATTTGAGGGCAGTGGGCTTGGATCTCTTAATAGTGACAGGAAGGGAAGTTTGTTCTGATACTGTCCTCCCCTTCAGAATTGTGGGTTGAAAGAAACCAGTAAACTTTTAAATAATCAAGTCAGTGTAGAGTTGAAATTAGGGCATGAAAGTTTTAGAATTATAGACAAGAAATTTGAATAGTGGAATTCTCTTTTCCCCTTCCCATGCTCCTATCTCCAAGATTTGCCAAAAAGAAAATTCTTTTACTTAAAGAGCATGAATCCAGTGTCCCAGGTTTTCCTGAGATATGTGAAATACCCAAATTATATCAAGAAATCTGTCTTTCAACGAAAAGACATAAGACTGTACTTATGGTGATACGTATGTGGTTCAGACTTCCCACAGAGTCTCAAGTTGTATAAAGGATTCCAAGTTCCCTGTATCTAACCCACTAGAAAGGATTTATTTAAAATTTTTATCTATGAGTGGAAGGAAGCTTTCTCATTTTCACTCTGTTGACATTGTGAGTAGATTCCATCCTTATCAAGCAGATCCTTTACATATTTCTGCAGTTTTTCTGCAACTAATGTTGGCCTCATTGAAAAATCGGTCAGTCCTACAAAGGAACATAAACCCACACAAACATAAGACAACAAGAAGAGGAAGGACATGGACCTCTCTTAGAAGTCACTTCTACTTGGTATTTAACCAGAACAAAGCCTTTCATTTTTCTTCTGTTATTTATAATAGATTTTTTTTCTTTTAGCCTAACTTAACCACATTCTTGGCTCTTTGAGGAAATTTTTTATTTGTTTACTTCTTGTCCTCCCTAATTTTCTTTAAATCCATATCTTATACTTTCCTCAAAGTCCATCTCAAAGTACATTTTACCTTCATATGAGTTTTATGAATTGTTAAGCCTGCATGGTATTAAACACTTGCTTCAGCCTTTTTCCACTAACATCTTCTTTATAAATTGCCCTGTATGTAAATCACATCCACACACATAGGTACTATAGTATGTTTGAAAACATTAGCTACAGAATCCCACTGAGTATGCGGTCCACATACAGAGTGCTTCTTGTCTTTACTGTGGTCTTTTCACAGTTCAGCTTTTCATATTTTCCATTCAAGATAATCATGATCCTACATGTAAAAATGTCTCAAACTGGTAATTCTGTTTTTGATTCTGCCTGTTTCCTCTTCAAGCCATTCATTTCTCTCCTCCTTGACAGGATATGTCCTTTGATTCCTACAAAATACTTATCCAAATTTACCTGTTTTAAGACTTTTCTCTTATTATGTTATCTCTTTCAAAAAGTGTTTTATTTGGTTTCTTTCAGTACTTACTGTTGCTACCTAGTGTATAAGACTTGCATGAATTGAAGTTTTATATTTAATTGCCCTTTTGTATTGTAAAATGTCCAAGTTTCTTCCAGTTCTCAATTCAGAAAGCTCCCAAGATGTCTTTGTTCCTAGCTATATGGGAGCACCTCTGCAGAACTCTCTTCTTTTGGCATTTTAATATCAAGCTCTGTACACGCCAGGTGTACAATAAGTGCTTATGAACCAGCTCCATCTTCACAAGTAGAAAGCCACCAAAGATGGCTTAAGCTTCAGCATGCACGATTTAGGTTGAACATAAGAGATAAATTCCCTGATAATAAAACTGATTGAAGGTGAGAACAAAGTATTGAAGAACAACAAGGACTCTATTCCCTGGAGATCTCTGAAGGGAAAAAAATAATTTATCTTGGATGGAGTCAGGCCACTAGACTAGAAGATGTACTGAGATTTTATCTGTCTCTAGGATTTTATTAAAATCCTCACTGATAACACTACTTTCATAACATGTTTCTAGAAAGGAGTTTCTAGTTTATATATATTTTTTCTGTTAAAAATACTAGATCAAAATAACATAATAAAGCCTAAATTATTTTATCATGAAATATAGACTTTGAGTAACTAAATCATGAAGGAACTACATATTTCTGATGATATGTATCTATCCAGTACTATTAAATAGATGTTGTTTTGTGTGTTTGACTTTTTCACATATCCAAGAAAAAATAAACTTCAAAATATTCCTTTTTCTGCCTAGCAAATGACATTAAGACTATCCCAGATAGATATCTTTATCACAAGAATTAATTTTCCCATTTTATAGAAATGAGAAAAACTGAAAGTGAATCTGATAGTTTCTTTCTATAGCTTACACCTTCTACTTGTGATTGTTGGTATTCTTTGCCTATGTGCACATTTCTTATGAGTTTTATTTTATTTCTTTCTACTTTGTTTATTTTTGGTTGTTTTACTAAAGTTTCCAATTACAAAAATGGGATTTCTAGGAAGAGGAAAGAAGCTTTTTTTTTTTTTTTTTTTTTTTTTTTTTTTAGTGCCATTGAGATGAGCCTCTGAGGCTTTGTTTTCCTGAAGTGCTTTTATTTTTTCTATGATTTTTGTTAGGGAAATGGTACTAAAAGTAGGATCTTCAGACTTATAGGCAAGTAGATGCAATGATATTATGTACTTAGGAATCCTATTCAGCCTAATTGATAAAGATTTTACAAACAAAAATTTAGAGTATCCATCTCTTTTATCTTATCTCAGACTATGAAACATTGCCCTTGATTATGAGAGAGGCTAAATGAATAGTCCTAGAAGATCTTCAAGAGTTGCTGGCTTATGAAATGATTGTTTTGAATCAATAGACATTAAAAGCTTTTGTGAAAGAAGTTGTCCCCTTACTGATAAAGATGTAGTGTGGATCAAATTATGTCCACTAAAACATAACTTCAATGTAATAACACCTTGGTCTGACACAGACACTTACCTATTCCCAAAGAGTTTGATGTGGATATTGAATAGTGTAGGGTATACTTGTAGTGAATTTGCTATTCCTACTCTGGGTGATTACTTTTGAAGATGGACAAACGGTTAGCATGTCCAAAATGAAATATTCTGTTGAAGTCTTCAAAGGAAGTTGTGTTTGGATTCATATTCAATCTTTCCAATTATTCCAAGAAATAGATGCAGCAAGTCTCTTGTTTGAGCTCTACTGCCCCACATTAGACATTACCTCTTCCCTCTGAAGTGCCACCAGGTCAATGATGCTATTGTCATCTAAAATATCTTCTGCTTTCATAGAGACAAATTTTATAAGTTAGAAAGCAACCAGGGGAGTATGTGTAGATATAATGTATAGATCTGACTCAAGAGGAACAAAGACACACTAATAAATAACTTTCTTATTGTGTCTGGTAAAATATCTGATTTTTGTTAAAAACCAAATGGTTTTTAAAACGTTCATGGACAGAGGACTTCCATGTATCTTCTCAATAGTTGCCTTCCTGTAGTTAGTTTTGGATCCACTTCACTTACACTCACACATATATTTTATCAATGCTAACAGTTTGTAAGGACACATTATTAATTATCAAACAATCAATGAACAAAAGCAACATAGAAATTTTTTTTCATAACTCCACTTCTGATTATACACAGAATTCAAGAGGAACCAAAGCTGAAATTTCCGTAGAATTTAAAGCTCATGTCCTCCAAGAGCATTACCCTACTTCAAGCCCCACCTAACCTATTGGCAGTGCCTGGCATACCCTATAAAGCGATTGGTTGTGTGTCTGCCTGTGACCCTGAATCTTCCAGGAAAATGAATGATAAGCTGTGACTCTATAAACAAACAAAAGGACAAAGGGCCCAAGGTTAAACAGATTTCACCTGATTCGAAAAGAATCCAGGGTTTGCCATAAAGAATAATAGATAACATGGGAGCCTCCCAGGATGGTAGATTACTGATAGTAGGCAGTGTATTAACAACAAGCCAGAGAATTTCCACAGGGATATTTCCTGAGGCACTGGGAATAAACTAATGTTTATTTTTAAAGGGGCAGTCAAAGCAGTGAAATATGTTTTTACGAACATTTCCACGGACTCTTCTTCCCCTCCCCTACAGTGCTTTTTGTAATAATGTCTACATTTTTCTGCTGATGACTTTTAAAAGAATATGTTAGTGTACTTGCACCTTGTTCTACTATTTAAGATACTCTTGGTTTTTTATTTTTATTTTCTTCTATTTTGAGGTGGGTTGCAGATGAGAGAAAAATGCTTAGAGAAAATCCTTTTGGAGTTGAAACACTTTCATTTGAATATTTCCTCGATCATTGATCTTCCGTGCAGGGCTCCATTTATCACTTTAGACAGCCCTGCTTTTGGTTCTGTTTCTTAATATGTTACCAGAGGCTTGTCCTACTATATGCAAATCAGTTATTTTAGCACGACTTTCCTTTGTTCATCTGTTATCAGTTATTTTATCACCATCTATGGATAGTGCTCTGGATTATAAAGAATGAGATACAATCTCACCACCCACAAGATACTTACAGTCTATGTGGAAAGACAAATCATACACACCAATTAATAACATTGTGTTACAGGAAGCCCAGCTTAAATTGACATTGTGAGGTATTACATTGTGCATTATAGGAAATTGAGATGGAACTCAAAAATCTGATAATGACAAGCAGGGAGAAAAAAAGGCTTCAAGAAGAAAAAAGTCAGTGTGACTGGGTCATGTAGGCTGAGCCCGAAGGTAGATTAGGATAATAAGGCTAGGAAGATAAGAGTGGTTAGTAATGGGACTGGGTAAGTGACCCAGGCAAGAAGGAATAAATAAGATATTATTTAATTGCTAGATATCAGTATGACATCAACCCATTTTTACTGTATGCCAGAAAATTATGTGTATTTTATAGAGAGGCACGTTTTCATATTTCAAAACCATACCGATTTTTGTGGGTGATGGTTAAAGAAAGCCACAGGGGACTGACTTCTTGAAAGTACCTTTATATTCTTCATGAGATGTTGCTGAAGGAAAAGGCAAATCCTTATTTACTTGTATCTGTAGGAGGTTTTTCTTGAAAAGTGATTTCTCTTTAAAGCTCTTGATGAAAAATCCTTATTTAGTGACCACAATTGAGACTAGGGTAGAAGATAATCTTTGCAGATAGGAAAATAAGAAGATAAAGATAAATTTATTTTTAGAAGGAAATCTACTTTCTGGGTAATTAAAGTGTTTCTATCTGATAAAGAGCCAAGTGTAACAATTTCTGGGTCTTATGGTAATCTGATTTGTCTTGTTTTAATGATGAGAAAAGGAAGTAAAATGAACTAGCTGCTGAATGGTGAGAGGCCACCTGGGAGAGAACTCACAAAAAAGTAGGGAGAGTGAGAGGGTAGGAGCAGCTGATGCCCAAAGTGGGAGAATATACTGAGGGTCTGGAAGCGGTTTCCTTGGAAAATATACTTTCAAGTTACTTTTTTTTGAACACTAGAAGCTTCACTTTAAAATGCAAGGTATTTGTCAACATTATCTGAAACACCGGACTGGAGGCAAATGTTCCAACATATTTGTTTTCTTACAATTAAAGCTAAGCTGACATGTTGAAAAGATGGTCTTCAAAGATATTCAGGGACTGCTAAATTTTTGTCAATAATTAGCCTTCACTTGGCTTTATAGACAAGGAAGTCATATTTTTTTTCTCCCCACATTTGCCAAGTAAGGATTTTCACTTTTAAATCTCCTCATCCTGGTGTTTGCATTTGAGCATTTCAAACCTACTCCTCGCCCTCCGCCACCATGTGTAGTATTGCATTTATGCATTCAACTTCTTACTCAAGTGATGCTATTTTTTTCTTCCTCAGCCTGACAGCCACTAATAATAACACATGAGGACAGTCAGACAAAATGAAGACAAATGCTGCTTGTCGCAGCAGAATCATAATGTCCTCAGACTCAGTAAAGACAGTCTAACTGTATGTGGATGGTCTTTATAGCTTATTTAGACCTGTGGTTTTTCCCTGTGTTTTTTTTTTTTTAAAGCACAAACATTGTGCAGAAATACATTAAGGCAACATATGGGCCTGTTAGTTAGCCAAAACAATGTGGAACCATGGAGAATAGAGATTGCAAAGCACAGATGGGTACTGTAAAAAATTCATGAGTGGCATAACAGATCTAAAAGGTAAATTTTAGTCAAAATTCAAGTGGAAGGCATAGGAAATACTTAAGAATTTGGCTTTATGAGGTTTTTCAAATCACACAAGATGAAACATTGTGAATATTCCGCAGATTTGTTTATGCCATAATGTGAAAATCAGAGCTCATCATTCAACAATAATTATGTCTATATAGATTCATGCCATCAGAAGTAGATTGCTGATAAACAATAGCGCTTTGCTTCTATTTGATGTAAACGCTGCAGTATTAAATATCCATATTATTTCCAGCTCAATATTAGAAAGTGTCAGTCATTGTGACAAGCCAGGCAAGAGGAGCTCATTGAGCTGTCCTCTGTGTAGCCAAGTGCTGTCGAATAACCAGGTTTTCATGCTATATTACTTTGTTGTTAAAATTGAGTTCTAAGCAGTAAATTGGCAAATCATTTTTCCCCTCTTTTACATTTGGTTCTTTTAACCAAACCTGAAGCCTCAAGGAGACACCAGATTCAAATGTGTATACAATCAAGATGCACTTTGAATTCTACAGAACACTTTTTTGTTTGTTTGTTTGTTTGCGGTTGTCACTGTGGCTCATCATCATTGTTTTCTTTTAGGGGAAAAAGAAAAAGTTATACTCCAAGTATCTGAGACCAACCCAATAACAGTGTGCCTTTGGTCCCCACTATAGCTGATCTCATTCATAAAATTTCTTTAAGAGTCATTCCTAAAAGGGAGTCCGTCTAGTGAAATAACTTGGTTCCTTAATTTCCAGGGAGATGGGGAGAAAGCAGAAAGAATAGATTTCTCTGTATGTCTGGATTTCTGTTTACCTCAAACATACCTTAGAAATGGAGACAACTTTAAAAAAGACTTTTAGGTTCTAACCATAGAAGCATTTACCATTTTGAAGCTTTTTGATGTCAAGTAGAGAATGATGCCCTCTGAAATTCAGAAATGTTTTGTCCTTTTGTTGCTAGAAGGGAAAAATGCAGTACACTACTCTCTGTATAAATGTTTAGGTGACATTCAAAGTGATCTGCTAGGTGGTTAAAAATCTTAAACACTGGGTAGACTGGTTGTTCTGAACTTACTGTTTAATTGTTAATGAGACTATTGGTGCAGAAATTTTCAGAGGGTCCCATTATATCTTGAAATGACAGGAGTACATTATTTAAAAAAACTATTTGGCATTAGGAAGAAAGATGATTAGATTGAAAGTAGGTACTATGAACAGATAGTAAATGAAATCACTTATTGAACTGAACTGTTTTTGAATTTTTGAGTTTTTTTTTCCTATGGGTACCATAAAATAGGCAGGTTTTGTAGTGGGCTTCTCATTTTTGGCACTAACACCACTGTCGGGACCTTGAAACAGCAAATTGAACTTTCTGATGGTAGTCCTAATAGCCCTTTCAGGCGGTTTTTGGTGTCCTTGGTGAATTAAAGTTTGCATTAGTGAACCCACTGAGCAGCGGCCAAGACTAATTCTCGGCTCTGTATGACATTTCACACATTGTCAGTTCTTAGTAAGTGTTATACGATAACATTTTGAGATCCTCATCTGAGAGTTGATGGGGAAATATCAAATAGTATATGTGACGTTTGCCAACCAAGTTGAGCCCAATTCAAAAGTATGTTGTAGAGGTTAATAAAGATGATAGCGTTGTCTCCTTTAAATAAAAGATAGATTTACTCCTAAAATTTAGCATAGAGGACTGAGAAAGACTATAAGAAATAAAAAAAAAGAATGAGAGAAAGAGGAAGATAAGAAAAAGTGAAAAAGACGAAGTTGCAGGTATAAAGGGGAAAATAACTCGGTTCCTTCTCTAGTAGTTATGTCTCCTGTCCTGTAGATGTCCCCTATCTCCTGTGTTTGGGTTGTGTGAGGAGCAGATCCAATGGACATTTTAAAGGCAGGACAATGTTCTATACTAAGTTTGGTGGGCAAGTGCAGTCACCTGAAGAAGTGAGGAGCTACAATTTCAGACCTAGGTAACCAGAGATCCAAAAGGGCATAGATAGTTTATTAATGGTCAAGAATGTTGAATTGAATGAAGATCAATGAAATTACAAGCAGTGAACCAAAAATTTTTAGGTGATACACCTCAGAACCCTGCAGCTAATAAATCTAATTGTGGAACATCCTTGGGTGTCTAGCTTCATGTGCCCTACATCATTGATGCAGCTGCAGCCTGCCATCAGGTGTCATTCTGCAGTATATGCTGGGGAGAGGGCTGTTTCTGCTCAGGCTAAAGGATTAAAGTGAACAACTCCAAAGCTGTGGAGACACATTTTCTATCATGTCCAACTACAGCATCAACTAGTTATGAAAATTAAATGTTTCCCTGGCTCATGAGAATTAGAGGATGTGGGAAAGGGCTGTCAGGGTTGAGGGATGGGGACATGTGCTCTTTTCATAACCTTCCTTTGATCCCAAGAAGAGGCTGCCAGGCTTCCCATCTCATCAGAGCTGGAGGGACTCATAGGTGCTCCTTAGGCCCCAGCTTCACCTGCTGCTGTGGAAGAGGGTGCACCTGACCTTGTGTGAGGAGCTTCTTCCACTGACAGGGCTTTGACCTGCAGGCCAAGATGAAAGGTTAAGAATGTAAAGGTTAAGTTTTGTTTTTTTGTTTTTCTTGATTGAGTTTAAGTTCTGTTTTCCTGAAACCTGAAATTTATGTAGGTGTCAAAACAATTCCTGGAAAAACCATTAAATGTATGTTGAGAAAAGTAAAAAAAAAAAAAAAAAAAAGAATGTTGAATTGATTCTCCCTGCTGACCATAGTCTTTTTTCCTTTTTATGGGATTCAAATTATTTAATTTAATTTTGCTTAATTTATGCACTATTGCTAGAGTCACTCCAGGGAGTTGTGAGATATAATTGGATGCATTTGACATTGTCTTCCAATGCAATAATTTTACCCAGAAACACTTTGATAAAAGTCACCCAAAACAGAATCTGTAACAGGAAATGCACATTTTAATTCTGAGACTACTTTAGATCCATCTAAGAATGGGTATATATATATATATATATATATATATATATATATATATATTCACATTTTTAATTTTTGCTAACCAAGGTCTTACATGTATATATGGCATTTTTAAGACAATATGAAATGGAAGCAAATATACTTTAATATGGCAGACATATTTTGAGCACCTAGTATGTTGGGTTCTGGAGAGATTCAGTGGTAACAAGCCAAGGACCTTTTTAAAGAAGAAAATCAGACTTTAAACAAATAATTACAGATGTAATTAATGAGTGTTCAGAGGATACTGTGAAAGTTTATAGCAAAGTAAATTGACTTAGGTCAAAAGTGAGTCAAAGGAAATGACAGGTTCAAGAAAGTTGTAATACTGCATGTATTCATGGAAAAGCTCAAATGTTTTTCTCATAGAAGTAGAGGATATAATGGTGGTCACTAGAGGTTAGGAAGGGTAGAGATTCAGGGTATGTAGAGGTTGGATCCAAGTACCAAAATATAGTAAGATAAGAGGAATTAGTTTTAGTGTTCAGTAGCACAATGAGTAACTACAATCTACAACAATTTATTTCAAAATAACAGGAAGAATGGAGCTTGAAGTTTCCCAACACAGAACTGCCAAGTGTTTGAGGAAATGGGAATGCTGATTACCCTGACTTGATCTTTATACATTATATACATATATTGAATTATCCTAATTTATTCCGTAGATATTTGCTAAATTCAAAAAAGAAATGTTATCACTGTAACTTGTATTGATAGGGAGAGAATATAACTTAAGCCAATCTTCCTCTATCCCTTTCTCCTTTTTGTAATTGAATAGCTAATAAATATGGGTTGAATGTTAATAATGGGTAAATACATTATTGAGTTTTAATGGAGGAAACATATTTTGAGCAACTATTGTATGCCACACTGGAGAGATTTCAGGGTACAAAGAAAGAAAGAAGAGGGTTCAACTCTGGTGAACAAGCATGGTCCCATGAAGGAGACAAAACACTCATGAAATTGTCACATATGAAAATAAAACAGCAACTAAACCATGTGCTGTCAAGAAGAGGAAAATGGTGCCTTGGGAGCATGGGTTGACTTGCCTGGTTTGGAAAGTCAGGTTTCCTTGAGAAAGTGATCTTTACGCTGAAATCTAAACGATAAATCAGAGTTAGTCAGGAGTTCAAGGAGGGTACGGCATCCTAGGAAAATAAAACAAGTGCAAGGGTCTGGGAGCAAGAGGAAAAGGTGACAAGTCTGCAAGGCTTAAAAGAAAGAAAAGTGGCTATATCTCAGAGAACAAAAGGGCTGACAGGCTCCAGTGAGATACCCCTGTGGAAACTCCAGGGCTAGGTTCAGATTCCTGACCCAGGATAAGGATGCTTTTGAAGGTTTGGGAGCAGAGGTGATATGATCAAGTGCAGCTACCTCAAGTACAGTCAGAGAAGGATTTAGGGGCACCTGTGGCAGTTGGGGTGATGGAGTAGAGGCTTGTGGTCATCTAGGTAATATCTGGGAGTTCCCAGGAGCCTGGAGACAGTGAAGGAACAGGGAAAGGGAATTGACTTGGAAGATTTAGGAAATATAATTTTTTATTAATAAAGGAGAGAATGGGGCTGGGGTTATGGCTCAGTGGTAGAACGCTTGCCTAGAATGTGTGAGGCAGTGGGTTTGATTCTCAGCACCATATATAAATAAACAAATAAAATAAAGTTCCATCAACATCTAAAAATATATATTAAAAATAAATAAATAAAGGAGAGAAAAGAGTCGTGGATGGTGCCACAGTCTCATTTGGATAGCTCAGTGAGGATGATGGTAGTTTACAAGACAGGGAATATGGGAGGAGGAGGAGGAAAGCTGAGAAGTGGGTGGGAACAGTGAATGCAGTTTGTGTCACGTTGAGCCAGAGGTATCTGAGACATCAAGAGGAAGAGGACAAACTTGGACACAGAGGCCTGGAGACTGCAGGGAGGATTGGTGAGAGACATAGGTATGGGAACCTTGCGAAGAAAGATAGAATTGAAGCCACGAAGAGTCTGGGTGAAATGGGCTATTTATGAAAAGAGGAGAGAGCTGCCTTCTGAGCAGTGTTAACACATAAAGACCACATAGGGGAAAGACAACTAGTAGAGATGTAGAAAGGACGTCAGCAAGGACAGTGCCATTGCCATGGAAGCCAAGAAAAAAATACATATATATTTCCAGAAAAATAAGAGAATAAATAGCCAAATGCTATGGGAAATCAAGTTGGACTAGGCCTGAAAACATCTATTATGATCAAGAGGATTGTGGTGAGATCATGGTGAGAATATTCTTGATGGAGTGAAAAGTGTGCAAGACATATTGAAATGAACCAAAGGCCAACAGGAAAAAAGACATGGAAGTTACTTGACAGATCTGAGTTTGTATTTAAATGAGTGCAAGAGACAGGGATCTACCTACAGGAACATATAGAGTTGAAAAGGGGATACCTTCAAACAGCTAGGAGTTGATGAATTAGTTGTATTTGATTACAAGTAACAATGCCTGACTAATAGTGGCTTTATAAATGATTTTTATTATTTATTTCACATAATAAGAAAGATTGGAACTGCAAGATGGCTGTGCTGGCTCAGAAAATTTACTCAATTCAGTTTCTCAATGGTGTTTCCACTCTGCCTTTCTCAGCATGATGGCACATATGTATGCCAGCAGGCTTCCTCAATTCCACATGACCCTATTCAAAGCAAATACAAGTCACATGGTCTTCATTTTCTATCTTTTTATAAGGGAAAAAATTATTTCCCAGACTTTTCTTCACCTCTACTCCTTTAAACTTACTTTAAAAAAATATTTTGTTGGCCAGTACTATGTTATTTGCCTATTTCAAAAATGAACTATATTAGCAAGTGAGAAAGTAGTTGTCAAACTCAGGGGTCTCAAAGGGAGGCATCAGCACCCCATGGGAACTCCTTAGAAATGCAAATTCTTGGGTTCCTTTCCAGTCATACTGAATTAGAAACTCCAGAGTGGAGCCTGTGGTCTTTTAAAGTGGGTTTTCAGGCAATTCTGGTGCAATTTCAAGCTTCAGAACCATTGGTTAGACTAATCAGGTCATCCTGTGGTGCTGGGGAGAGGAGTCAAGTTCACTGGGCTTATCATTTTCTTACAAAAACCAGAGCAAGTTTGTGGTCCAAACCAGAAAGGAGTCTTCTATCTTTAACTGTATTTCACCATCAAGAAAAATGAGCCTATAAATAGAAAGAATGAAAGTGATGTAGCTAGGAAGAGCCCTTGCCTAGCATGTGCTAAGCCCTGAGTACAATCCCCAGGACAGAGAGAGAGAGAGAGAGAGAGAGAGAGAGAGAGAGAGAGAGAGAGAGAATATGAATCAGAAAAACAGCTGAGAAAGAAGAGAGAGGAAAGGAGTCACAAACTCAGTGGAGGAAAGGGCCTTCCCCAGAGGATTCCGATTCCATGCCAAGAGATGCTGAAGAAAAGGGTAGGTGCAAAAGCAGGTAAACTGAGAGAGTGAAAGTTGGATGTTCCATTTTGTTAGTCTCTAGGAATAGAGAGAAAGTTGTCTGCTGAGAGTGAGGAAGATAAAGGTAAGATACCAAGAAGGTTTATAGGTAAGATATAAGATTATATAGGTAAGATCGGAAATTGAGGAGAAGGTTGAAATACTGTGGCATTTGGGCAAATTCATTAACTTGTGATTCTTGGAGAGTGCATAGGATTGTGTGCTGCCCAAGGCCAGGAGAACTGAGTTCAGAACAGAACTTCTGCCTGGTTACGGAATGTGCAACAGGGGTTTTAGGTGGGCGCTCAAAGAAAGTTTGGTAGGCTTTTCTAAAACAATTTGAAAACAAAGTCATTGGCAAAAGTAGTAAAGATCTTGTTAATGAAAGATTGAAGTGATAGACCAAGGAGTTCATGCTGAAAGGGAGGCACAAGGAGGGCTGGTCAACAAGCCCAAAGTGTCACAATGCTGTCACCTTCATTATACATTTGGTAAGAAACATTCTAAAAATAGGCCAAACTGTTTTCACATTCTTAATTAAGAAAATGAATGTCTCATTTGCATTATGCCTTCTTCTTTATCAGAGAAGTTAGAGATTTGTTTGAAGCTGTCACCTTTACAAAGAATTATGGCAGATTTTTCCTTATCACTCAATTGTAAGACATACACAGGAAAATAAGCCAGAGGCTTTAATTTGGCTTACCTTAACTGCCTTTTGACCTGTTCTATTTTTCTTCACTGATGGATAAAAATTTTTACAGACATGATTTTTATAGGCCTTGCACAAATCTTGGTAAGTCATGTGTATAACATGAGGTGGAAGACTGCTTTTTATACCACCAGATTTATCATTTCCTAACCATAGCAGAGAGACAGTCATAATTTTCTGATGTACTTGATAACATGAATGATACTGACACTTTATTTTTACAAAAATAATCTCCTAAGATCTATGGAATGGCTTGTTTGGAAGATGGTGCACTTCTTCCTTATCTGCATGCACAGCAGCCACTGTCTCTCCCAGCTATTGCCCACATTGAACCTGCAGCCTGTTTCTTTCTGCCACCTGACATTTTCCATCCTGGGTTGTCCTAAGAAGTATAGACCATTTGTGCTCACATGAATGGCAAATAATAAGGCACACAGATTTTTCCCTATAAATATCACAAAGTAACTTCCACAACCATAAATTAATATCCTTCTATAAATTCTCATTTCTATTAACAGAATAAGTTTGCTTTCTTTTTTTTTTTAAAGAGAGAGTGAGAGAGGGAGAGACAGAGAGAATTTTAATATTTATTTTTTAGTTTTCAGCGGACACAACATCTTTGTTTGTATGTGGTGCTGAGGATCGAACCCTGGCCGCACGCATGCCAGGCGAGCGCGATACCGCTTGAGCCACATCCCCAGCCCAAGTTTGCTTTCTTAGTAGTCATGTTGATAATAGAGATCACCATTCCCAGGAAATGGGGGAAAGGTGCCATATGTTAATTTACTTATAAACTCTTAGCAGCTGTGATTGTTTGTTTATCATTAGTTGAATTATTGTTCACCAGTATGGTTGATAACTGTTTGTTGCTACTTACATATACATAGGTATTGGAATCCTTGTGGAGGTACTGTGGGTGTTTTGTTATAGTGATAGTTTGTGTCACAGATAAGTTTCATTGAAGGATGAAGAACCTACAGACTCAAGTTCAACATGTGATAGCATAGAATTTGCCTAAAACTGTTCATTTCACGTGGAAATGGCTCTTGTCATAGGACACTGGTGGGGAAGTGCATGAATGTTAAAAGTTAGATAGACCAGGATCCATTTGACCCATTCCACCCTTTGCACACTGTGGAGTTATGGACAAATTTTTTAACTTCTCAAATTTTAATGTCTTCCACCTATAAATAAGGTTACTACTGCAAATATATATTTTATATTATTATCAGAATTGGATGGAATATTTTGAAATACTTAGCACAATGCCTGGCACATACAAAGTACTTGATAAATGTTAGCTGTTATTATGAGCTATAATAGTTCTTAAAATTGGCATACAAATTTGTTTATAGATGTATATAAATCCTTACCTATGTTTGCTGGTGCTAAATTCAAATAAAGTAGTGTAAATTACAAGGTGCTAATGTTGAACATTAATGTTCATTATAGATTAAAACATGAAAATCTCACCTCCTCCAGCAACCCATTTAACCTGGTTGATTAGGAGACGCTCCCTTATGAAAATGATACATTTATGTTTTTAAGTGGGTGTTTACAGGTGTTCAGTTACATTGAGCACAGGCCAATCCTTAGACTAAGGATGGACTTCAGGCCATTTGTAAAACATAAACCATGCTTCTACATGAAAACTATCCTTTAAGTCCCTTGGGTATGGTGATTGTCATTGATTCATATGAGATGAGCAATCTTCTTTTCCAGGCTGTATCATTGGCTTTAGCATTTTAAATTATTAACGTCAATCAGCTAGGAATGCAAGTAAAACTAGAGAGTATTTGGAGAAGGGATTTTGGAAATCCTATCTTTTGCTGTTTGTTGCAGAAACTACAGGGGTTTGAATAAGAGAGGAAATCAAAGACTCCATAGAGATGTGAAAGTAGTCCTAAAAATATTTTTACCTACGTTAGTTAGAAGAAGACAAGAATGAAACCCTTAGATTTACAGATTAAAGTTTTAAAATAAATACGTATATATTAAAGACTGCCACTGTTTGGTATTAGTAAAATGAACCAGCATCTCTAAAATACATAGTAATGATCTCAGGTATTAGTAAGCTGACTCTCCTTTCCAAGCTAACATAACTGGTTAAAGGTAAAGTCAAACCTACATATTTGGATTTAAATCTAGTTGGTCATTGTTGCTCAATCCTGTGCTATGTCTTGGATCTTCATGACAGCTCAGCTGGTTAGAGACTTAACTGTTGAGGCCAAGTCTAAGGATCCAGCTTTCTATGCACAAATTTGTTTTACTCAATTCTACAACCATACCTGACACTTTATTCTTAGCCATTTATCTTCCAGTTGATGCTATTGATTAAAACAGGGGACAGAGCCTGGTAGAGCTCTCATCATTAATGAAAAAATAGTTTAAAGGATATTTCCTTTCAACCATAAGCCCATGATGTACTGACACAAGACAAACAATATATTCTTATTTTAGAATAAGATGTGAGAAGTTCCCCAGTAGCACCACATTCATGAATGTAACCTGATCTGTGCATATAAGCATGAGCAAGTTCAAAAGAATGATCTTAAAGAAATGGAATGGAAGAGATGCATTTTGAAAGTTTCATTGTAATTGTCAAACTGAATAACAGAGATTTTTCAGTGATGATAAATTTGACCAAAAATACATTGCAATGGGAATCCATGTGACACAGTAAACTATAGATGTATTCAGGAAGGCAAAGGGAAGCTAGGGCTTGTAATGACAAATGAGGAGGTTACGTAAGTTGTTTTGAAACAATTATCCTTGGCTATGAGGTTCAATAACGAGGGTGGCATCAGGCCAAGGTTGCATAGGAGGTTGCTGGCAAGATGTCCTTGCCTCATAGAAGTATTTTTTTTCTGTGAGGTGGCAGGGGCCTTTTTACAGGATTGTGGTTCTGGCAGAGACTGTCATACCTCTTGTTATCAGATATTCGTGGATGAGATCCCTTCCATTGTGATTCATCTTGTTAGGATTTGACATAAGTGATTCCATTTTGATTTTGATAACTTTCACATGATGATGATTTGCTTTTCTGACTCTCCTCTAATTTAGAAATTCGCTCTAAATTATTTCTTTCTCCAGGTTTCTATGCAGAAATTACAAAGCTAAAATTTCTTCCTGAATGCAAATGTTCTTGGGGTTTAACCAAGAGTTTGGGGGCAGAATGAAGTTCAGCATGCTGTGCAGAAAACTGGCTCATTTGGTTAACTCAGTGTAGGTGTTACACCTTCATTTGGAAGTGTCATTTTTGAAGATGTAGGTTTAGAAAATTTCAGCATAATTTGAGCAGGTATCCTGAAATCCCCAAACACATATTTGTCAAGAAAGTGAAGTTTGGTCAAGGAATGTGAAGGAAGGGGTGCTGGTCATGGATGGCTCTTGCATGATCCCAGAGGATCAAAGGCCAGCAGTATAGGATGAAATGTATTTCTTGCCTTCCCCCTCCTCCTCCAACACTCTCTCCCTTTTAGGAAAGAAAAGAGTAAATGTTTCCTAAGAGGACAGAATTAAACCTATAGGTTATACTTGCCCATGGTTTGCTAACAATCGATCACACAGAACATTCCTTGAATCCTTGGGTGTTGTTCAGGTGGACACCTCTAGAATTCATTCAGATTCTTTAGAGCATAGGAGGCCCTAATAGCCCATAGTATGGCATAATTCCAATAGGAATCTTCTGTCTATCCTTGCCAACCACACTCTCACTCCCTTGTACTGAGACAAGACAACCTTTCCTAGCCCAGTGGGTTGAAAGCACTGATTTGCTGACACTTTGATATTATTCCAGAGACATGAGTCAAGCCATGGAATTGGCATCAGATTTCCTCAGACACCAAGGTGAGCACTCAGGGAAGGTTGTAGACTTACATTTGATTTCCACATCCATCTTCTCTCTGCAAATTAAATTATTAATTTTCCCACATGCCTTCTTATTTAATGAGAGGAGTGGTGGCCTTTATCTGTGCATGTGTGCAAACAAAACATCACAGCAGGGGCGCCTGCACTGCCCAGACAAGCTGAGGGGTTAAGCAGTCACATGCAACTGTCTTGGTACAGTCTGTGTCATTTGCAAAAATCTGGCTGGCTGTTGGCATCAGAATCACTGGAACATGCAGCAAGGCACCTCCCCACACACATATCCAAAGATGAAAGCTCCTTTTATGAATACAAAGGAAAGATCAAAAGAGGGAAAAATAATGGCATTTAAAATGCACATGTGAAATGCAACATTATAATATGATTGTTTTTCTAGGTTCCATTAGAGTGGCACTATTTTCTGAGACGATATAGTATTGGTTGATTACTTTTCCATGTTTTAGATAATAAATATATCAGCATGATTTTGGATTTGTTACCATCTGAGCTTTATCACATCTGGCTTTTCTAGCTCTTCACAGTAATATCTGGCTAGTTAAATACGGGTGTTAAACTTTCTCTAGCATCACTGAATCCTAGTACCAAGTTCTGTTTGAGCAAAAGACCACATATATCCATGTCAGTTTTTTTCTCATCAGAAGGATTTAAACATGAAAATTTTACATGTTAGCTTTGTTTGTTTAAGGGCCATTAAACATTTTTTTTTGTTTTATTTCATGCTACTTGAATATTGGAATTGCTGCCAACTCTAGAGCAATGTAATTCCTACATCTTGATTCTAGAGTATTGGGTTTATGACTGCATGACACGAACACATTTCACCCTAGTAATTACAAAGGATTTTATATTGTTATTTTAAAGATTTGTTACCGCTTACCTTTGTTTTATAAATGTCAATATCTTCTTTGTGGATCTAAAGTTCACCTTTTCTCAACAAATGGCAGTGATGTCTCCATTTATTAAAATTAAATGTAAACTTCAAGGTTGAGCTGAACAAGGAGTCAGTTTTTGGTGATTCTTTGTGATACCTTAAAAGCTATCAATAGCTCCTAGATTAAGAACATGATAGTCTCTGTAGGTTCCCTCTCCCAACCCCTACCTATTAGTTATTCCAATTTAAAAAAAACCACAATTTTCTGAGTTGTTCCACACTTTAACCTTCTTTTTTAAAAATGATATCACTCAGCAGTCCCTATGAAAAGTATTGATCAATCTGATAGCTACCATTTTTATATTACTCACTCATGCATAATATGGTATATAATATAGAATATCATTTTACATTTGAGAATTCATAGTTATTTCTCTTTAACAACAAGGGAATAAGATTCACTATATAAATGAAAATTACTTTGAGCATTCTGACTTACAAAGGAAGAAGATCCACAGAAATAACCAATCTCACACTGCAACTGGATAGAAGTGGATAATCTGTGTTGATTATAGTTTCTAATAAAAGGGGAAGGTTTAGACAGTTTTTATATATTTTATTTACAATATATTCCTTTGGGAAAATTTTTGTTTCTCTTGAATAGTTCTGTACATTTGGTTTGTGTTTCTATATAAATGTAATTAAATGGACATATCCTTTCACAGTTTGTGGGTGCTTATTAGCTAGGTTTTACTTGAATTTCATTAAAGAATATCTAGCCTTAATTACTTTATATTTTCATAGGACAAAAATTATGTATATTTCATATTTATTCACTTGTAAATACATGAATTACAGTCACTGGGGAAATGAAATGTAAAACCATTGGCTGATTTGGAATAAACCTCAGTATAGTTTATTAACAGTACCATTTGCCTCCACTTTGAACTGAGGTCTCATTTTTCACGTTCTGTTTCAAAGGAGCCCTCTGCTGGACAGCTCTGCGTGATATCACATGCACACACATATTTATATATGATTTATAGGCTATAGTTAATATAACCCAAAAGCCATTTGTGATTGAAACTCTGTCGTTGCAAACTGAATGCCTCACTGAAACCTGTTTTGTCATCACTTTTTCATATTTAATGAACACGCAATTGTCTAAAAATAAAATGTTCATCCTTAAAGTTTACTGTAAATCACTGTACATCAGCATATTCCCACACACGAGATAATCGCACTAAATTAACATTCATTACCAATAATTTTAGTAATGAATTATTCAGCTTATATGCAATTATCACACACATTTCTAAAGCAATTACTTTATTACATAGGTATTCCATGTCATTGATTTTGCTTGTCTGTATGGCATATGTAAATGTAAGGAATCTTTGCATCTATCTTACTTTCAAGTGCAGAGGATTTTTGAGTGTTTATTTGGTTAATATCCTCAGGTCATAAGGGTATATTGTTAATGTTAAATTAATTTCAAGAAACTTGCAGATGTCAGAAAGTGCTATGATAAATTGGGGCAAAAAAGAAAACCTATACCATGGAATTACAGAAATGGGTTGTTTTTCTGAGTAGTTTATCAGTAAGATCTATTATCATAAATTGTGTTTTAAAAGCTGCTGTTATTTTAAAAAATGATAAATAATAACTTCCAGTTACAGTCCTATAATCCGTGGTTAATCTTATCTACAATACAGTACAGGAAGCATCATGAAATAATTCAGTCTTTGAAGTCAGAGAGACTGAGTTCAAATTCTGCTTTTCTAACCCTGAATTATTTAACTCATCTTCAGAAAGGAGTTAGTGAAATAATCTTTGTATGTTGGGGTAAGAATTAATGACATATCAAGTGACCAATACAGCAGCCAGGTAACTATGAAACAAATTGCTAGAATGTTCTCCATACCTGTGGAAGCATGTACCTTATTTCTTAGGTCAGGCTTACTTTGCTTTTGTAAGCAAATAGCAGTTGAAATAGGACTCTATATTCCTCGACTTCATTTTGGTCTTCTGAATTAAGTATAAAGAATAAGTCATGAGAAGTATAATAGGAGTTTTGGGTAATATTTCATCTTGCAGACTTTGGAGTTAGACCTAATTCTAAGTCAAAAACCCTGAAAAACAGTCTATCCTCTGAAATGGCCTAACCAATCTGAGCTATCAGAGTTTTATTCAATACAGACATAGCTTTTTAAAAATATGTTCAAAGTGAAAAGAAATTATTATTTAAGAACAGTTTAGAAATTATTATTTCAAAACATTTCTATGGGTAAGAATGAAATAGAGTAAGGAACAGCATGAATTGAGAGAGTAGTGGTAGGTCACTCCCCTCTTGTTTAGTTTCTGTTCACCCATTAAAATTCACATTGATTCAAATTGATTCTTTCTTGAACATATTTAAGACAATGTTATATAAAGTTTTCTAGTAGTTTATATATGTGAGTGTATTTCTTCATAAAAATATAAACAGAGACCTAGAATATAGTATGAGTTGAGTGAATTTTGTTTGAATAAATTAAAAAATGAACAAGATCATTGTCTTCTAGTGGCTGATTTTGAAATATTTCTCAGTATTTCATAAGTCAATCCAGACTCTCACTAGGAGAAAATGTCCATACACAGCCATTGACTCAAGTAGTTTGGTCATTTTGGGGGTCAAGGGGAGATAGGAGGAAGATGAGAACCTATATACATAGCAACCAAAATGTTTCCAAGATCAAAAAAATTGGGAAGATTGAAAATATTTAATTCAGTGATCCTTATATCTATGACTTCTGCAAAAATTAGGAGTTCAATATAAACTGAAACACATTAATTTTTAATTTTTTCAAAAATATTTATTAACATCCAATTATGTAAACAATGCTGTGTTGGATGTTATGTCTTCCTCATAAGACATAAGAATAAGACTCTTGCCTTTAAGGAGCTTACAGTCCATTTGGGGAAAAGCATCAATTATCATGATTAATAAGTCCCAGGTGTTGTGGGTTAGATCAATGTGGGGTTGTGTCAGTCTTTCTTTCCCAGATGTTCTGAGATTACCCTCTACTTAAAATTTTTAGTTTTAATGAAGTCTTATTTTCAATACTTCTCTTTAAAAGGTACATTAATTTTTAACAATTAAATAATTTAATTTTAATGATATCTTGCCTAAATACATCAAATATCTTCACAGAATTCTGGATTAATATCACATAGTATGCTTGAATTCTTTCACCACCATTAGTGCTAAGATATTGGCTATTATACTGTTCATATGCTTCCATTTCTAGGCAATGAATTATGCCTTGGGATATAATTGGGATTTCTTTACCCGACATTGAAGGCAGGTAAATGATTATGATTAAAAATAGTGTAGGTGATTTTTATTAACCAACATGCTTACACTTATCTCCCATGGTATGTCCTGTCAATCACTTTCAATGTATATGTTATAATTTCCAATGTGTGTAATGTTATAATTACTAGTGCAACAATCATCTTTATTGTCCTTTCAACAATATAGACCTTTCCTCCTTTCCTCCTGTTTCACACAGAACATGATCCCTTAGGCCTAAAAGATGTGTCAGGAGGCCTAGTGAGAGGTCACTGTGACTCAGAGAAGTTACTAGTGCTCTATGGCAATAATTTCACAACCGATTTCAACCAACCACAGAAGAGAAGGCTAGTACATTTGTCAGAACTAAATATCTTTGGGCTTTGTTTCTCTGCAGATACCCAAATGTCAGAATGTCTGGAGTTGAGTCTACTTAGAGAAGGGGAATAGTGGGAAAAAGCATGATGGATAGATGACTTAGAGACGTGACATCTTGCATGTGTTATGAACCATTGTGAAACAAGTCCTAGGCTGACCAGCAGATGCATGCAACTCTTACCTCTAATTAGGACAAACTAATCCTAGACATGAGCTTCAGGAAGAGATTCAACAGGCACCTGGATTTTTTTTAAAATCCACCATAGCTAATTAAGGAGATTAAGAGGCAAATGTGGTGTATTTCAACATACCTTTGAATCTTTTGAAGTTAATATCTTGGACATATAAATTGCTTATTTAGTGATTGTGCCATGTGCACAACAGTGTGTTGGATCACAGAAATGTGAACTAGAACCACAAAAAATTCCTTCCTGAAAATCTCCCCAAATCTATTGTCTTCATCTTCTTTGATTGTATTTAATATTCTGGCAAAGAAAATGTGGGTTTTTTTTTTTAAAGCAGTGTTTCAAGTGCTGCCTACCATTCTATACCCATGTTCCTTAAAGGTCAGTGCATGTATTTGAATTTCCCCTGAATATCCAAGCATTGCTGCATATTTTCATCCAATTTACAGCCTCTTTCATCAGTGTAAACAATTAGTTTTCCTGAATAAATATGTATATTTGGTTCAGATACCCTTGAGGCTCTCAGGGCACAATTCAGATGCATATATGGAAACTGTTCAACTAACTTGCAACTAGTTAGAAATCTGAGAAACCAAGGACATTGACTTTTTTAATGAGGAAAAACAACAACACTTCCTTATTGAAATTCTAGCTGCTATGCCTTGATTTTCTGTTCTGATGTTTTCATTTTGAGGCTAGTCTGGCCCATGCTACCCCAACTTTTTTTTTTTTTTGCTTACTAGTAGGATTCTCAAAGACTTGCTTAACGTAGTTCAATGAGAAGGAAAACATTTACCCAGTAACAGCCTCTGGAGCTGATCACTGTTTGTGAGCCTGGGGGCTGCCGTCTATCACATGTACATCACAGCTACAAAGGCTGCCCAGGAGTTAGATGACTGATATTTATTCTTGTCATTTATTTCTGTAATTCAAAGTTGTATCAGATGATATTATTTTTTATTTTGAATTATGTCTTCTAATTTTTTGATCTCAATAGATTTATCTAATAACAATTGGTTTTAAAAAAAAAAACAGATACAGTGATTCTTAATGTAGATGCTTAAGGAAGGTGGAACCTATTTTTCCAAGTTTGCCTGCTTGGGAGAAAAAAAAAAAAAACAGTGCTGAGAAGGAACCTGATATATCTGTGGCCATAGAGAAAGTCAGGTTAAGAAGGACATGACTTATAATTGAAACCCTTGGTCCCTAAGCTTTTATCCACTTAATAGTTTTCTACCATCTGGATTCTGCAGTAGAGTATTCAACGAATCCAATTGACTGTCCCAAATAGAGTGGCCTTTAATCTTCCCACAAGATTGATAAAGAGAAGGAGAGCCCCTTACTGCACTGGAATAAATAGCCTTTCCTTTTGAGAGGACAACCACTTTGGGACTGAGCTGGGTTGAAGAATGGAAGAGAAAGTGGCATAATTTGACTTTAACTCTATTCAGTGATCCAAATATTTTATATATTTGTAACCACACAGACAAAGTCAAATTGACAGTAAGCCCCAGAACATTCCTATAGCCCTGCAGAAGTCAGGGCTACAGCCAGGGACTTCCCTGTCACAACCACAGATATGGAAGTATTTTAAGAAGCAGGAGATTCTTTCTGATGCTGGCCAAAATCTTCCTGTGTTTCAAGGAAGCCTGTTTCTTTCCCCTTAGCTCACAGCACATGCCCAGCATTTCTATATAGTTGTTGTTAAAGTGTGCAACATTTAATTTTGCCAGGAATCTTATAGTGAAGATGTAAAGGAGGAAAATTAAGCTGAAGGCCCTGAAATATTAACACACTGTGTACCACCGTGGGGAAATAGTATACGTGTGTCAGGCAAATGAAGATAGAAACTGCCTTTAAAAAAAAAGTGATTTTCATTTGAAATTTCCTGATGGATACTGAGCATCAAAAACATGAATGGTGATGTGATTTCATGTGAAATTCCTGATGATTACGGAGCATAAGAAAGACAACATGAACTACAAAGTGACAGAGATCATGTTCTCATCCTGTTTTTATGTTTTAGTGAAATTAAGCAGTGAATATAAGCAGTGTTTCCATAGTGAAGAGAAAGAAGACAGGGAAGTGTGGCAGGGAAGTGTGACTAATGGAGGAGCTACTGATGAGACATACCTTTCCTGGTAGAGTCAGGAGGCACAGGAGACAAAATGTATCAGAGCAAGATTTCCCAAGATTTATACAATGATATGTGTAATGGAGGATGCATTGCAAGGCTGAATCAGAGACTAGATGGGTATTTAGAGGGCTATGGGAAAGTTAGTCAAAAGGTAAAGAAGTACATTGTTTGATGGCTGGACCTTTGCCTATTTGGATTTGTGTGTTAATAATAACTTATCTGGAGTCTTGTATTAGCAATGATCCTACCAGCTCAGGGTAGACATCCAGAATCACTCAGCTATCCTGCCTCTCACTTGTGATCATGCATACATGTAATAATCTTTGACCATCAATTTTACCTTTGGACAAGTACAAGAAAATCACTCCTACTATGTGTATAAGGCTTCTACATTGGTTAACAGATGAAAAAGACAAAATGAAAGGTGTGGTCACATTTAAGATAAATGCTTCTGTTTTGGTGCCTCCAATAAGCAATAGGTCTTAGCCTGTTTTTGACCTGTAGTGTTAAGGTTGGGTAAGTGAAATGTATGCAGGATTTAAATCTTCATAATTGTTGACTTTCCAAACTCACCTAAATTAACAAAGGAGAAAAATAATACCATTTTAGAAAGAGTACTGTTCTATCAAACAAATCCAAAGACTGTACTGAATCTGGCTTTTCTAACACAATTTTACCATAGTCTTTGTGAAGTAGACAGGACATTTGCAGGCAGTATTTATTCTACATAATGGATATGGAAGCTACCTTAGAGAAATTATGGCTGTATATCCATAAGCTACAGAAAGAAAGGGAATATTCACTTATGTGTATATTAAGATGTTTCACAATGCTCTGACAGGGTGAAATTGTGGTTTGCCTAAATAAAATCAACAGTTGCACGAGTGATTATACCTTAAAATTCATTGTGGTGAAATGCAAGAAAAAGTATGAATCCTACTTCTCTGGCTTCACTATGACCATGTGGTGGGATAGAGGTGACCTAAGGTCCTTGGAATGCATTTTCTGGTCAAATTGTGGTCATACCTATGCCCAATCAGAGAATCTTAAGGAAGAATCTGAGTAATGACAACCAAAAATTCTAATGTAAAATTTTTTTTAAAAATATTTATTTTTAGGTGTAGATGGACACAACACAACGCCTTTATTTATTTTTTTTTTTTAACGTGGTACTGAGGATTGAACCCTGTCCCACCCATGCTAGGCAGGCACTCTACCACTGAGCCACAATCCCAGCCCCTCTAATGTAAAATTTTTAAACATTTTTTAAAAATGCAGTTTGGAATAATAAATTAAACCATTCAAAATAAAATAAAATAAAAGTAAAACCTGAAGAATTCTCCAGCAGTTAGTGATAGGAGTCAAGAGCAAGTGTGTTCTAATGAAGGTTATGTTTGCTAGTTGTTTAAAGAGGTCAGAAACTAACCAGAGTGAAAGATTTCCTCCATTTGTCATTCCTTGGGAAAGAAGATAAAAATGGAATGTTAATTTAGTGTTGCAATTAAGAATTCCTGTGCTGAAAGATCTTTTCACAGTTGAACTCCTCACTCAAGCTCATGAGGTCATTTGTAGAGGTGCTAAAGGCATCAGACAGAGAAGTTGGTGCTCTGCCAGGCTCAGTTATGCCGAGCTGTAACCTAAAGATGACAGTTAACTTGAAACTGTTATGGGAGAGTTGCTGAATGTTGAAGCAGATGGAGCCTTTAAAGTGACCCAGCATCCTGTGTTACAAATGAGAATACTAAAAAGAGACCTGATCCTGTTTCAGGTCCTTCATCATTGGTCCCTGCTCCCTTTCCTGATGATACATAGAGGATGTTGAGATGGTGGGGTTCCTCTAGACCAGTTAAGCCTGGTTCTTGGGCTCAATGAGAGATTGCTTCAGAAAAATCTAGTGTGTAATTCTCTGTACTTCATCCTGAGAACATAGGCTGCTTTCTACGGGGTTTCATGCCACAGAAAGCATTGACCATGTATGACTTAGGATAATGCTGCATGATTAACTTTATATGAATTCTTCTTAATAATTAGTTCCATATATTTCTTATAATTCTAAATTTTTATCATTATAGTTTAAAAGCATGGTTCTTTTTCTACTCTGACAGAAAATATAGAAAGTTTGTCTAAAAAAAGCACAGGTAGCTGTTTTTCATACAAACACACCTATTTTATTAAGGATATTATCCTACCATCCCATAGTAATAACTCATTTAGCAAATCTCTACTATCTTTAGATTCCTCATCAGTCAAGTTATAGTATTGGACAAATATAAATTCATTTCAGCTCTAATATACTGCAACTTCCCTGGGCACCAGAAGATTGTGGGATAAAGTTGAGTCATTGTAGACTTACTTAATTTCTGGGTGTTTTACTCCCAGCACTTTTAATTCTCAAAAGAGAATCAGAAAAAAAAGTATACTCCGTGGATGTTTTCTGCAAACTTTGTGTTCACAAGTACACCTTAGCATTGTTAAATGCATCACCTTTCCTAATATAAAACTTTAAAGAGAGATTCGCCAGGCACAGAGGTGCACACCTGTAATCCCCCTCCTGGCTCAGAAGGCTGAGGCAGAAGGATCATGAGTTCAAAGCCAGCCCCAGCAACTTAGCAAGGTCCTAAATGACTCAGTAAGAGCCTGACTCTAAATAAAATACAAAAAAAAAAAAAAAAGGCCAGGTGGGAGGGCTGGGAGTGTGGTTCAGTGATTAAGTGCCCCTGGGTTCTATCTCCAGTACCAAAACTAAATAAATAAATACATACATACATAAATAAATGAAATTTTTAAAAAGAAACATTTATAGAGATATTTGTTAAAATTCTTATCAAATCAAATTTTGGGCCAATATTTCATGTACATTCTGATGTCAAAGCAATCACCTAAAATAAAAAAGCAAGATATAGAACCATAGGGTTGCAGGGAACTTCTCCAGTTACCCAGTTATCATTACCTTTTGTGTAAGAATCCCTTTTGAAATATTCTTGATAGAAGTCACTAACCACTGTTCAAATATTTCCAAGAACAAACTTGTTCCCTTCCAAGGTAGCCCATCCTGTTATTGTACTGCTGTCATTTTTAGAATCATCTTCTTATCTTTCACTTTCTGATTCCAGCTTTGACTTCTTAACCAAACATCTTTTCTCCTAGGAGCTCTCTTCCAAAAGTCCTCTCTTTTTATTAAGTTCTTTTGTGATTTTTCACATGGCATGATTGTAGATTTTTCAATGTACCACTTTATACCCTGAAACATGATCAAATATCCTGATGTGTCCCAGTAGGGTGGAGACTAGAGAGAGGACTTAATCCCTTGATCTGAAAATTTTTCTTCTAACATGGCTTTAAAATCACACTAGCTTCATTTAGCAGCCACATCATTGTTGACTCTTCTCCAATTTTCAATCAACTAAGAGATCCAGATCTGTCATGAGAACTGTAGTCAAGCCAGATTTTCCCATCTTACACTTAAGGAAATGACTCATTTAGGACTTGACATTTATTTCTGTTGACTTCAAATTTAGTTTTCTTTTTCTGAATCTCATTCTAATGTGTAAAGATAATTTTGAATCCTGATGCTTTAACCTCACTCTGAGTTCTCCCCTGACATACATTTCATTTGTATATTTTGGAATGCCATTTTGAAGACATGGAGAAACATATGGAATAATTCAGGATAATGACATGGCAAACCAACAGAAGAGAGAGTTATAGGGTGACACACTTCTATCAATTAATACTATTAATATTACATTCAGTTGTTCTACTAGTTGTAATTCCACTTAATTATTTTATCTATTCAGTTTTCTTAAATTTAAGTCCATCAAATATGATGCTAAAAGCAATATTATAGTTAGAGGAATTATTTGGCTATAAATTTAGCAATTGTATTAGAAAAGGAAAAAAACTGTTAGTTAATTCACCAAGACTTATAGTAGTACATGCTTGCTGGCTCCCAGTGATCACTGATTTCTTTCATAGATGTTCATTAATCATATATTCCTAAGATTACCAGTCATGGAACAGGATCTTTAAGTTATAGTTGTCCTACTGCTACTGCGTGGTGGTGACAGAAACACTTGAAAGCTGGCACTGTGCTTTGCCCAACACTGAACTAGAGAAACCAGATGTTCTGATCTCTCCTGATTTCTCCAATGCTCTCTGTCCTACCTACATTTATTTGAAAGACTTTGGTTAGCAAGGCAGAAGAAAGTGACACAGTGGAGTTTTGTAATCAGAAGCACTCCATATCTCCAGAATCATATTGTGAGGAGATAGAATGCCTCCCCCAAATTCTGCTTTGAACACCATGATACACAGAAGTAGGGGAGGAAAACAGGTAGATATTGCACTTCAGCTTAAGATCAGTCCTGCTCAAATTGTGGAACTTGAATGCATATAATTGGGTACAGTTGTGGAGTTGTTTTTTTTTTTTTTTTTCCTATTGAAGTGGAAGAAATTTGTGTTTGTGGATGTGCATTTGGCTGGTGAAAGGAACTTAAAGGAGAAACGGTAGGCAATAGCAGAGTTGGAGTGAAGCCCAGGTAAAATTCTATAAGATGGTAGAGGATGGTGAGTTTCATAAAGATGAGAAGATAACAGAAGTTTAGCTGCTAATACTTATAGTTTTAGGAGTATGTGTATAATAAATTGTATGCCATAAAACAAAATGAACTTCAAATATTAGCACAAAATTACAGAAATAAAATTAACACACAAAAGTGAACAGTGTACCATACCAAGACTCAGAAGAAGGATGTGGCACACAACATGAAGAATGGTGGCAGAGGACTTGTGTTGACCAAAAGAAATACAACTAACAAATTGGGGAGAAGTTGTACAATCTGTTTAGAATAAAAGAAATGTAAACCCTGAGGAAAAATAATCCTAGAAGGTATTAACACGATGTAGAACATTCGTGTTAAGTAAAAAATAACTGAAGTTGCTATTGGAGAAGATTATAGATGATTGATGGGGGATAAGGGTGATTTCTGAAATCAGATTATCAAATTGAGTAGTGGAATGATAACCTGGAGATGAGGGAACCTCAAATATTAGAATATCTGTTGTGAGTATCATTCCACTAAGAGCAGAGCATCTGATGAATTCCTGCCTTGTAGGCATTTTAACTTTCAGAAAGAAAAGGAAGAAATGTGAATAGATGTGCACTGATTTTCATAGAGTTGCCTTAAATCTCCTTTGAACTAGATATATAAAAGAGAGAGGGGGGGGAGGGAGAGATTATGTTATCTCAGAGTTGGAGGAATCACAAATATCACTCAGGCTACATATGAGCCCCATGTATGCCACCTGGCTTGTAATGGCCCCAGCAGTCCTTGAACATTCCAGAGACACAATCGTCATGAGACAGGTCATTCCATGTCCAATTAATTTAGACTGCATATTCTTTATATTGACATTAAAATTATGCTTAACTACTAGTATAATTCCAATTCCTATGAGCACACAGACTAAAGTTAACTGTTCTTCCTCAAGTCAGTCCCTCAAATATTTGGAGACAGTCACCCTGTTACCCCGAGCTTTTGCTTCCCCTGGCTTAATAGCCCTACTGCATTCTGTCACTCTCACAACTTGTTTTGCATGTTTTCAACCCCCCTCTGGTTTTCTTCTGAACAAAATGAGGAACACTGATCAGATGTAGGCAAGAGCTTTGAGAACAAGCTATTAACATTAGACTGTGGTCATTATCAGAATGAAATAGAAGGTTGGGTATCACCAGGCCTATGCCCCGAGTTTTAGGTATACAGATTCAAAATACACAGTAAATAGATGTAATTCCATTACTAGAGATTCTACAGTGAAATATTTCTCAAAGGGATTAGGAGATACTAAAAGAAGAAGTACTGTTATAATGATCCACATGAGGAAGTACAGAGTGAGAGATATCAAAATAAATGAGAATAGCTAAGCTGGAAGTAGGCTTATTAGTGCAGATACTAAAAGGATATGTAAATGTGGAAGGAGACAAAAGATGGCATGGAGCTAAAATTAAAGCATCAGAATGACTAGATCCCAGAATGGTCTTGGGCTTACATACTTCTAGAGGTAGCAAAGTAAGTACAAGTGTGTAAATTCACACATCTGCTACAAGAGAGTAAATCAGGAAGGGTCAGGGACATTTAATAGGCAAGTTTATGCCGCTCCTGGAGCTGCTTGTGTGCTGGTTCGGTGCGGACCTGGTACCTCTTTTGTGAAGAGGCAGCTGAGGAGACTCCGGCGCTCGCCATGGCCGACGAAAAGCCCAAGGAAGGAGTCAAGACTGAGAACAATGATCATATTAACTTGAAGGTGGCGGGGCAGGATGGTTCTGTGGTGCAGTTTAAGATTAAGAGGCATACACCACTTAGTAAACTAATGAAAGCATATTGTGAACGACAGGGTTTGTCGATGAGGCAGATCAGATTCCGATTTGACGGGCAGCCAATTAATGAAACAGACACACCTGCACAGTTGGAAATGGAGGATGAAGATACAATTGATGTGTTCCAGCAGCAGACAGGAGGTGTCTACTAAAAAGGGAACCTGCTACTTTACTCCAGAACTCTGTTCTTACAGACCAAGAATACATTCTCAATTAGAAAACTGCAATTTGGTTCCACCACATCCTGACTACTACAGTATAGTTTTCTTTATTCTTTCATTTTCCCCTTCCCCATTCCTTTATTGTACATAAAGTAACTGTTGTATGTGCACAAGCATATTGCATTTTTTTAAAACTAAATGGCCAATGATATGTTTTGATTGACATCAAATGGAGATGGGATGGGGAAAAATACTGGTTCTGTGAAAATATCCCCTTTCTCCATTAGTGGCATGCTCATTCAGCTCTTATCTTTATATTCCAGTAAGTTATTTTGCTCTCACTGTTTTAACAAAAAACAAAACAACAACAACAACAAAAAACCTGAACAACATAAAAATCCTTGCATACCTTGTTCGATTGGAGAATTTTAATGTTTTTCATTTATCATTGTAAGACCAAGGACAATTTTATAACTTTTTTGTACGTAGCTGTTACATGTAGGGCAATTTGTCTTTAAGTAGGGGTAAATTACTCTTAAAAAAGATTCCTATATAGTTTTCCCTTCAAGTCAAGCGTCTTGTTTAAAACTTCTTGTTTAAACTTCTTGTTTAAAATGAAAAAAAATAATAGGCAAGTTTATGAATTACCTGATTATTAACCACCTGATTGATATATAGAGGTAAAATAGAATTTTTCTTTCAGGTTATCAAGAGGAGAATATAGGAAAAAATATATATTTAAAGAGCCAATAGCATTATTAAAAAGAAACAAAGAAATTGACATGGTGTGTATGTATGCATGCTTTTATAAAAATCCCTCCATCTTTAGCCAGCAGAGTGAATTATAAATCTTTTTCACAATTAAAAAAAAACATTTTTTAATTTAAAAATCTGTTAACACTATTCTCCCAACCAGTTTTCTCAGACCAACTCATAACCACAAAGGGGAAAATATTCCCCCAAGATCTCCAGTTTTAGGCTCAAAGCTAAAGCCTCTAGAGGCAATTTGAAACACTTTATATAACTACCATTTATTCTCACTACAATCAGCAGTAGTGGATAGGAGTTGGTAGATTCAATGGGATATCTTTTTCAGAATCAATGAACTTAATTAGTCATGTTGAATCACACTCCCACAGCTTCTAAAGAGTCACCAACTGCCCACTAGCCTTGTTTCTGTATTGCCTGCAGAGGGAACCTCCCTGAGCTGAGGCCTGTGCCTCCTCTTTGGGTAAGAGACACTAAACTTTCTTCAGAAGATTCAAATTCACCTGCAGTGGGCAGTGCCATTTATAGGTTTTATGACTTTAGTGGAATCTAGTTTTCTCTTCCCTTTTCCTCTATGATAGCTTCAATTCTCTAATCTTCTGATGTTCCATTTCATTCAACATCAACCCCGCTGAAATCTTTTTCTTCCAGTTTTCATCTTGGATTATTTTTTCCATCTTCTCTAGGAACACTTCATCCTTTCTAATAAGCTAGAGACACGTAGATAGTCCTCAAACTCCTCCATGTTCCTTATTGGAGAGTTTTCTCTCATTTTTCCCTCAAAGATGGGGAAAATCTTGTCACCAGTCCTAAAAGAAAATTCTTAATTTAGCTCAATGGTTTCTATTAAATCATTAAATCACCTCTGAATAGTCCTAATTTATTACTTAACTGCTTACAGAATTTACTTTCCAAAATCTTTATGATTTTATATAAATTCTATTCATGTTTTCTATAACTTTAAATTCTGAGGACAAAATCTATAGGCTTATTCATATATGACCTGACAAGTGTTGAAAAATTTGAGATGAATAATTTTTCCTACTACCTAGTATTGTCTAATATCATGTTGAGGCTAAAAGACTATGTTTGAGACTTATAGTAAGTTCATTAACTAATACAGCTACATTTGTAAGTAACCATTCATTGTGCAATGCATCTTACAAATATTTACTAAATAGCAGTATGTACCAGATGCTATACTGAATGGTGGGAAATACATATAAGCAAAGCAGATATATTTGTTTAAAGGAGTTCATGGTCTTCCAGGAAAGCGGTAGAACTGTAATAGCAACCCAGTGTGCTAAGTGCTATCACATGGGTAAACACAAAGAACAGTTGAATCCCAAAGCTTGACCACAGAGCCTTGGAGAGTCTTTATGTAGAGGGTACTTAAGCCAAGTTTGGACAAGTAGATAAGATGTTACATGAGTGAGAGAATTCTAAATGTTAGAAATATGCAATGGCACAGAAATACAAAAGAGCACAGCATACTGTGAAAGTTATCATACAATCTGGCTAGGGTCTAGATTTTGTGGGGTGTGTGTGACGTAGGAAGAAGAGTTTTGGCATAGCATGAACCTGTTGGGCCTCGTATCCTGTGCTAAGATACTTGAAATTTTTATTTTAAGCTGGAATTTTTTGTTCAACTTAGAAATGCAATTATACTGCAAAAAGGACTTTGGATATTAGAGCAGAATGAGCATTTTGGATGAAGAAAAATAGCAAGGGCTTTGAAACTAAGGTAGTAGTGGTGATAACAGAGAAAAGATGGATTCAACTGGGGACTGAGTAGATATGCAGGTGGTGAAGGAACAATATGACTTCAGCATGTCCAGGAAGAATACTTGGGTAGATAGTGGTAATGACAAATATGAATCATGTAAGAGGATGGCATAATTAGGGGAAATAATTAATTCACTTGAGGAGATAAAGAGTTTGAAGTACCTTAAAACATATAGTTACAGAGGAGCTGACTAGGGTTTGTAACTTAGAAAGCTTAGAACTGCAGATGTGAATGCCATATAAATTTGTGTAGGTTGTAGTGAAGTTTTTGGTCTTTGGTAAAACCATTCAAAAAGAATAAAATGTTTTAAGAGATGAAAACCAAGGGCCAAGAATCCCAGGTAATTCATAATTTAAGAGCAAAATGGATTTCATCTCTGCAGGAGATAGGGCAAGGATGGAATGGGGATCTTGAAGAATGTAGTGGAGTTTGGAATGGCAGCTGGAAAAGGAGCTCAAAGGGCCATGTGAAAGAATGGCTGAGAGCAAAAATGGTACTGATGGTGCTGAGGGTACATCTTAGTTTGGACACATGCATTTTGTATCCCTTATGCAGTAAGCTATTCTGGATATACAGTCCTGCAGCTGTCTCTACCACCTTAATAATGTTTCTGACTACCATCATTCCTATTTGGCAAGATTATTTTAAATTCTGAGACTTTCTTGCAAGGAAGACTCCTATTTACACCCAAAGTTTGGTGATCTGCAGTTCCAATGAGAACTATCCTTTGCCATCATCTGGATCCATGATGAAATTGTCAAAGAACACCTGATCAAATGCTGCTGCAAACTGCTGTCCCACCTCCAAATCTCTGCACAGATGTGGTTGAGAAGGTAGCAGCATCTCAGCAGCTGTCCTGGCTTGGTCAGTGCAGCCTATGAGTGAGCAGCCAAAACCTGTGAGCACCAGATGCCAGCTAGGCCCCAGAGAAGCCTGAACCGATCTGATTAGAAAGAGAAAACACTGACAAGTTTGTGGCCCAAATAATTAGCAATGGAAATGAAGTGACACTTAAAAAGGAGAAAGAAGAGAGAAAAAAATTTTCAAAAGGAAGAATTCCTGGATGCCCAAAGACAGCTAACCATCCCAACCACACTACGGCCTAAAGACACAAGTACAGGTGGCACTGTCTGCTTTGTGTCTACAGGAAAGAAACTGCAGGAGATCTGAACAGGGTGTAGATTCACTCCAAGGGTACGACTCTATACTAACTTCATCCCCATATTTGGGGAGTTTTCTGGGTTTGTGGAATAACCTATATCTCTTAGTGCAAATATCAGCAAATTATATCCCAGAGGCTAACTTCAGCCCTCTGCGTGTTTTTAAAAATAACTTTTTATTGGCACCCAGCCACACCCATTAATTTATGTACTGTCATGGCTGCTTTCATACTGTAAAGGCAGCATTGAATACTTGCAACAGGGAAATCATGGCCCGCAAAGTCTAAAATATTTACACCCTGGCCCTTGATAGAATATGTTTTTTGACCCCTGTTTTAGTATGAAGACATTTTAGCTTGAGAAACAGCTGTGCCTAAATTCATCTTATGTGGTTGAACTACTCTATAGCATAAACACACACACACACACACACACACACACACACACACACACACAACTGAGAATTTAAATGGCTAAAAAATGCAATCTGCATTCTGACTCTGAATTATATTTTTTAAATGTTGCATAGACTTTGTTTGGATTACCCTCTTTCCCCACCCCCCAGGCTCTGTCTTAATCTTCCCAAGTGAAATCTGTCCTTTGCTTCATGTTGTCTTGTAACTATATTTCAATAGCACTTAATCAGTGATAAAACTGCTTTGATTTATTCCCAGCTGTGGATATTATTGTTGAAATCTGTGTAAGTGTTCCAACGTGTTATGATTGGAGCAATAGCATTTAAGAGTCCAGAGGCAAGTCAGAAAATTAACAACTGAGTTTTCTGATGCCTAAATTAACTGCACAGACATCGCTGAGTACAATGAGAAAGTTCTGAGAAACTTACTCGGCAGTATGTGAAGTGTGGAAATGGCTCACCCATTAAAAGTATTACATCGTCAAAACAAGTTCTCATTGGATGTACTTCCCAAAGGCAGCACCACAGTTTCGTATAAAGACAGCTGGCTGCTCTTTTCTTCGGGGACACTTTTCTTTATGCAACATGTAGACTGTGATGCTATAGCATCTAAAATGATATTTCTCAATTCCACATCAAGGCTGAGCCCCAGTATGTGCCTTGTGGTGGGCTTTGCCGATGCATCTGCAGTGATCTTAAAAGTGCAAAACAAAGCAAGGAACAAAACCCCATATGGTTACAAAAGCAGTCCGTGTTCATTGCAGAAAACTTAGACTAAAGAAAAAAAAACATGAAAAAAAGTGACCCATAAGTCCTTGCACCTAGACATAACAACAGTCTAGTGTGTGATCTCCATAATTATATGTATTTTTAAATTCCTGTATTATTTGTGAAATGAGCTAGATTCTGAAAACAAAATGTGAGTCTAGGTGACATTTGGAAGAGTGTGTTCCCAGAGTTTCAGTTCAATTTCTGCATTTTATTTCTTTATGTAAGACTTCATTAAATGCTATCATTATATCACTGGCAGATTGTTTGTAGTTTGAGTTGTATGTTAGAGTTGGCCATGACATTTCCTTATTTGTTCTTTTTCTAAATCTCAGTTTGTACAAATCAGGGAGTGAAGTCTTCAGAGCATATTTTAATTGTCATTGGTTTTCCTCAACTCTCTTCATTTATTGCTTAAAAGTATTCTCAAAGCAAGGTATGTTAGATGGTAGCATTGAATGTCTTTGTTGCCAGGTGTTTGCTGGACTGGAGTTCTTTTTTTTTCTGTATATATACACAGAATATTTCTTCAGAAGACAAATCCTTTGATGTCTATAGGAGCTCTGTAACTGTCATGAGTACTTTTTTATTTGAAATAATGACATTAGATCATTTCCTAACAGAGCTGAAAATGGTCAACCCTTACATTCTTTAGTCTTACTCCATTGTGGTGGATTCCCAGCCAGACTCTGAGCTAATGAAGAGCCAAGATTACATATTTTATCTCTGAATCACAAATTCATAAATCTCTCTCTGACACATTAAAAACATACTTAATAAATATTTGTAAAATAAAGGAGAAATTACTCACCCAAGACCATCTACTTATAAGGTGCCAGAATTGTGTCTCCTGACCTGACCTTTGCATTCCCTGTTTCCACTTATGCCATCATACTATAGTGGTTAGGAAAGCAGGCTTTCAAGTTCAGAGTCTCTAGGCACAGTGAAATTCAGATCTGAGCTTCTTAGCTATGTGGTATGGCCTTGGTGAAGTCTGTGGACCTTAGTCTCACCATCTGTGAAATGTTGGCTATATTATATAGACCCTACTGTGCAGGGCTATTGTAGCTGAAACAAAATAATATCCTGAAGTGCTTTGCCAATCTTAGCTTTTATTTTCCTCTCTCAGTCATCCCAATATATTGAAATAGACTATAATGGACACTTTATAAGTTTAAAAATGTTTTAACAAGATAACAAATATTACGAACAGGCATATGCTATGAGATTATGATTCATTATTATGGTTGCTTTTAGATTTATTTCCCTTCTTAATTACAAATGAATAGACACTTGGATAGTTCATATGACCTGGCTAGTTCTTTTTGCTTGTTATCTTGTGCTAATTTTAAAGAGAAATTGAGGAATAAGGAAAGGATGTAAATCTCTTTAAGGCTACTCAAAATTATAAGCAGTAAGAAATAAACATTTTATATCAAGGTTCTTTGCTAAGTATTCATACAAGTATCATTTATAAAAGCAAGCTGAATGTGGGTTTCTACAACAGGTGCTATTTTTGCTGAAGTCTGCTAATAACCTCTGCATTAAGTTCATAATAAGATTAAAATCTACTGTTCTTAGAAAAAGAAGAGTTGAAAATGTTTTGCAAAAGCCCTTTCATCTCTAATGTCAACACCCCCTTAACCCAGAACTCTGTTGAAGCAAGAGCCAAAATCTATATAGGTCTAATTGTGAGTGGCTTTGTGAACAAGCACACTCAGATAATAAGGAAATTAAAAGGTACTCCAAGCACCCCTGCTCCCAAACGTGGACTCTGAGATGGTTTGGCAGTTGTCACAGCAGGTTGAACCTACATACTTAATGTTTTTAAGGAAAAGGAGCTGAATTTTTAAGGACATTGCCCATTGCGTTGCTTTAATTGTAATCCTGAAGGCAACTGGATTCATTAATGAGCATAATAGGATTAGATGTTTTTTTAAAAAATGTTCTAATCTAGTTTCAGAGGAACTCCTCAAAAAGTAAACAAAAACTGCTGTATGCAAACTTTCTGAAGTGATAGTATGGATAGTATCTGTGCAACCAATGGTCATTACAAAAATTTTGAATTGTATGTGTCCCAATTCAAGATTAAATAGTCTCTGCAGTTGTAATGTTTGGGATAGTGTGGTTTCTTACTGGATAAAAAAAGAAGAGAAGTTAGATAACTAAGAGTGACTTTCTACTTTGCTAGAAGGTACCTAAAAACGAAATACTCCTCAGTGGCAGTGGCTGCTGATTCTGTGCCCAAGCCTGTGAACAGGTTCCTTTTGAAGGAGCCAGGCAAGCTCCTTCTAGGCTCCACCTCTCTCAGGTGTGCCTGCCTCTCCAAGCTCCCGCTGCTCAGTGAGGTGAAGAGTGCTTGATCTTTTCCTTGCTTGTCTCAGCCAGGGGTCTATTGTTAAGACCTGCCTGAAAGCTGGCAAAATGACATTCCCTGGTGTGATGGAGTTTTAATGTAAGATTACAACCATAGATCAAAGTGAGGAGGACATTTGGGCAGGGGCTCTTAAGAATTTTAGAGCCAGAGCATAAAAAAGATAATTATGCTATATGATTTAGGGTTGTTTCTGCATGTGTCACTCACGAGCAAGGCTTGTCCTCTGGATTATAAAGGGCTTTGGCTTTTTTTTTTCCCTTCTCAATATTTCTTATTATTTGGTATCTAGATGTTTTTTTTTAAAGGCTGTGATTAAAAGAAACCAGAGATATTCTATAAATGACTTTTCCTGATTATGATGATCCACCTTTGAGACAGAGAGAATATTCCAGGTTTGCTATCCATGAATTCAAGAACAAAAAGGAGAAAAATAGGGCCAGCGATCTATACTGTCAAAGTTCTTTTTTTCTGACTTCACCAATTCAAACTTGAAAATAATTCAGCTCTAGCTGGACATCAGTTTACCATTTCCTGTTGACCTATTTTTTTTTTAAAAAAAGTGTTGAAATAACAAAATCATTTAAATTTAAACCGACTTTTCAGATTTTGAAATTTTGGAAGAGTTTATCCCTCCTAATGAGCTGATATGCATCCTGCAGTTAACTAAGGGTGGTTTGGCCATGGTTCCAGGGACTAACTTCTATGCTGTTATGATTGATTCCTTTAACCAAGTTTTCTGGAAAGAATATTTTTTTCCTATTTGGCTTTTTACCTACATAATAGCAGATGCATTATTCTATGTTTTCTATACTTACCGTGCTGATGAGTATTTGTTACACTAAATTGTCTTCATAAAATTTGTTTTGAAACTTGAAACATTTCCTATCACAGAAGAAATACATGATCATATTCTTTAAAAAATTAGCAAATCTGAAAAAGTGAAAGAAAAAAATTAAAATTACCCTTAATTTCCACAATCATAAAATAATTTGCTTTTAACAATGCAATTAGTTAACTTTCTATGACCCAACAATAGGACAGGAATAATAAATAGACCCACCTATAACTCCGCCTCCCGACGAGGCTGTGAGTATACAACATGTTACTCTAAGAGCAGTGTTCAGCATAGCACCTTTGAGTTTATCCAATCCAATTTCTCCTTGGGAGATTTGGGATATCAGCTAGGAAGTTGGGGAATTCTTTTATGCTGTTAACTATTTCATTTTCTACCTTATAACTGACTGAGTCAGGAACTCCTAGATGGATGTATTGGGGGTAAGCAGGGGAGAAGTGATTCTGATGCCTGTTGACTGGACCCACTGAGCTGCCAAATTGCCCCTCACAGGGGAGGAAGGGAAGTGTTCTAGAGGCCTCAGGATCACACCAGTTTCTGCTGGAGCTGGAGCAGAGCCTGGGTCTCTGAATTGCAACCTCAGGGCTGCTTCTACCAGGCAGAGAGCCACTGTACAAGTCTACAGAGATAAGCATTTTGCCTGAGTTTAGCAGCATGATAATCTGTTATATCCAGACAATTGCTGCAAATAGTATTCCATTTTTAAGACAGACAGTAATGCTTGCTAGCAGGTAATTCTGGCGAGCAAAATAAGGGGGAGGGGCATTTGTTTACATTTCAAAGCATTCATGTTTTACTAACTCATTGTGATCTTTTCTCATCAGTCTGAATTAATGAAATTTTACTTCATTTCAGCACCTAAATTTGCATGAATTTGAGTGAGGGTAGAAAAAGAAGTGTGCTATGAATTTAAAACTTTTTCGGTGTGTGCCTTACAGTGACATTCTCTGGGCTTCCTTGCATGAAGTGGTTAGTCTCTTATGGCTGAGTGTTCAACCCAAGAACAGGCAGCAGAATGGAGCAGTCTCATATCATTCCTGGAAGCTCAATCTTCTCATAAAAATATTTCAGATACCACCACATGTGGTAAGTTGACCTGTGTTTGAAGACCTACGAGAAGAGAAAGCCAAGTGCCCAAAGGCTGAGCGAGCTAGCCTGTGATGGGGCAATTTGTAATGTTTCTAACTATTCCAGGTGCAGCTACAATCTTGTACGACACTACCCTGGCCACCGCACATGACTGATTCTGCAAGGATCTTTGCGTAGGTGTTTAGATGTTGTATCGTGTCTGCCTGACATAAACTAATGATGTAGACAGCTAAACATGGTGACATGATTAAACAGGATGTTAATTAGTGGCTCCTGGAAGAGTCTCCATCCTTCCTTTTAGCAGCCTTTGCTATGCATGTGTAAAAGTTAGAAATGGCTGTTCCCTGTATAGCATCTGCTAATGGCAATGGGATTTAAGAGAAAAAAAGCAGTTAAACCACCGAGTGAGACATGTCAGGTCCATCTTCTTGTCCTGAGGGTTGGTCCAAAACTATGTCTTTGCAGGAAGGAATATGGCAATTTTCCTGCAGGCAGTAATCATTTGTACTATTACTTAGTTGTCAAGTATTGATGATCCCATTTCAATCAAACATATCTCATCCAGAGAGCTTTTGATGGGAGGAATTTTTGGAAGGGTTTAGGAGGGTTAAATCTGTGAGACATGGCTTCCATCTGGAATGCATTAGCTACAAAGATTTATTAGTCAGAGTGCCTCTGCATAATGTTCCATGGAAAGCGGGCCCTGTATCTAATTTCCAGCATGATGTCTATATGAGGAGTGATCTTTGAAATATCATAGGTGACATTCAAGTTTGTTATAAAAATAGTAAATGCCCAGGATTTTCATGGCGGCTATTTTAAATCCCTCATGAGGGCTGCTAAGCAGGTAGTTGATTTGTTGACAAATGATAAAACTGTAGGAATAGCAACATGCATGAAATTTTAAAATGGGGCAGCCCTTTGAAACAGAAGAAGACTATTAGGAAAATTATGAGCATTTAGTGTTTTCATTTACCCTTTCTCGGGGCAAGATAACATTAGAAAATAATAAGATCTGTATTTAACTAAGTAAAGAAGTACATCCCCCTTTCTGATGAAAATCATTTTTAAGAGCTGGTGTTATTGATCAGTATGTAAGGCAGGGAAAGCTGTATAACATCTCATATGTTAGATGGTCTGAGACTACATGTTTCTCAGCTGTAATGTGGTTGGTAGAAATTAGAAATTATGGGGTGCTAGAATCCCAACTCTACGGATCACTGCATGGGAGGAAGGAAGAACGAAATGAGAGTAAGGTTGAAGTTGGGTGGCAGAAATCAGGATCAGAGAGCAGTGATACCCCTCCACTTCATGCTGAAAAGGCAGCTCAAACCCTGTGAAACACTTTCTCCTCCTCACCTGCTCTGTTGTGGCTTGCCAATGTAAAAGTACAGCCCCACTAAAGCCTTTTATGCCATCAGGAAGCAGCACTGATTTAAGGTGACTTCCCTGGCTCTGTCATATCTTCCTAAAAGCAAAGGGTAAAGGATTAATGCCAGGTGAAGAGTGAGCCGTCGTCCAAATATTTATCTCTGAATTTAGGTCACACCACAATGCCCAGTTGTGTCATTCCCTCTCAATGTAGGAAAATGTGTTCTGTATCCTGGATACAAGTTCAGTACTGAATTGTTCTCCAAGGGTTACAAGAGAAGTGCTGGAAGCTCAGAAATTTTCTTTTACCCTGGTATTAGGCATCTGTGCCATGGGGCAGCTCTGTGCCAGACAACGGAATTGAGAGTGAGGGAGTGCTAGCCACAAAATGCACGTTAGAGAGTGAAAAGAGGTTTCACCACAAGACCTCAAAGAGCAGGCCTCTGGCTTTTCACTTTTTAGGTGAACATTTACAGGGTCCTGAGCATGATGTGCTTATTTCTCTTCTGCATCTGCTGTGTATGCTAAGGACACAACTGAAGCAATGTCTCAGAACTACAGAGGAGGACACATTCCAGGACCCCACTTGTGGTCAAAACTTTGTTAGCCAGGATGACTTGAAGATATTAATTTCTTGTGCTTTCCATCTGGCAAAGTGCTGTGGGGTCTACACACACCCATGTTCTGTGCATATTTTCCTGTGCATACTTGTACTCATTGGGTGTGAGTCCTGCATGTTTTCTGGGTTTGCCTTGGCAAGAGCTATGGGATGGTGCCAGGTCTCCAACCAGCTGAGGCCTCTCTTGTAGCACCCCCAGTTAGCACCCGGCACACTCCTTGTCTGCAGAAACCTTGTGTGTTTACCAAGGTCTGACTGTGTCCTGAAGTCTCTGCACATGATTTAATTTGAAGTAAATTAAAAACAGGAAAAAATAAATAAAATTTGACAGGTCCCCAAAGACACATTAGTTGAGCCATCTCTACTGAGGCCTATATTAGAGATACTTCTAGGACACAACTATTGTGGAAGTTTTTAATCCAAAAAGTTTGAATATTATAATAAGACCACCTTTGACTTGGTTAATTATTCTCTGATGATATTTTCATGAATTTCATTCTCCACCACCCTACCCTGTTGTTTTCATTCATTATATATTTATTTTAGACAAATAAAGTCCTGAATAATTTTCATATTTGCTTAAGAAAAACTTCTTTTGATTCAAGTAATATCTTGTTTTTAAAGTTTTAGTAGCATAGAATTATATTGTGTGCGTGTGTGTGTGCACGCGCGCGTGTGCACGCGCATAATATAGACTAGAGTTTATGGAAATATCCAGAAGAAAATCCTAAAAAGATTTCATGGAAAAATAATCAGTTTTTCTTTCATGTCATAGTCTAGGTTGTTTCTGGTGTTTTGAATCACTTTAACTTTTCTCTCTATTGATAGTGGTTAGTAAATTGATATGTCTGAGATTTGGAATTTCTTTTAGGTCTCACACACACAAAGAAATACAATGAATTTTTGTGAGCAAAGGTCTATGAAAAAAGATCAGTTTCAGCAAAAATTTTCATTATAGCTAAATTCTTGAAAAGGGAAGTATAACATTATAATGTCAATTGTCATATATAAGACAGAAATTTAACATTTTGAATGAGATTTGACTTTAAAAAGCATCAGTCACAGTCATGTCATCTATCCTTCTAAAGGAATTTTTTTTTTTTTGTACCAGGGATTAAACCCAGGGGCACTTAACTACTGAGCCACATCCCCAGCCCATTTTATTTTTTATTTGGAGAAAGGGTCTAGTTATGTTACTTAGGGCCTCACTCAGTTGCTGAGACTGGCTTTGAACTTGCCATTTCCTGCCTCAGCCTCCAGAGCTGCTGGGATTACAGGCATGCACCACCATGTCTGGCTCCAGGGAAACTTTTTGCCTGGATGCTCTGTGATATATCAAAGAAATCTTCTCCAGTCATTTCAGTCAATTCAAGAATAATTAGTTAGGTGGCTAACAAGAGAAAAGAGGGGAGAAAGGCTAACCTGGCTGTTTAATTGGCTAATTATATGAGTTTCATATGTAACCATGAGATAAGGAAACTCTAAAGTGTTATACAAACATAAGGTGTTTTATTGATTAATTTAGCCTATGAGAAAGTTCTCAAATTTAGTTAATTGAATATAATAATCCTGAAAATCTCCAGTGGAAATAATCAACAGCATTAACTATAGGGGCACTTAAAATCAGTATCACCTCAGTCATTGAGTCAAGCGGAGATCAATCAGTTTCTCTCTCTGATTCATTTATAAAACAAGAATAATAATTCTATCTCATCATGTTGCTAGGAAGTTCAAAGGAGCCTTTTGTAAAAGGTAACACACCAAAGTTATTTTCTATTTTGTAAACTTAATTCTCTCCTCTTTATGGTGGCATATGGTATCTTTATCACTGATCCATAAACCCACCCTGGTTGGGTCAGACTCCTTCCTTTTTCCAGAAATGCCCAAGAGCCCTGTTTCCTTCATGTATCATTCTTCATTTTAATGGTCAGCTCACACTCTGTCATACTTGCCAGACTATGTATTCTTAGGGATAGAGATGGTTTCTGCCCAGTGCCTAGCATACTTCCAGCACATAGTAGTCATTCAATAATTACATGCTAAAGGAGTATGGAAAAACTAAAAGTAAGGTGACTGCTGGGTCCTCTTCTTGCAGGAATTTTATAGGAGCTTCAATGGCCCATTACAAGTATAATAACTCTGTTATGAGCATACTATTTACTATTTTGTATTTAATTATCAGTGAGATTAGTAGTGGAAAGGAAGTTTTTATTTGTTTTTGTTCTTACATGATGAGGATTGAACCCAGGTCCTAATGCATGCTAGGCAAGTAATCTACCACTGAGCCACATCCCCACCCTAAAATGTTGTTTCATAATTGCTTTTTTGACTGCAGGTATAAATGGTCCCTTTGTACTCTATTGTGCTGGAGTACAAGCTAGGCATCTCCATATTTTAATCCTCACTTCCTCTGGGCAGGGTGCATTGTATATACTGCACAGCCCTGCAAAGCAACCCTATGTAATCACATTTCAATGTAGGCTTACTTTAAATTATAATAAGAAAAAAAGGTGGGTGGCAGATAAAAAATAATGTGTGCAGTAGCATTAAAACAAGTAATATAACTCTAGGTTTATATCTATGTGTTTTATTTTACACTTTATTTTCTAAATATGGTAACTAGGTAACTCCAGGTTATACAAGTAAATGTTTGACTTTTGCACCTTTAGTATGTATTTATTTCCTCAAAAGCTATTATTTTTCCCCACAAAAGGATATTCTTAGGATTTTAATTTCCCTGCAATATCCAAAATTTTTTAAGTCCTGATTATTTTACTTAATAATAATGCCTATTTCAGTAGACCTACTGCCTCCCACTCTTCTATGCTCCACTTTCTCTTACATACTTATTTTTCTCCTTTAGTATATCCTTTTCATTATTGTTGTTTTATTTTTGGCCTACCAGACTTTTTATTCATATAATTGAGTACATCTAAAAACCAACAGGCAGCACACAAACCCATCACCCACAGTCCAGATGTGCTGACAGACTAGAGAGTGAGCCCTGGTAAGACCCTCAAGATCACTTCTGTTGGTGTTGTGATGAATGATGTGGAAGAGTAAGAAGATAATGATATTGGCCTAAAACATTTTTTAATAAATTCTCTATGAGTTTTATTAAATATATCATCCCCTATGTTTTAATGAAAAGTGAAAGTTGAGCTAGCCACTATATAAAGACTCTCTAAGGTTAATGTATTAATGACATTGTCAATAAAAACTGCTAATAATTAAATATTTTCAAAGCTTGACTCATCATCATTTATTCACTAATATAAGCCTTTTGTTAAAATATTTGTGTTGTCGTTGTTTAACAGTAGAATCATGGAACACTCTCAAGTTATCTTCTGAACACTCTCAAGTTATCTTCTGATCTTTTTTGTCATTTTTTTGGAATTTTAATGCTGATCTAGCCAAAAGAGATAAATGTTTGTCTGATTTTGAATAACTTTTAGGGTCTTGGAGATTCAACTGAGAAGCCTATATAGCCTATTTTGGTGTTGTGGAAGATGATTTCTGTCAAAATCATTTCTATAACTCTCCTGCCTATTTCAATAAGACAGCTTTGCCCTGGTATTTAAAAAAAAAAAAAACACCTTTTGATTTGTGACATTCTACAGGATTGTTATTGTTAGACAACATAGCTAACACCTATATAGACAGTATGGGTCAAATACCTTAAATATATTCATGAAAGGTTTTTGTAAAAGATGTTGTAAGTTCTGGGGGGAAATCACACCCTGATGGGCATTAGGGAAGATTGTGTGAAGGAGGTGACGTCTGGTCAGGATTTGTATTCCCTGTGTGACTTTTAGCCTTAAGCAGAACCATTGCCATGTTTACACTAACTTTCAGAAGGAGGTTTCAGTTTGAAACCTGAGCTTGCGTTCAGTATCCAGTGATGAGGTTGGGGATACAGGATAAGGCTCTTTAAGCATTCCCTAGGGGACTCATAGCTTACTGCAGATTTACACTAGAGCCCCTGATTCAGATCCCTGATCTGCCATTTTCTCTGGGGGCAGCTAGATTGCCCTTTTTAACCCTTAGTCTCATCATCTGTAAGATGGGGACAGTAGGAGTTTCAAGTTCATGAGGCAGTTGAGACTTTATTGGAACACAAGCATTGTGCATGTCCTAATACTTCCTAAGGAGTGGGCCACTTGTAAGCAGGCTCTTCTGCCCTTATTCAGAGATAATGGTAACTTCTACTGGATTTATTTTTATCTCTGATCTTTCTATAACCCAGCATTAGGTAAAATGGAAACCATTGCTATAGGAAGTTGGTTCCCATGGGAAATGTATCAGAAAAGATTAGTGGACTGGAGAAACCTGAGCTCTTGTCCCTCTTTGCCTCCAGTTACCTTAGCTGGGCAACCCTAGGCAGGTATTTCTGGATACATTTCCCTATCTGGCTGAAGGCTGGTACTGTCAGGCTGAAGGCTGGTACTAGAGTCCCCACCGCACTCTGATGGTCACTAGTGCTGCCTGTAGGTCTCTGACTGTCCTCTCCTGGGCACAAGGAGAATTGAACTGTAATCCTTTCCCTCTCTGGTGGGGCATGTATCTTGTTACTGCCAGTGAGCTCTGAGCAAAAATGGCACATTTCATATAAACTAACCATTTTATGACAAGGAGCGCCAAAATTCTCTTTCCCTCTTGCATGACAGAGGTGATGGTCCTGTCGGGGCCCTAAAGGAAATTAGCAGGGAGCAGACTCACTAGGGCTGGTGACTCAGGTAGGATTTGAGCATAAATGAAACCTAAGCTTCCAGGCTTTTGAATCGCTTACAAAGCAGGGTAGTTTGTTCCTATGGCATAGCACATCTCTGCCAAATTGTCATAGGGACCTTCCAACTTAAGGCACCAGGGAAGATTTTAAAAGGAGAGAATGTTGAAAGTGAAAATGGTCACATATATGCTCTGGGTTTGAATCCTAGCTCCACACACCGACAACAGCGTGAGCTCGTGCTGCTTGCTCTCCCTCTAAATTTCCATTTCTTTTTATGTAAAATGGGAATAATACCATTGATTATCTTGTTGAGCCATTGTAAGGATAAAATAAGACCTGGCATGTAACACATTTTAGGAAGCACCTGGCAGACAGTCAGTATGTAATAACTGTGATTCTTATTGTTATCCTTTTACTATTCTGTGAGTTAAAAATTGCATCTTGTGCCCATTGAAGCAGCCTGAAGAAGTTTGTAAGAAATGAAGCTGTAGGTAATGGCTTAGAAAGAAAGTAGAGGAAGCAGTACTTGAGCCCCTTAAGACCAGCAGCTTCTAATGGGAATTGCAGGTGTCTCTGTTAGTGTGAAATCATTACATCTTAAGCAGCCCATTTCCAAAAATATTCAGAACCACTAAAGAAATCTATAGTAATCCTTTCTAAGAAACCATCATCCAACCAGTAGTATTTTCTTACAAAGACTTCTTTGGGAAAAGAGATTATGTATTTGTCTCACCTTGGATCTTGCCAATTTGTGTCACACTCTGTGTCTTTAAAGCTTTCGAACAAACATTAAGTTGATTATACAATAAAGGCAATAGCTCATTTGGAATATTTACAAGAAAACCCCCATAGAATGAGCATAATGAGAAAAATAATGAAGCAGTAATTATGATTCTCAAGGCTAATAATTTTAATAATAATTTATACTTAAACAGCTCTACACATAAGGAGATTTCAAAGGTTTATAAATATTAAGTGAGCTTTGTATGTTGTATAGTTCCTAAAATAATGCCTTGAACCTAACACTCCTGAAGCATCTATAACACCATCAGGGTTATGAATCTCATTGTACAAAGGGATAAACTGAGGCAAAGAAAAAAATGCTTAGAGTCAGGAATCTTTAGCAATAGGTTTTTGTCTCAAGTACCTGGACCCAGAATCAACCCAATTAGTACATCAAAATGAAGTCATTTATATTTCCAGTTTTCAGTTTCTCTAGTAGTTAAATTGTATTGCACTGAATTGAGGTGCCACTGGTTTATGTGCTGAGATTTTATTTAGAGTAAAGATATATACTATGTATGAAAACAGTTGTAAGGGGGATGCTAGGTTTTTGTGGTACCTGGCCTGTCCTCAGTGAAATGCAAGGAAGTCTTATGTTGGATTCTTGGTATGATATATCTAAAATGTATACTCTACCCAGAAGGTTACCCCTGGATATGCCCTCCTCCTCCTCAAGAGGGGAACCCGAGCCCATAAAAAGCCACAGTGCCTGCTCACAGTTTGTATAAGCCTTTTTTTTTTTTCAGTTCCATTGTGCTCATTCACACATGATATCCCAAAACAGTTAAGTAAAATGAGGGATATTATATCTGTCACACATGAGGAAACTGCAGTTATGGATCCGCTTAATGCATTCATTGCTTTTTGGACTCTGGAGTCCCCTGGGCAGTGCCACAAATCTACATGTTGGCCCTCAGCTCCATATTCTGTGTGGGCCTCTCTAGTGAAGCCAGCATGTATATCAAAGGTTCATTATTATTGTTGTTAATTTTTTTATTTTTATAGCTCAAATGAATTGGCCTTAACTCATGGTAACAGTAAGGGCTGCACTGGCCAAGTACATTACAGTAATCTATTGTCGAAATAGCTCGCTCCTGGCTATTCGGAGAGTGCTGGGGTCCTGCCTGCTAAATTAATACCAAAGCATCAGTGACACAGCCGACCCACAGCAGAGAGCCTAAAGCCACTGCTTCTTTATGAAGTTTTCTGAGAGATTCACACTCCTGATATTGCCAAATTTCATGTAAGATGGATCCCTTGGATTCCAGGATCTTGAATAATGATGAGGATGAAGCAGGTCATCATTTATGCCCACAAACGTTTACTGTTCGTGGCAGCAGCTGTGGCTCAAGTTGTGCAGAGCCTGCCGTCCTTCCTCACCGCCTGAGCATGAGGACTATTCTTTGATTTATGATCATGGGCTCCATCTAGATAGAAGCTGGGAGCTATTTGTACCTTACCATGTGATGCCAGGCTCAAATCCTTTGTTCCAAGGGCTGTATGGTCCTAAGATGGCAGGGCCTGGGCTTGTCTGGCAGCTTCTACCTGCTGGACCCCTACCTCCATGATCCTAGGGGCCTGGCACATAGAAAGCACTTAATTATCATTGGCTGTTGTTATTACCATCAGCACTTTCATCATTACTATTATTATTATCACTGTCTTTCCATTTGCTCTAGAAAGAGTACGTATGAGTTTTTCCTTTCTGCATGTAATGTGGGCTGCCTTTGGTCATACATGATTAAGCTACTTAAAGGCTCTTTCCAGTTGAACCAGTAACCAAAGTATGTACATGCAGTGCCCGTTTGCATGGCTGTTTATAAAACCATGGTGTAGGGACTATCTGTTTTTGTTTGTTTGAGGCAAAGATTTTCAGCTTTGTATACAGTAGGTGCTTGGTAAATATTGAGCCAATAAATAAGTAAAAGGAGTCCTTAATGCTATAAAACCAATGAAATAAACTGTTTTATGTGATCAATCTTAAGAAGTTATTAAATGCACATGATGCATTTCCTAGAGTTTGAAATGCAACTATAGTCTTTAAGCAGTTTGTAGGAGGTGAGGAGATCAGTCACATACCTACAGGGAACTTAGAAAGCATGAGTTTATGTGACATGTTTACTCATTCATGATGTTTAGTGTTCTTGGTGTTAACATTAGCTTTTGTTGAGCAATTACTATGTGCCAGACACTTTTTCTTAAATACTCTATATTATTATCTTGTTTAATCCCCCCCAAACACATCCATTTATTGTTTTCATCTCCGTTTTACAGATGAAAAAACTGAAGCTCAGGAAAGTTAGGTAATTTGTCTCAAAATCATATAGCTTGTAAGTGGTGGAGCTGTAGGATATAATAATGAACCTCTGAATACTAAGAAGAATGACATAATGTCCCCTTTCTTCTTATAAAACATGTTTCAGTATTCCATTTATTTACTTTTCCCCTTGTTTTAATTTCATATAGTACATAATGATGTACATTAATTTTACCATTATTTAGTTTTATGAGCTCTTGGTTTAACTACCTCAAATCATCTGTGGAATTACTCAGGATCCAGTAGATACATAAAATAAAATGCTAAATTGTGTTGTGTCTACAATAAGTAAATTGATGATTTTTAAAAAGAACTCTTGAGTAGGTGAGACAGAACTTCTACAAAAGAATGAATCAAATCAAAATACATACAGGGGAAGAGGGTGGGAGAGCATGGGCAAAGCCAGATGCATGACGAGCATGCTTCAGGGGCTGTCAGACCATGCCCAGCAAGAGAAGAAACTGACCATTCATGAGTATCAGACTGTGTGGAAGAATGGATAGAGCAGGGGGGAGAAGCAAGAGATGAACCATGTTTGAAGGGTTTGAAATATGATGCAGGCAGGATTAGGAACAAGACCCATTTGAACACTAAAACTAGCATCATCCCACTGTGGACTCCTGTCCTTCCTAGCAAGGACCTCAAATTCTAGATTTAAGAATTTTAAGAAACCACAAACCCCAGACAAATCAGATGATTATTAGCAATAATTTTCTTTTACCTCTTAAAAAATAGTCACATAATAGAAGTAGTCATCACCAATTTAGTTATTAGTAAATATTATCAATCACAAAACTACTAGCAATTTTACACTCTTGGAGAGGAGGGAGGAAGGCTGGTGATGAGGGAAGTTTTGTTTCTCTAGTATATTTGTTCATTGAAGTGCTTATTTATTTCTTCTCTTTTACTAAATCAGTCTGTGAGTTGAAATAATCCTAGTGCTCATCAAGTTGTTGCTTTGTTAGACTGAACCCTCAAAACCAGGACCACTTTAAGTTAGTGTAATGGGGGGGGGGGGACTGCATCATGGGGATGTGCCACGTGTGTGCACATTCTTAGTGGCCAAACTGCCTGAAATGCACGAAGGGAAAAAGACTTATGGGTTGTGATACTCAGATTTTGAATGTGAATACACACATATAGCAGGTCAAATATATCATTCACTTTTTATAAGTATATATAGAAGATCCAGTTGTAACGTGTGCAAATTGACAAAAGAGCTAACTTTCTCTGCTTAGGGAGAAAGTGGAAGGAAAACAATCTAGTTTTAATTAAAGTTGAGATCCTGATGGTAATTATTTAAATGTTAAACTACCACATGCTAGAGGAGAAAAATCCTGTGATTCATATATTTTTTAAAATTTTTTTAGTTGTAGATGGACACAATACCTTTATTTATTTGTTTATTTTTTTGTGGTGCTGAGGATCAGACACTCACATGTGCTAGGCAAGCACTGTCACAGAACCACAACCTCAGCCCCTGTGATTCATATTTTAATTGAGCCATTGTAGAACTCAGTGTAGACAGGAAATTCTGTCCACTTGGCTTGCAAAGACTGAACAAAATGAAAAACATGAAAGCATCCACTTTTCCAATATGTGTTGCTCTGTTCTTGTGGGAGCTTTGTTCTTCAGGAAGCATAACTGGAATTCTCACTCTCCCAGCTGTTTGGGCATCATCTAGGCAGAGCCCCTGTGCCCTTTGTATGCAAGGGTGGTGATTTGGTTAATATAAGCAACGTGTAGCATGCGCAGCTTGGCTGTGAGGCTCAGAATCAATAAGGAGCCTTTAGATTTAAAACTAATGATTTTCTGTGTTCAGCAAAAGTCAAAATCTCTCAAAGTTGCCGTTGTTGGCTCTGATTTTTCCCCAGAGAATAAGAGAAGGTGTGATAAATCATCACGCTTGCAACACAAATAAAATGCATGTCAGAAGAGACTTGAACTGGACCAGAGAGGGATAATGAGAGCCTTAAACATCTTAATTATTTCAGTCTTGAATTGAGCAAAACCCCTAAATACAATGGTGGTAACAGTGATTGTAACAGCAGCAGACACCATCTGATGGGGTCATCCTGCCCCCCCCCCCCCAAGAGTACAAGTGTGACCCGTCCAGGACTACAAAGATGATCATTTCCTCCCAGCAGAATTTTAAGCCTTTGAATGGATGACGTCAAATGCTTTTGAATGTATCTATAAACTGCTGTTGAATGTATATAAAATTTCACCAGACTCTCTGATTTAAAGCCCTAGAGAAGGCCACCAGGCTCGTATGGAAATTAGCTAAGCATAATTTATTCATGAAAGGCAGAAAAGCTGAATTAATAAATACATGAGTATGTAAACTTATAACTGCATAAAGATCTGTAGAAAATATGAAAGCCAAGCTCCATGAGTTAACAAAACCTGTAAGGTGCGGCCACTCAGTCCTTCCTCGCAAATAGTTCTGTCTTCTGTTTTAAAAGCCAATGTGAAATCAATAAAAAGAAAAGAAGGGCATTTATTTTTTGGAAGGCCTTTTTTTTCCCCAAAAAAATGTATATCTCCCTTGTAGATGCTGCTCTATGAGAATCAATCTAAGAGAATTATTTTTTAAAATATTAATGAAGGCACTAATTCCAGAGATTCAGAAAACTGCTTCTCAGCAGGTTTAACTCATACTTTGTCTGGACTCAGTTCTGAGAGCATTTTCCCAAAATATTGTCATAAGTACAAGATCTTGCCTTATTACCAGAGGGGCCATCAATTTTTCCTTGTCTTTACTCTTGATATCATAGTCCATACTAACATTGCCAGCCTCATCAAGCATTGATTCAGCAATACAGTTTTTCTACAGCAGGAATTGGAACAAGATATATACTGTCACATTTAAAAAAAAAAAATTGCTTAAAGGGAGTCTTGCCTTGTATTGGATGCATTCTAGTGAAGCTTGTCTTTTTTGTTGAATTTTAAGCCTCCTGGCCACAATGAAGACCTGATTGAAACCTGGAAGCCTGAATCCTTAGAAGGGTTATCTAGGAATTGATCATCAAACAACAAAACTCACGTTTCCTACAGCTCTTGTAATTTGGTCAGAACATTCAAACTGTAGTGCAGTGTTTCTGTTTTTTAACTAATATCCTTTTATTAATTAAAAACATTTTTCTGCAAGTCTATTTTGGAAAGTGCAAATCTTTTCAAACTTTGCCCCTAGACAAAATGAGGACTGAAATAAAGATACAAACCCTTTCCAGTTAGTCTTAGAATTATAATGCATAGAGGATGGAAGAGATTGAACAAATGTTTTTCTATCCATATCCATGGTCAATAAAGAGGAAGTTTTATTTAAAAAACAACACATAAACCTAACAGAGTGCTTTATAAATGTTAAATCCTTAAATTCTTGTGGCAATTCTGTGAGGTAAGTACAATTCTGTTCATTTTATAGGTAAAGAAAACGAGGCACCAAAGGGTTTGTCCCCTTACTTGGGACCTCACAACTCATGGAAAAATTGGAAATCAACCTTAATATTGAGAGATACTTAAAAGCAAATACCAAGTTCCATGACCTTAGTCCTTAAAATGTCTTCCTGAGATCTAGTTAGTCTGGGATAAGGGGAAAATATGTTCCTCTTCTTAGCACTGATCCCTCCAATTACCTGGGCTAAGAATTTTTAACAAAGGATGTTGATAACCTTTGATGCAGAATTCATTCCTGCTCTTGAACACTCTCATCAGCTTGACAGTTGTCTGATAGGCAGGCTTCATACTACCATGTGTCTGATTATTTATTGCTGCATTTAATAATATTATCTCAAAACTCTATGATTTGAAACACCACCACCAATTACTTTGCTTATGAGTCTGCAGTTCAGGCAGCATTTAGCAGGAATAGCTTTTCTCTATTCTGCTTGGCATCATGGGGCAGTTCAAAGGCTTGGGTTTGGATCATCTGAAGCCACATTCCCACACAGTTCTGGTGATAGATGCCACTAGCCACTGAGACCTCATTGAGGCCTTGGACTGAAATACCTACCTTTGGTCTTCCCATGTGACTGCTTCCTCCCAATATGGTGGCTAAGTTCCAGGAGTCAGAGTCCCAAGAGGGAGACATCAGGTGGAATGTCAGCAATCATGTAATGTCACTTTCAACATCTTCTTTGGTTGTGGTTGTCACAGAGTTCTGCCAGGTCCAAGGGAGGGGAACACAGATCCTATGCTTAATGAATGAATATCAGCATGTGGGATGGGTATATTGGTTCAGTCATCTTTGAAAAAAACAATCTTCCATAGTTTATGTTTTATTAAGAACTTAGAACTGTCAATAGGAAGAAATGTTTTGCTTGAGCAAATCCCCTTGCTACAAGAAAAGGGACCTTATTGAACCATAGGTTTAATTGAAATAGCTATCTAAAGAATCACATTTTACCAAGAAACCAAGCCTCATGTCAAAGAGAGATAACCAAGCAAGGGTGGGGAGGAAACTTTCCGAAGTTAATTCTAGCCTTGTGCCTACTTCATAGTAAAAATCTTTAGAGGTAGAAATTCCCAAAACATATGTAAGGTGGTTCATTTAGGCTGATCACATCTTTTACAGTTACCAAAGGATCTTATACCAGATGTTAACATTCTAGTTTCTATCAAAGAGCTATGTTTTTTTTTCATTATTTAATATGAGAACAATAGAAGTGAACTTTTGTGAAGTTCTTTCCCTGTGGACACCAGATGAAGTTAAACTAGACACACTTTAAGACACATCATGATCCTTTTAGAGATATTATATTTACTGAGTATCCAGCTAGAGAACAAGATGAACCCTGATTTTGAGAAACTTGCAAGCTAAGGCAGGGTTAGTGAAGCATATTTTTTTTAAAAAAAAGAAGGATGTTGCTCTTTTTATGAAGAAGATAGAGGGTTCTGACAATCTACCAAATGGCTTTGAGCAATTTTTCCAGTTGTGTGATAAATTTGCATTTTGCCAATTATATACTGTCTTCCTGTCTTTTTCACAACAAAAGCACTGTGCATATTAGATAGCTGTTCTGTGTTAATAACAGAACTCTTGCTTGCACAGGGCTCTATGAGTTCCAAAATGCTTTCATGTCCATTAATTATCACACTTGATGCTTACAGCAGATCTCTAAGCTGGATAGAATCACTGTTATCTCAACTTTTATAAAGAGTCTTGAGAGGCAAATCCCACTCTAGCTGGAGAAATTGGGGCAGTTCATCCTATAACCATACTTCTTATCCACTTCTCTTTTTGCCAACCATGTGAACTTTCAAACCAGTTGACCAATGCATAGGTTGAAAGCAGGGTCTGCCTTATTTCAGGCGACAGAAAACAGAATGTCCATAACTGTGCTTGTGACAGGAGTAAGGGGTGGGCCAGTGTGGTACAGTGGCAAAAGCACTGGAATGGGAGTGGGGAGACATGAAGATTCTTGTCCTGGCTCTGCTACGCATTGTCCTGCCTTGATGTGAAACATGAAAAAGTAGACTACTTCAGTTTCTGAGATTACTTTCATGTTAAATATCTATAATACCATATTACATAAGTGGAAAATAGAGCAGTTGATATCAACCACATTAAAAAAAAAGTAAGTAGGTAGGAATGAAGTTGTAAAAAGATTTTTTTTTCTTCTAATAGAATTTAAAGGGGAAATTACCAGTAGGAAGTTTGTGTGAATTGTGGAAACATGAGGAAAGAAATATAAAGATAAGATTTTATTAGTTCAACAGTTATTTATTGAGCATGTAGTATATTCCAGTCACTGTCATTACAGAAGGGCACAGAAGATTCTCTGTCTTCCTGAGGCTTGTATTTCAATGGGAGGAGAAAACAAACAAGTAAAATAGATGCATGTCAAAGGATTAAAAGTGATGTGGAGGGAAGAGGGGATAGGAAGGGTTGGGGATAGAGGTGATTACAGTTGTGAACTCTTGAGCTAATGTCACTGTGAAAGTGACATTTAAACAAAGACCTGAGGAAGGGAGAAAAACCTGCCCAGGCAAAGAAGTGTGGGTGAGGAGGCAGAAGGAGGTCAGGTTTTAGAGTAAAGAGGGATTTTCAGGATGATGGAGGCACCTTGAAGACTTTTGGAAGGAATTTTTCTTTTGTTCTGAGTGAGTTGGAGCACCATGGGGTTGGGTCTGAGCTACCAAGTGACATGATTTGACTTAGGTTTCAAAGGAGTGTCTCTAATATGCATTATATCTCAATAAAGCTTTTAAGAACAAACAAAACCCCATCTGTTATTTTGCTAAAAAATGTTGAGAACAGATTATAAGGAGGAGGATCAGGAAGCTATGACAATCTTCTAGGCTAGAGTTGGTAGCAGTGAAGGTGGTGGGATATGATCAACTTCAATAGAAATGAAAGATAAGCCCATAGGATTTACAGATTGATCAGAAACAAGGATAACTCCAAGGTTTTTGTCCTGAGGATTTGGATAAATACACTTGCCTTTTACTCAGAGAAACCCATGAGAAAGCAGGTTTGGCTACGTGTGTGCATGGGGTGGGAGTAAAGTGTAGATTAGAAGAGAGTGGATATATGTGAAGCAAAAAAGAAAACATAAATAAAAGGCATTTATTATTAATATAATTTTGTTATTTTACTTTACCAGAGGATTTGAAAAGGCTTATCATAAAGTGTACAGATAGAAAAAGACAGAAGCCTATTTTTAAAAGTAAAAGGCTTAACCCAACCAGTGGTAGACTTAAACAAAATATCCCTGCAGGGAACAAGAAGCATGTTTGCTTGATCCTTGTAGAGTATTTGTGGTCAAAAGTAAAAATCCTTCGGTAAGGTGGAGATAAAAAGCATTCAACACAGGAGACGTAATAATTAAAAAATAATCTTTTCATTCTTTCAATGAATATTTATTGTGCATTTATTAAGTATCATACATATAAGTTCTCCGGGCACAAAAATGAAGGAAGCACAGTCCTACTCTCGAGTGGTTAACAACTCTGTATATCCCTGGTTTTGTAAGGCAGAATGTTAGTCCACTGAGTGTCATGGGAGCAAGGATGGAAGTATTAGGGAAGGTTTTCTGGAAATGTCACTTGAGGTCACCAGAGCTGGAAAACTGTGTGAAATAAGAATTAGAAAATTATGACCACATGGCAAATTTAGTTTGCTGCCTGGTTTTGTAAATAAAGTTATGTGGGAACAACGGCCATGTTATTCACTTACATGTCATATATCATTGCTCTAGCACCATAACTGCAGAGTGAAATATGTGTGACAGGACCCTCTGACCATAAAACTTCCACCATTTACTCCATGGCCCATTACAAAATTCTAGAAAGAGGAGACAAGATGACATGTGGTACTATTCAAGGACTGTAAGCTAAGGATTAAGCAGGGAGTGGCAGTGTATGGTGCTGGTGACATAGGTAGGGCCTAGCTCATGGAGTCTCTGCATCCCATATTGGGGAAACTGAACTTTGTCCAGGTCAGTGGGAATCAGTGAAGGATTTTAAACAATGACACTAGTTGAACTTGAATGTTAGACAGATTTTTCTGTTTGCTTCATAGAATGTAGTATGTATGTAGTGGCGGGTGGAGGGCTGTTAGAAAGGAAACTGTTAGGAGGTTTGAAGGAGTAATTTACATAAGACCTAATAAACTGATTAAAAGTTTGACCAGTTTTTGTAAAACAGAATATTACATAATTATTATAAGATATATTTAAATTATATTGATAAGGAATGATAAATACAATATATTAAGTAAATAATCAAAGAAACTTCATATATAAACATGTGCAAGTATATGCATGGAAAAAATGGGGAGAATATACAGAAATTGTGGAAAGTATTTTCCAGGGAAAAGGGATATACAATGACACAAGATGGTTGCCTTTAATTTTTTTTAACATGGAAAGATAATATAACATAAATTTTTAGATTTCTTCCAAAATTTTAGTAAATGACACAATCTTAGAAAAATGACATAAACTTAGCAAATGACAATCTTAGCAAAATGGCATTGTTCTCAAAAGTCCTGATCAAACAGAAATGGTTGCCTTTAATTTTATACATATTTGTTCTCTTTGATTTTTATTTTTCTTATAGTAAGAAGTATATTGCTTTTTGATAGGACCAAGCAATGAAGTTTCAAACATGTATGTGTATGTGTGTGTGTAGTCAGTGAACTTTTATTTTATTTATTTATATATGGTGCTAAGAATCGAACCCAATGTCTCACACATGTTAGGCAAGCACTCTAACCACTCAGCTTAAACCCCAGCCCAATTAACTTTTTAAAGTTATTTGTAAAGAGAGAGTGAGAACCACAAGACTGGGATCCTAATTGTAATAAAATATGCTCCATGTTTGTATAAATATGTCAAAATTGCTCTGATGTCATGTGTATCTAAAAAGAACAAATAAAATTTTAAAAAGAGAGAGAGAGAGAATCAGGGCATACACCATGACCCAAGTCAGGAAAGGAGGGATAAAGAGAAGGGCATAAATTTGAGACTAATTTAGAAAATGAAACCTGCAAAACTTAGTAATGTGGGGAGGTGAAGAAGAGAAAGAACAAAACCTGATGGCCAGGTTTCTGGTTTGGGGAACTATGGTGAATCTGGGTGTCAGTAATATAGTAGAAGTAAGACAAAAAAGCCCTCATTGTCCATTCATGATGGGTGTGGTTCTGGCTGACTGTACCATCCCTACTTTTCATGCAGTTAAACTATGAACAAGTGAAGGAGGAATTTTTACTCTTTCCCATTTTATGAGTTTTGCAGATATAAGTGGCTTACCCAAAATGATGTCATTTGTGAAAGCCCAACTGGGAACTGGACACAGGTGGCACTGGTTCCAGTGCTGATGTCCACTCGCACTCTCCTGCTTCAGTGAAGTTTTTTTAGAGAGTAGTGCAGAGGGAAAGATAAAATCAGCATATACCAAGTCATCAGCATAGAAGTTTTGAGGTAAGAGGATAAACTCCGAAAGAATGAGAAAAAAAAAAAGTGAAGGCTCCAGATTGAATTTGGGAGGTTTTATAGTTTTATTGATCTTAATAATCACCAACATCTTTAAGAATAATGATATGGAATATATAGCAAATTTTCTCCTTTATTTGTTTTTAAACACTAGAAGTGTGATTTATCAATACAGTAAATAATGTACATTGGAACAAGAATGGGAATAAGACACATTTTATGGATTTCTTTATGTCAAAAATCATAAGTCTGATTTTGTCCATTTAACTTGGTGAACATCTGTTGAGTGTTTGCTGTGTGCAAAGCATATTGGTGCTGCACTCTAACTTCTTTAACTTTTTATGTCTTCAATTTCAGTAGGACTAGGAAGAACTGAGATCCAAACGATGCATAGTTTTCTAAACAGATCTTTAAGCTGACATTAGTTCAAGAACTATCCAGAGTGTTATGCTCCTGTGTTTTGCATCAGATGGTTGCTGCAGGATTTTTGAGGAATTCTTTGAGGAGTGCATTCCCAGCTCTGGCTAGGAGTGTGTGGGTTAAAGGTAAACCGAGCTGCCTGGGGAAATGCAGTGGGCCTTTGTGAAGGGGAGAGAAAATGATGCACCCCTTCACGGAGGGGGAAGCAATTGCTCATTGTGTCACTTCACCCTGGCATTCAGCCACCAGAGGGTGCATGGGCCAGAGTGAAGTAAATTCTGCCAGCTGCCTCGCTGGCTTCTCTGCCCTCCAGAGCAGGACCATAGCCATCCTCATTTTGAGATGGAAATCGAGCCTCACTTGCCATTTGATGGGAAACTAAGTGGTTTACTAGTGTGCCTTAAAGACTTTCTAAAAGGCACAGAAGAACGCGTCGTTAAAATTGACTTGAAAGCATAATGATGGTTTTCCTGAGCGCCATGTCCTGTGTACACTTTACTTCCTTTCTAATATGTTATTGATTTTTATCCAAATATAGATATGGGCTTTCAGAAAGAGGAATCAGGTTGTCAAGGTTGACCATTCCATATAAAGTTTGTACATTGCATAAAGAATGTGTTTTTGACACAGTAAAATACATTCCCTTTATGCTCATTGTAATTCACTTTATAGTGACTCACTTCATAGCATAACATATATCATTTATACTGCTATCCTTCATGCTTTTAAACTGTAATATCCTTTCTTCAATGACTACTTGTCAATTTCTCTGATCTAGATTTGATTTCATAAATTAACTAGGCCAATTAAATAGAGAGTTATCATTAGAATAAGAAGTAGAAGCAAATAAATATTAATCTTCCATCTCTGAATGTCGGTATTCCAACACAACTTTGATCATACTTGAACGCTACTTAATGGGAAAAAATATACCCCTCCTTTGTCAATTTAGCATTACTCAATTTAAACATTTATGAGTAGTTTTCATTTATCTTCTCATTCTAAATCCATCACACTTTTGCACAGTTGTGTTTCTATTTCATCAACTTAAAGTGTGGGGAATGAGTAAATACCAGAACTTCATTATCTAAGCATTCTGACAGGGACAGTTTGCCTGGCATTTCCACCTGTCCCCTCTGCCTGTGGGATATCTATTCAGAGGCACGGGCACCCGTCATACTCTAGAAGAGCAGTTTGCCTGGTGTGTATTTCTTTGCTTTGCTTTAGTCATTTTGCCACCCAAATGTTGGGAACCACCTGGAGAAGATGATAATGTTTGGTAGAGAATTGCATTTTAAAATGCACCCTATTTTGCCTGTAGAAAGAAGGTCTCTTTCAGCCTGGGATGGTGGTACACACCTGTAATCCTAGTGGCTCTGGAGGCTGAGGCAGGAGGATAGAAAGTTCAAAGCGAGCCTTGGCAAAAGTGAGACTCTAAGCAATTCAGTGAGACCCTGTATCTAAATAAAATACAAAGTAGGACTGGAGATGTGGCTCAGTGGTTGAGTGCCCCTGAGTTCAATCCCCAGTATCCCCCACCCCCACCCCTCCAAAAAAGAAAGAGGGTCTCTTTCAAAACTTACAGTCAGGGATTTCTTTTTTACCTTTATCTCATTTAAATGATTCTTCTTTTAAGAATAATCTGTCAAAAATATTTTGTATATATGAATGCAATGAAAAAAAAACACCCTTAGCCCTTTTTCCCTCTGGATCTACTTATGTCAGTTTCTTTTGTCTTTCCCCCCCATATCCTATTCACAAACTTTTTGAGCCCTTTTGGAATCGAAAGGAGGGAGAGGGTCCTCCTTGAAAACCTCTCAATTTCTCTGTTCTAAATTATAGAAATATTAGATTGCTGTGGTAAAGGAACCTCTTACCAGATGGCACATGAAAATAACCCAAAAGAGGATGTAATGCAGAATGCAGGGATTTATGGGAAAATCAACTGGGGATTCCTGCAGTTCCATCTTAACTCTGCTCTCACTGCTCATCCACAGCTCTGAATAGAGGCAACTTGTTCTGTGCCTTATATACCACAAACACTATATTCACTCACACACACAGACAACACACACAGACACACCAGTTCATTCAATTTTCCCTCTCTCTCACATTCATTCTCATTCTCTCTCTCTCTCTCTCTCTCTCTCTCTCTCTCTCTCTCTCTCTCTCCCCCCCCCCTCCCTACCCGCCTCTCTCTCATAAATAAATAGCTATAGAACCCATGAGGGAGGTAATCTGGATTTAGTTTTCTCCATTTGTTCTGATTAAATGCTTTGCATCTAGACGCCAGCAAATCAGAGCTTCTCAGTCTCTCCAAGTTCACTTACCCCATGCAGCCCTTCAAGCCTCAGTAGTTTTACCATAGTAATAATTTTTCACTAAGAATTTTAAACAAGACTTTGCCATTGGACATCCTTTGAAAGAGTTAGCTTTGCTTCACTATTTTTTGTAACTTGCCAAAATCACAAATAAAAGGGACTATGTCCTCTAATGCTTCTTCTCTGGTCATTATCTTGGAAAATATGCAGAGTCTGGTCCAAGTAGAGTGCTCCCCAAACCTTGCTGTTACTTTGAGAATAGTTTTAATGAGGCTTGCAGCTGAGCCAAGCTCTCCTGTTGTGTTATTATTTGGGCATGTGGAAGCCCTAGTGATTGATCTGTGTGGGGGAACTGGCAACACTCACATGCCCTCTGGGTAGAGGCAGAGCCTCCAGCAGGAAAAATTAGGGAAAGAGAAAAAAAGGAGAGGAAATGTTTATCACCCATCTCCTAGCATTTTATGGCAGTGTTATGGTGAACTGGGAGATGAATGTGTATATTCATGGATTTTGCACCACTTTAAGCACTAATAACATTAAATCAACCTTAATACTTCATGCCAAATGTGCTCTAAAAGAGGGAATAATGGGAATTTTTGTTGACTTTAGTAAAGCATCAAAAGTTACACTGGAAATGCATAAAATGCTACAATGCAGAGGTCACAATTATGCTAATATCATGATAATATAAAATATTAAGTCACCAAAATGACAGGATTTACAACCAACTATCCTTAGTCCCTAGAAACCTTAGCAATAAGCTCATGGTAAACACAACAGCCTGTCCTCCCAAGGAGTCTGATTACAAATTTAAATATGTATATGATTAGAACTCTGCCAGTCTCCCTCCCCTAGAGACAGATGAAGTAAAATTTGATTTATATCATACCTGGAAATCTATTGTGTTGCATTCACTCTGTTTGCAGGATCGCTCCTAGGTCTGATGAATTTTGCATTTAGCAAGTTGCTTTTGGGAAAAACAGGGACCGCTATTAATGATCTTGAATAGCTCTGTAATCTCATGAAGTAAGACTTAAACATTGATACAGAACAGTCAAATATTTGAAAATGGAATACTGGCAAGTAGAAAACTGCCTTCTTTTCCCTGTGTCCTGGTTTTGAGCTGAGGTCCAGGCATGGAAAGTCTTTACTCTGAAGCTTAATCTCATGGCCTTTCATTTGCCTTCAACTCCGTGGCCCCCAAGTCACATTAAAGTCTCCCCTTCCATGGAGTGCTTTGCATACAGTAATTGCAGTGGTCATAGTTTTCAGGGAAGGTAGAAACATCATGGCTGTTCAGCATCCCAATTATTGTTCTGGCCAAATAATGCTTTTATTTAACTTAACCATTGTCATTATGGCAATAGAAGACAAAGAAAGATAAACATGGGATTAAAATACAATGTTATTATAAACTGATGCTCTCTCTTTTTTTTTTTTTCCCTCTGTGCCAAGGTCTTGCTTCAGCTATTTGGTTTTTCCAACTAAGGTGAGCAAATACATGTTTCCAAGGGGTAAACTTCTCATTGTTCAAGGCATCTATGTTGCCTGCATTTATACTTACAACTTGCTCTGGCAAAGGTAATAAATAGATAGACAAGTATAGGCTTTACCACTCTCTCTATGTTACTAGTACCGTTACCACTCATTACTCTCTACCAACAGTGTGTGGACTAGCCCTGACCCCAAACCATGAGGCTAGCAGCTGGGACGAAAGGTGTTCTCACCTCCATGGTCATCTAGGCCATCCCTTTACCCACCTGTCACTCCATCACATCATTAATGTTAATGTTATGGATGACAATAAAATGAAACAAATTGCCTCAAAGGAATTCCTATTCCTGTGCTGTTAAGAAGAGCTCTAAAGCCATGTTTTTAAAGTGCAGCTTGCAGTCTCTAGAGGTTACAGCAAAGTTCTTATAGGAGTTGGCAGCATCAAAAGAACACTGCAACTCTATGGGCACTTTCCCTCACTCAGTCCCTCCAACTTAGCAAGAGCCAATCAATATTTCTTGATCTCCAATTTTGTGCAAAACTCTGTGCTTAGCCCTTCTGGCAATCCCCTTCCTTGCCAGCTCCCTCTTTCTGGGACAAAAGGAACGTGTTCTTTCTTTTAACAGGATGGAACTTCTGAACCCATTTATTTTCTTCAACTCATGAAGAATGGGTTAGGGTTTGAGGGCTTCTGTAACCTCTTGCATGACTTCAAGAAGAAAAAAAAAATATGAGAAAGACGTTTCCAGCATTATAAAAATTATATTTGTTTCTAAATAAATGGAATTGTTTTCCTACTTTTCTCAGGAGGCTTGCTTGACTTGGCTCAATTCCCAAACACAACCTTTTGGATAATAAATTCCTTTTGAAAAGAAGCACGAAGCCTTTTTGATGTTATAAATAGTATATGTAGTCGAAGGGAAAGGATCATGTAATTGCAGCACAAAGCCTGAGCGATGTCTATGGGATAAAGCAGGTCTTATTCTTTGCTCAACATTTTGTAACTTTATATTAGAAGATATATTTTAATCAGCATTTTAATAAGCACTGACAGTTTTCTTACTTATTTGCCACTAATACAGCCCGATTCACAGATCTGTAGATATACATCTACAACTAGAGCTCAAAAAGAAATTCAGCCAGGATTCAGCCATGTGCTGCTATCATGGGCCTTGGGGCAATCTTCTGTAAGGCAAATCACAGTCTGGGATTAGTTCTGAAAAAGCAAAAGATTCTGCTGTTCCATGGAGTTCCTCAGTAACTCCCAAGGCAGTTCACTCACTCTCTTTCTCCCTCCTTCCTCCTCCCTTCTTCCCTCTCTTCCTCCCTTCCTCTCAACTATCCCTGTGTACATCCAAATACACACCTCAAAATATTCTCTTCTCAGGATGGCCTGTTGTCTTCTACTCTGACCCCTACCCCTCAGGGTCCATGCTCTGTTTTCCACTGGCGTTTAAACCCCTGAAGACATAAACCTCACTTCGTCAATGTGGCAGTGAGGCCCAACACATCAGTAAATGTCACCAAGGTGTCAGCCCTTTACATCATAACTGCAGTTCATTTCTCTGCATTGACAGTGATGCTTATACCGAGTAAGGATTAGAATGGGCACATTTCCAGATCTTAATTACATCAGGCATAAGGATGAGCAACAGCATTTTTCTTTGGGGGAGAGGAGGGGAGGGGACAGGGAGAGGGGGAGAGTAATGCTGAATTTGGCCATCTAGAGCCTCATGCGTCCCCGTTTATCAAGAGATAATAGGATTAAGCTAAGCTATGGGACTTCTCTGGCTAATGCTGCCTTCAGCAGGGGTCTAATAAGGATAGATATAATTGGGTAAATGGTGAATAAGAATGAAAAAGTACAGAGTATAAGCACAATGCTTAGGAATAAATAATGACAAATTGGATTTTGTCCAATCTCTGCAGACTTGGTTAAACTCTGGCATCCTACACTGAATTATAAAGGGCAACAAACATCTATCTTTCTTCTTGCCTAACTTGTCCCTGTTCATTGCACATAGCAGAAAGAATCCTCTCAAGTTTAACTGGAGTCTATCAGTACTGCTCCTAGGAAATCAAGTAGGAACTATTAAGGCACATTCAAATAGGGTTAAAGAAACAGAGTAAATTAAATGCCTAAAAACAAATGTGATACAAATTAGAGTTGGTTCCTTTGACCCTTATCCATTACAGAATTTACCCCATTAACAGCTGGAAATTTATTTTCACTTTCTTCACCTCTCTAAGAGGAAAGCAAACATATAACATAGCCCCCAAGGAGTAATTAATTAGATCATTTACTGACATGGATTTGACTAGTTTATTTAAATACAATTCTGTTATTTATTTATTTTACAACATTATGCAAGAGGTTCAGATTCCTGTTCTAATTTGTACTTAGCAAGAATCTCTGAAAAAAATATCACAGAAGGAAATAAACAAAGAACCAGTGATCAAAGGGCCACATTGAGAAATGCATAAAAGAATTTCACCAGGATGAGTGTTTCAGTGATTTAAAAGGGGGTGTTGGTGCAGAATTGGGGGGGGGAGACTGTTTGTTTGTTTTGTATTCCCATGGGCGTATTTTAACAAACATGATGAGTTCATTGATAAGATGCCTTATAAAATGGTAGGAAAAGAAATTTTAGAAATAAAGGATGCCAGTGTAGGTAAGAAAGGTCTAATGAATATGCAAATTAGCACAACAAATGAAGACCGATTTTGAAAGCAGGCGGTGGAAAATCCAAGTTAAAAAAATAAAAAACGATAACTGTGCAGCCTTACAAATAATAAAGGTTGTAAAGACTTCCCCGAAAATGAAAGGTCCTTCAAGTATATTTTCAAAGGCTGGAAGTAAAAGTTATTGAGTCTCCTCTAGAATTAAGTAGGTGTTTTTCTGTTTTGAAAAAAACAAATTATGAGATGTTCAGATAAATGTTCATATTTAATACCTTAAGATAAGTGAAGAGCCTCTAAATGCTTTGTGTATCATTTACATGTTTTAGTTCGATGAGTTGTTAGGGAAATCCCTGACTAAAGGGTCATATGTAACCCTCAGCTTTGTTCCTATAGCCTGTGGGATCATGATACTTTGGTCACTGTAACTGTAGAACATGGAAAAATTTCTCCCCAGTACTGTGATCCTATAGGGAGTTTGAATATCAGAGCAGTTGAAGAGCTGTGAAGATACTGAGATGGCTTTTCAGAGGGGGGCTGAGGACAGATAACACTCTAATCCTAATTTTAAGAGTACTAAAGAGGCTGGTGCACTCACCTAACCTCTACCTCAAAGCCTTCCTTCCATCTCTCTTTCCTAGCTTGTTGTTCTTCTTTCATACATGACCCCCCCAGGTCCTCCTCCTTCCTCCCCTGCCACTGCTAGTCCCTCTCTGTCCCCTCTACCTACTCTACCTTTACTTTTTTTTTTTTTTTTTTTTTTTTGTTTTCTCTCTCACTTGGCTGGAACTAAACATTGGTTTTGGTAATTGTTAAAAAATTTACATATGTCAATTATGTAACTAAATCATTTTGGTAAATATACAAATCATTTTAGAAGAAGGTAGTCAAACACTAAGAACAGGTACAACGCTGGATTAGAATGTTTGTTTTGCAACACTGTTGTGGAAGGCCGAGGAGGACCTGAGGCACAGAAATTTGTCTCAATCTGTTTGTTGACTATGGGGTCTCCTTTCGTGCTTTAACAACAGGAAGTCGCTGGGTAATAATTGGTTAATAATCAGTTTGGGCTAAAACAGGACATTTGGCTATGCAAAGGGCATGAGGCATTGGTACAGTTTAGAAATGAACTGTGTGTGTGTGTGTGTGTGTGTGTGTGTGTGTGTGTGTAACACAAAATGACTCCCTCTGGAGTGGCTCCGCTAAGCATTCGGGTTGTCAGTTCTACAGGACACTTTCAGCTGCTGAGAACAGGCAGTAACTGCCTAAATCTCCACCTGTGGGCTTTGTTTTGTTCTGTGTGAAGAGAAAATCAAGGATGCTATTTTACTAGGACAACCTATTTACAGACTTACTTTTTAAAATATTTTTAGTTGTAAATAAAATACCTTTATTTATATATTTTTATGTGGTGCTGAGGATTGAACTCCATGCCTCACATGCTCTTTTTTAAAATATTTGTATTAGTTGCTGATGAAATTTTTTATTTTATTAATTTATTTGTGTGTGGTGCTGAGAATCAGTCCCAGTGACTCACAACATTCTAGGCAAGTTCTCTACCACTGAGCCACAATCCCAGCCCTCATATGCTCTTAAGTGCTCTTAACACTGAGCTACAACCCCAGCTCCAGAATTATCATTTTTTTTTATCTATCTTCAGTGAGAGAACCGTAAAGTACACCTGACCTCTCCCCTGGCCCGTGGAAAAACAAGTGAACAACAGACGTGGAAAAACAGACCTGGGTTCCATTAGGTTCTGAAGGCTAGGTCAGAACGGTCATGCACTGCACATACGAACCCCTGTCACAGCAGGTCCCTAACTGATGGCAAATGATGGAGGATTATGATACTGGGTGACGAGTCATGTCACAAGTGCTTAAGCAGCTTCTCCATTAGAAAAGTGACTGCAGGATTGGGAGACCACTAAAGGGAACTGTCTGACAACTTGCATGCACTGTCACCATGCTATCACTTGAACCCAGCACCTCTTTTGAACAGCTTTCTCCCTTTTCTTCATCAAAAGGAGAAACTGACCTTCTATTGGCCAGTAACAGCTTTCTGGGTATTCTCTCCAACAGTACCCCTATTTGTCCTTCCCCCTAAATATCCTTTTAGAAGGGTTTTATATTTCTGTAGCATTGTACATTTTTTTTTCTAGTTCTACTAGGTATTTTTATGGTATATATTCATTCAACAAATATTAAATGCCTGCTGTTTGCCAGGCACTTTTTCTAGCTGCTGGGAGTGTAGCAGTGAACACAACAGTTGAAAGTTTTGCTATCATGGAACTTGGAGTTAGATAAGCGATATTAGAATTTTTTTAAAAGGTGGGGATCATATGGTATGTTTGAAGGCAATAAATTTTATGGAAGAAAATAAAGCAATATGGGAATTATCCTAGATGGAGAGTTATAGTTTTAAATGGGATAGTCAGACAAGAACACATGTAAAAGTGTCATTTTGGTGCAGGGGCAACAGTGGGGAGAGAGAACTGAGTAACTATGAGTTTGGGGACCTTGTTCATCACTTCCCAGGGGCTAGATTAGTGTCTGACCCATAGCTTCTATGTATTTGGTGGATGAATGGTATTCTGTATTTGTTTTGGCCTTTGTCTTTGGTGCACTACCTCATGACCAGATAGAGATCCAGATACAGCTCTTCCTTCTCTTAGCACCTTTTGCAAAGTTTGACAAATAGGGAACACTCAGTAACAGCCAGATGTCTGACCTGAAGGTAAAATAACCAGAAAGATTGAAAGAATAATTACATATGGAGAGTGGGTTCTCAACAAATGCTTTTATAAAAACCCCACACCTCCATGAATACATGTGGAAAAATAGATAATATTTAGGATGTTCTAGATTTTAAAGCAATCACCCATACCACATTCAAGTTTGCCCCAAATGCCTGGTCAATAAACCATCCTCAACAGAAGGGTACATTGTTCCTAAAAGTTTAGATGGATACAGAGGTCCTCCTTCCAGAGATATCTCTGCTGAATTTGCAGTCTGGCATACTGAAAGAAACAGATGTAGTCCAGGGACTCCTGAACTATAGAGCAAGACACAGATCAAGGTGACAGGGATTATCACCATACTGTCACTTGAGACCTGGACCCTGATGCATCCCAGTCAGGGAGGTAGCCCAGCTCATCTGGAGCTTCAGTCATCTTTTTATGAGAAGGGAAAAATATTTCAATATGAAGTTGGGACCTCCCAGTTTTTGGTAAATAGAACTGATTTATCTGCAGGGTTAGTAAATAATACCACTGGAGAGGTAAATAGGCATAAACACAAAGCTAGAAAATAAAATCCAAAGACTCATCCCAGCTCTCTCATGTATAGACTGTTTTCCTTCTGGGTCTGTGATGAGAATCTCTTATGGATTCCTCATTTTTGTGTAAAATTCTGCAGCATTCCAAATTATCACCAAGAATCCATCTTCCCCCAGATGAGACACCGGGAGCAGCAAAGATTGGCTAAACAGGAGGTGTTTTGAATGAAATGCATAGTTTAATCACATTCTACTTTCAGAAAACTACTTCATTTAAGTCGGTGCTTGCCTGGGGTAATAATTTATGCTCCACACTTGAGTAATCACTGGGAAGATTGCTCAGAACCCATCCCATCACAAACATAGCCACTGATATTCTCAGCCGAAAGTAAACTTCTGAAAACTTTGGATCTACATACTTGAGCAAAATTCAGAGCTCTGGAATTAGTGACCCTCCCCATCTGCCCATCTTCACAGAGAATAATTTCATTTCTTGTGACTGATATTAGCATTTAGAAATGAAGCTTTTATTTCAATCACTGAATTTTAAAAGAGAGCACTTGGAATATTTAAAATGCTCAATTTTCTACGTATGTTTTGTGCCATAAAAATCGGAACCTACAAAATGTCAACAATCATTTGGTTTTAAATTTGAATTTTTTTTTCCTAAGATCTGTTTAGTTTTTTTCCATGTTAGAATTTATTTAAATCCATAAAGCATACTTGGATTTACATTTCCTCTCAGTTCTTTCCTCTCTATCCCAAGGAGGGTTGCCACATACAGATGTTCAAGTTGTGTAATGAACAGGAGTACTATAGTATATGAATGTGAGTGGCTGCCTGGTATCCCATGTTCTGATTGTGTATATGAGGAAGAAAGAGTGTAGGGCAGGTATGTGAATTGTAGTCTCATTTATGTTCGGGAAAACAACCTGAGGCAGAGCAATTGGGTCTACTACATAGTTGTTTAAGTTATTCAGTATTATACTAATGTCAAAAGCTTTTACTTGAGGAAGGAAAATATTTTTCTGCTTTTCACAAGGTATAGGTGGACGTGCTACTGTTCTGGTACAGACACAAGTCTTTCTATGGACAGAAATAGAAACAGTCTAAAAATATCTGCTCATTGTGAATGGCACTTTCCAATTGTGCCCCAAATTCTGCTTAATAATGGCTCCTTCTCCCCAGCCTCTTCAGTTGTCTCTTAACTCTTCTTCAGCTCATCTCAATCCTGAGTATGCTCTCTTGCCTTTTTAGCTACCCCTAAGACTTGCCCAATAGACTGTTACCAAGTTACCATAAAAGCTATGGGTGTCTAATCAAATAGTCATATCATCTATTTAACCAGAAGCAGCTCTGGACTCACAGGAAGGAGAGGGGGGTTTGAAACTGGTTGTGCCACTCAGTTGCAGATGCATTAAACTCTGAGCAGCAATTCGGATTCTATAATAGGAAGTGGGCAGCATTGTCTCCCAAGTTTTCACTTCTGAAACTCTCAAGTCGTCTTTACTGACTACATATTGAAGCTGACGGTCTCCTCAGTCAGAGTACACCCTAGCAACCCAGCACTGTGTCCCAGCGTGCCCTGGGGCCCTGCTGACTGCTGATGGTCGCCGCCCCTCTTCAGACAGAACTCTTGACTCCCACTCTTGCAGTACAATTTTCCCCCACCCAACCTTTAAACTTTCAAGGTATTAGTTACCTCATCAGTCCAGACCAAACTCAGTAGACATTTCACTGGAAAGAATAGAGACAAAGAATATCACTTTCCTGATACTGTTCAGCAGTTTTCAATCCGCTCTGGCCTCCTGTTGGGAACCTTCATGCTTGGTTTGTTTATGCTCTCAGATGAATCTGTTTTGAGGTGTTTATTCCAGTGGTTAAATTTGAAGAGGTGAAGAAAAGTCAAACTCTTTCCAATATTGCCTAGGAGGAGTCTAAAATAATTGGTACACATTGAAAAATTTCTTCCATCTGAGAAAGGAAGAGAAGGTTCCATTTATTCAAAACAGGAGAGTTTTCCAGAATTGGAGGCCAGAGAAATTAAAGAATAAATTTTTCTTTTTCTCTAGAAGTAAGAGTTCTCATTCCTTTTCTTAATATGCACAGCAGATAGTGTTTCATAATGTGATTGCCCACTTAAATTTTTGTTTCATATTTCTTCATTCCCTTAACCAAGTCCCAGGCATAATAGTTAAAATTAGTGGATCATCTTTCTGAAATTATACATTTTAATTATGATTATTTGATAAGCATTTCAGACATACTCACCCATATATCACATAAAATCAGAAATAAGTGTGTATATCAATAGCAGTTTAATCCCAAATGGAGGCTTTATTTAAACTACCGAGGACTTGATTACAGGAGCTTTGAGATTAGAAGTGAGATTTACAATTGGCTAGAGGGAAATATTTAAATATCTTTGCTAGAGCAAATTATAGTCATTTTTAAAAAGACTTAAAATATGAGTGTACTGAGAATTTTCTCTAAGATATCCTATTATTGAATCATGCCTATTTTTTTGGGGGGGGGAGTCACCTTTTCCAGTATTTGGAAAACAGCTCACCCATAAGCAAGAAACATCTATTTTATATCTTAAAGTCGGCAAAGTAAGCCTTTCATAGAAAACATGAGTGAGAAGTAATTTCCCATTTGAAATTTCTTATAAAATTGAAGGTAGAAGCTCGCTTACATTTTTTTTACACTGCTACTAAACACACACCCAGCACCACCACCACCACCACAACAACAACTCAAGCGTTACATTTAAATATCTTTGGCTCCCAAACAGTGCTCTTGATTTAACCATGGACTTATTGAGTAATAATCCCTGATACAGTTATTTGTATTTCTCAGGTTTAAGGATCTATGTGATCTGGTTCCCACTGCTACCCTGAAGGCATTTTCTACAAATCCATGTTGTGTCCTCAAACTGCCAAGCCCACTCCTGGCTCAGGGTCTGTGTCCTTGCCGTCTCTACCTTCTGAAATTCCCTCTGCTGAAAGCTGTATGTTTGCCTCCTCAATTGCACAAGTCTTTGTCCAAATGTTGTATCAGCAAAGACCTTTCGTAGCCACGCCTAAAGCAGCCCCTGGGCCCAGCATTTCTCCTCACCCTTTTTCTATTTTGCTTTACATAGCATTTGTTGGCATATGATGTATAAATACGTGGATTTTAATATTGTTTATTGGTTATCTCTCCCCATCTTTCTCCCCAGCTGGAGCTGGGACTTCCCAGTCCTATTCTATATTGTATCCCCTATGTCTACAAGCACACCTTCATTGAATGAATGAATTTGTTTTAACAAATATTTATTAAACATCCATATATGTGAGCCACTGTTAGGGTAATACAAGGATTATGAAGATGAGTTATAGGTTGCCCAGGAAAAAAGAACAATAATTCAAATGCAAAAGAAAAAACAATGCTGTAAGAAAGATTCCAAGTGCCCTGTGCATGGAAGAAGAGAGGACATCCATCTGGTTGAGGGAGGGAGAGGACTAAGAAAGCAGATTGCATCTCCAGAGAGACATGAAGACTGGGCAGAGAGAGCTTTTGCTGCATGAAGGAACAAGGGAGGAGGATCTGTTAGGATTGGAAAGCTTTGACCAAACAGAGACACAGGTAGTTATTTGTGTCTGAAAAGTAATGTTACAGTGAATCTCAGCTTGTGGATGGAATACTGAAGTAGAGGGGGATAAAAGATTGGGAACCATTGTGTAGCACCATGGACATCATCCTAGAAAATGTGCATTTATTTATCTTCATTGGAGAAGAAGGGGAAGAGGGGCAGCTCACACTACTAGGATCAAACAGGCTATTTTAAAGCTAATTTGGAAAGCATTCAGCAGTTCCTTATAAAACTAAACATGCTCTTACCATATGAGCTAGCATTTGTACTCCTTGATGCTTAACCCAAAGAAGTTAAAAAAAAATATTCAAAAACCCACATGCAGGTGTCTATAGCAGCTTTATTTTTAATTGTTAAAACATGGAAGCAATTCTGAAATTCCCTCTGCTGTCCTTTCAGGTTAATGGATAAACTATGGTACATCCAAACAATGGAATATTACTCAGTGCTTAAAAAGAGATGAAAAGTATATGAAGGAACTTTAGTGCATATTACTAAGAAATAGAAGGCAATCTGAAAGGGCTACGTGAAATTCTCTGATTGCATGATTCCAACTCTATGAAATTCTGGAAAAGGCAAAACTTTAGAAATAATAAAAAGATCAGTGGGTTGTAGGTGATTAGAGAAGGAGTAATGAATAGGAGAGTCATGGAGGAATTTTAAGGCAGAGAAAATACTCTGTATGATACTATACTGATAGTTATGTGTCATTATACATTTGTCAAGACACATTGATTGTGCAACACTAAGAATGAGCCCTAATGTAAACTATGGACTTTGGGTGATAACCGTGTGTCAGTAAAATTTCATTGATTTTAACAAATGTTCCTTTCTGGTGGGGAATGTTGGTAGTGGGAATGTATGGGAACTGAACTTTTGTACTTCCTGTTCATATGTGCTGTGAAGGTAAAATTGCTATAAAAACATAAAGTTTACTTTTTAAGAAATGACCATTTGAGATATAAGTTTGAGATGACTGGAGACATCCAAAAGGAGATGTCACTGAGGCATGGGAAGCTTGAGTATGGAGATCAGAGGAGCAGTTTGGTTTGGAGAGACATTTAAAAATGATTGCTATGAGGAGGATATTTAAACTCATGGAGAACACATAGGAAAGAGAAGGGAGCCAAAGGTGCAGAACTTGGTCTTGGTATATTCTAACCCTCAGAGGCCACATGGGGAGAGAGGAGTCTAGGCAGGAGAGAAGGAACTAACAGCATTAGGAGGAAAACCAGCACAAGGATAATCTGAAGATGTCTTGGCTACTTATTCAGGGTTCCTTACTCTAAATCCTACCCCTGACTTGTTTCATTGTGCAAATACACTGAAGAACCAGATTGCATGATTCCATTCTGTACTGTGCTCAGAATTCTTCCTAATGCCCACTTTGAGTACCTGGGAGTATTATTGGATCATAACGTACTGGAATCAAGTGACCAGTGCAGATTGCCATTCTATCTGTCCCTCTCTCGTCACACCCTCTATTTCTGGATCTCAACCCCTATACATAGCCTCATAGTCTCAAATTCCACACATGATATAATAAAGCTGTATAAATGCTCCCAAATTAGTTTAAGAAGGAGGTTGTTAATTTCTCAATGAATTCCTCTAAAATCTGGCTTTAGGGACCAAGGCAACCCAGAAAGAGAACATACATTTGGAAAGAGGTATTTCTTCTGTCAGAATATATTAAAAAACTAGCATTTCCCATTTGTACATTTCAAAATAACTAAAAAGTATTTTGAATGTTCTCACCACAAGACATGATAAGTATTTGAGGTGATGGATATGCTGAGTACCCTAATTAGATCATGACACAATGTATGCATATATTGAAATATTATACCATATCTCACAAATATGTACAATTAGTAGCTAAAAACAAAGCCAGAAAATCTATTATGCAGTAATAAATACAGATTTCACAAAAACAAACAACAACAACAACAACAAGCCAGACATGATGGCACATGCCTTATAATCCCAGCTACTCAGGAGGCTGAGGTAGGAGATTTGCAAGTTTGAGGCCAGCCTCAGCAACATAGCAAGGCTCTAAGCAACTTAGCAAGACCCCTGTCTCAAAATTTAAAAAATTTAAAAAAGTAAAGCATCTCTAAGTTCAAATCCCAGTACTGCCAATAAGTAAATAAAGTAAGTTTAAGAAATGTAAATGAATAAATATCATAATGTGAAAAATATTTCCCTCAGTAGATTCATAATATTCTTAAAACCGGCCGAGGGCATTTGGGGGTTTTACTAAACAGGAATGTTTGTTCTACAGATGGGAATACTTGTGCCCTTTTATGCCTATAAGTTGGACATCATCCTGTGCTAGAAAGCCAAGCAGAGAGCTTCCCTGCCGTCTCGCTGGCACAATTCTAGGTGTGCACAGAGCTGGCAGCACTGGAGAAATGTGCTTTAGTTTTAGTTTACATTCTCACCCGGTGGTGCTGTATGTGTGGAAGGAGCATGTTCCATATTGAGGCACTGTATGAAAGTGTAAAACACCAGCATGAGCAGGAAATGTGAACATGGGCAGTGATTTTGCTGTGCCTTTCAGAGATGCTCACATTACGAAGCATGCAAGCTAAAAATGGCACCGCTCTGCCTGATTGCTATAGCAGGAAGCCCTCAACCTGCTTGACTGTGATAATAAAGTGCTAAATTTAATGTTGAACACCCCTATGATATTTAGTGCCAAAGAGGGTTTTGTTCTGTTTCACTTTCATAAGTATTTGATGTACATTAAAGAAGTGGACTAGAATTAAATTTTATTTTCTTTCATTTTAGTGAACTTGCATTTAAGTAAATTGACAGTTGAAGCACAAATAATCTACATGCAATTTCTACTCTTTTGGATTACCTCTTTTTTAAAGGCTTCTGTTTCCATGATAGAAAACTTCCTACTAATATATAGCAAACAATAACTATTGTACTAAATATAGGAATATGCCTGTACCAGAGGGATTTTGATAGAATCCTGTGACTTCGATGGATTTCATTGAAGCCAGAGGCTGTATTGATATAGAAAATGTTATATTATTATATATATATATATATATATATATATATAGAGAGAGAGAGAGAGAGAGAGAGAGAGAGAAAATGAATTCATGTTATATATATAAAACATTTTCTATATCAATAGCTAATAACAAAGCCATATATATATGTGTGTGTGTATATGTATATATATGTATATATGTGTGTGTGTGTATATATATATGTATATATATATTTTTTAAAAAAAGAGCACAAAGTTATTCAATAAAAACCACCTATTGCCATAATGGAGAAAAGAAATATATCAACAAAAGCCAGACTACTAAAATGTAGCATTTACCTCTCCACTTGAAAAGAATGCAAACATATTTTAATACTTAAAAAAAATGTGATGGTGATTAAATTGGTTATGCTGCAATAAAACCGTTTATTATTCCTTATTAGTCTTTTTTCCTCTTAGTTGAAACACAATACTTTGTGTTACATTTTGGCAGATATGAATGCCACTATTTCAAGTGCAAGAAGAGTAACCTCCAGAACATATTATAAATTGGCTAGCTTCAGAATAGGGGGAGATGATTAGATTGTCGAGTTTCCTGCTGAGTGGTACATGCTTGTTTTGTAATACTGTTTTATGAGTCAGAGATTCAAACAGAACATGTAGGTCCAATTCAATACCTCAGCATTGTTGATCTGCTTTTTATTGATTTTTCATCTACTCGAATCTAGAATTCTTGGTAGGTTTCAGGAATGTTGTGGCCAAAGGTTGCTGTGGAAGAGTTTTAATTAGAAATGCATTGTTTTCCCTGAAATATGGTGAGCCTTGTTGCTGTTTGGGGGCTTCACTTTACTGTATTCATGAGGTAGGACCTTTTTCATCAAGGAAAGAAGTTGCCTTTGTGCAAGGCAAAGTTAGAGTAATAAGAGTTTATAGATTTTGTGTCTTAGCATCACTGAAGACAGCAACTTACCCTGTATACGATTGTTTCATGGGCAGGTAAACAATCTCATATTAAATAGGGAGACATGATACCTATACATTTTGAACCCATTATTTGCCTGATCCGTTTTTCTTAGCTTTTCTGTTTTATAGTACTAAATAATTATCTAATGACAGTTGGAGAGAATATTGCTAAGCATTTAAGTGCCATTTGAAATCACCACCTAAAAACCAGTTATATTTCCCTTTTTATTTCCATCTTATCATTGCCTCTTAATTTTTCTTCAGGATCCACTGAACAGAATACAGTGACATTGTAAGTGGGTTGTACTTCCTCACATCAGTGGCTTGTTAATGCCGTTCATTAATCTAGAACCTCGAGCTTGTTCAAAAATGGTTAGATATTCCATATTTCCATGGAGTTTTGGGGAAGGGTGACAGCTTACTTACAGCGTCTGCAACCAGACCCCGGTGGTTGTCATGTCATTTTTAATACTGATAAAATGGAAGGGCATGCACATGAACTTGGAGCCTTTGAAGGCAGGAAGAAAGGTTCAGTGGCACACACATACAATGTACACAGCCATTCTATCACCCTGTGCTGCACTGGAACAAATCAGTCCTTTTGTGTTTGTTTACCTCCCTGTTTGCTTTCTGCACCTGGCAGAGAATAAATTCATGTCCAGGAGCAAGCTCTTCTTCTAGAGAGCTCAGATGCTGCTGCCAGTAGAACTACCAGGTCCGGCAGCCCTAAAGCATATTTATTCTAGGAGACCAGTTAGAGCTGACCCAAGGTGCTTAAACCCCTAGACCACAAGGCATAAATACAGTTCTTCCCTAAAGCAGCAGCAACAGCTGCTGCTTTTTATCCATTAGCTTCAATGTAGCTTTATAACTTCAATGCAGATTTCTCAACTCTACCATGATTTCAAGTGCAAGACACAGATTAGTGACTAAATATTTGGGGAAAAGTTATTGTGATCAAATAATTTAGAAGCCAAATTTAAAAGAAAATGGCTACAAACAGAGAAGGCATCTCTGACATTTTCAAAGCCAGACCTTTTACTGTGTTTACTATAAGAGATAAACATTTAAAGTTTTTTCTTTCTTTTTTCCTCAGTGATGATATGGAAAAGAGAATAACTGATTCAGCATTGCACTGGGGGTTAAAAAAGCCAAGATTCAGACACAGGCTTCCAAATCTCAGAAGAGTTCATTCTGGTCCTTCATGGGTCAAGGCTGTGGAAGGCCTTCAGATGGTGTTGCCCAGTGGAACTTTCTGCGATGGTGGAAACATTCTGCTTTGCACAGTTTCATATGGTGACCACTAGCCACATATGGCCAGTACAACTGAGGAAATGAATTTTAAATTTTTAAAAATTTTTAAACACTCTAAACAATCAAATAGGGCTCATGGCTACTGTAATGGATTATCTCAGCTTTAGCATCATAATAGCAAAAATTTTAACCTTTATTTATCCTGAGTTTTTCTGGGTCACCTTCAAAGAATGAGCATAGAAAGATGTTTATTAGTAAAAGCAGTAATATGTTTTTCTTCAACTATAATACTTTATTCTTAAGCCTCTAAGTATTGCTTGTGGAAGTAAATGGCTAAGCTTGTTAATTTATAAGACAAAAGCCTCGGTAGTATTTACATATTATCATTTATGACTGAAAGGACAGATGAGTGTGTGTGTGTGTGTGTTAATTATCTCTGCTCAGATGTGCACACATCCAAATGTTTGGATATAGACCAAACATCCAAGCTCTTGACCAATTTTTTTTTCATTCAAATATATTGAAATTATTTAAGCCATTTGCTGGTTTTTTTTTTTTTTTTTTTTTTTTTGCCAAAATTAATGGAACTGGGTCAACTAGGCCAAAATTTGAGTTTTTCTTGGGTTCATGTCATGAAAGTCCTATAATCAGAGTGCTATGCAAACACTCAGAGATGTTCACAGGCAGGGTGATAATCACACCCACTTAAGGATCTATGCTGCCTTCAATACAGACGTGTAACCCCATTAACATTAATAGGACTTACGCTCACATATCGATGGAGAGTGAATCCCTAATTAGCAGTAAGAACTCTTAACACCCCCACTGTGATAATACCTCCGAAAGATTTTAATGTCGCCGTGGTAATAGGTGCATCTTTAAAAAAAAAAATTTAAACAATGCAGAAGTTGGCACACAATCAAGCATGTGATTTATATACCTGTATCTGTCACAGTTTCTATGCTTTTACTAATGGAATCTGGGCCAGAATCTGCTAAGAGCTGGTAGAAGAGACCTTTCTTTTTCATTTACTTAAGGAACATGAACGTTTCTCTCGTGCAAAGAGGAAAGTCACTTGTTCTCTTTTCTACCCAGGATGGTAATTATTCTGCACAGATTTGTAGATTTCAGTGAAAGACTAATATTTAAAGCAGTGGCCTTTCATCCCTTTTAGAATGTAATATGTAAATAGGATCTTCATTGGACATGGTTTGGCTCCTCTTGGTAATGGAAGGGACATGGATTGAAGCAAGGAGCTTCCTGTCCACAGCAGTGTGTTATTGATGAGCTGGCATTTGCCCTGTGGCCCTCCCAGAGGATTGCTTACATCTATTACTCACACACATCGATTGGTTAATTTGATAATTCTATCACCAATCGGCTGGTGTCTGACCTTTCGCCATGGCAATGATGGCAGGCTCTTCATTTTTACATTGCAGACCAGTTAGATTGACCTTTTTGAGGAGAATGTCAAGGCATCCCTTGATCTTAACCTGTCACTATATTTGTTAGAACTACACTGTCCCTTAACCTTGATTTATGGTATTTCAGCACTCAGGGTATGCATTTTGTTTGTTTTAAAAATTCCATGTAAGGTATGTTGATCTGAGCAGGGGTGCTCTACAATTAAAGTTATATTCTCACTGCAGGAGCTCTGTGCTCAAAAATCATCAGCTGCTCTGTTTTTCTTTCATTTGACAAGTCAGTTTACACTTCCCAGGAAACTTCTCATAATCATTTTGATGGCAAATTGAAATGCAATTCCGGTTTTTGTGGTTGTTTCGTGTATTTGCTTTCTTTCACCCCCTCACAAGTTGATGAAGCTGGCTAGACCTCTTTAAATACTTCCTGAAAACCAGGGGAGGTATTGTGGTAAAGTGCTGTTTCCTCTCATAGTTTTTTCATTCTTTTTTCGCTCTCCTAATTTATACTCTTGCCAGAGGGAAGAAATTGTCTTGTCTATGTGCTGCTCCTTGGGGAGCAATACAAGGGCATCGCTTTGTGACATCGAAACGGTAGGTTTGCTCTTCAGCTCAACTAGAGGCAGAATGAAAGGGAACTTTCTCACCGATCTTTCTGTGTGTGTTTGTCCACCCACACGTTGTGTACATGAGAACACGTGTGCGTCTTTCCAGGCGTGCTTTGCGTTACCTCAGCTTGGTGCAAGAGGCAGAGAGATGGTATGGAATTAAGGCTCTGTTGAGATCCAGCTGAAAACAGAGGGAGGAGCTAGCCCCTTTGCTTCCCTGTGACTAAAAAGCAGCCAAACCAATTTCACTAAAATTTAGTAAAATAAAAACTGTGCTCCCAGGATGAGAAGTTGCATGCCAAATTTCAGCCTGAAGCGAATTTAAATGGCTGAGTTATAAACCTTTCATAAAGGATGTTTTGTCACTCACTAAAGATAAAAAGGCTCCTTTTTTTGAAAAGGAAATTATCTAGGCACATAGTCTTTAGCGGGGATTGTTGCCATTTATTTAAAGAAAACACAATTTTAAATGACTGGGTTTTGGAGGACTGAAAGCAGCAACTGTGTCTGAGCAGTAATTATGTTTCATAATTTTGTTTAGCAAGTATTACATATTATATGAATAGCATCATCGTAAAAATGATTAGCATTCATACTATGCAAAATTCTGCATATTAAGAGCTCCACTGTAGTGTCCTACATACAATACATTGTAATAGCTCCAAATTATATTGTGTCCGTGGAGCACTCTGTCCCTCTGCACTCTCTACAGCCCAGCTCCTTGCAGGGGCTCAGAACAGGCCTCAGCACCTCAACAAGCACCAGGAGGATGGAGTGCTTCCCAAACAACCTTAGTAGAACACCTACCACTGAAGCAACAGTTTCAACAGTGGTATTATGTGTGCTGCAAATATTGCATAATACCTGCGGGTCTTGATATGTCCACTTTGTCCATGTGCCTGTTGTGTGAGACCACAGAGTAGGCCAGGCCCTTCACAGATGACCCCGTGGGAAGGAAGTGATTTGTGCATCATCCAGTTTCTGTCTGAGGGCTTGTGTTTGGAGCCTGGGTGTCTAAAAACAAGTTGCCTCCCAGATTTCTGATGGGGCTATGAAGCTGGAATAATGATGTTTCTGCTGCGGAGCCCCAGAGAAGCTGGTAAGGGGACTGGGTGCAAATCTGTACCTATATAGATCCAGCCTCTGAGGGAGATTCATTCTGAATTGTAAAATTTCAAGGGTGAGAAACATTCTTATGCAATAAAAGCTGGTTGTTACTCTACTATTATTTAAAACATGGGATGCCTGTTTTCCTAATTTAATAAGTGAAAAATTAATATTGTACATACACATGTAGAAAGAGACTGCTGTGATGGGTTAAAGAAGTTGTGTAATCACACGAAAAAAAATTATAGGAGCAAGTCATTGACACTGTAGTAAAAACTTTGAACAAGTGACTATAGGCATGCAGTTAAAATTTACTTAGACATTTAACTTCCCTGAAAAATATTATCAAAAAGAGCACGATGTCCAAACTTTATTCATTTCCAGAATCAGAACTTGGAGATTATTAGGACCCTTTTAATTTGATTCTATAAAGGGTCCCCAGCAAAAAAAATTGAAGACTAAATTCGAGAGCTGTTAGTATACTACCTTTCTTTTGTGAATACCCTTCAAATCCTTATGAATTTCAAGCTTTAAACATTTTTTTTAAAGGAAGAGGATAAAACATATTTAGACCCCCATATTCCCACAGTGCTTAAACATACAGCTTCGTTATAGTACCCCAGCCAAGGGAGGAGAGAGAGAAATGGTCTGAGATGGCTTGGGAGCTGCAGCACACTTAATGGCCAGGTAAATCCTCAGTAACCTGTGGCCAGTGACCACATGAAGCTGTTTCAGTGTGGCTTTTGATTGGACTGTGCCTCTGGATTTACTGAAACCTGGTATTTACTCCTGGGGCAGGCTTTTAACCAATTATAATAGAGACCTTTTAATCGGTTATTAATGATGCACTTCCCTCCAATATTAGTAGCGATATGTGTGGGCTAAATAGTACCTCGCACTCTCAAACTTGTGGATAGTCCTGCTGTGTGGATGCTTGCTTTTTCACTTCTCTTGGTTTCTTACAACTTCTGTTTATCTCAGACAGCCTTCTCACAGTGAGGCATAAAAAGAAGAATGTCTACTCTCTTGTTTCTTTTTCCTCTGCCCAACTCCAATGTCTGTTTTGCTTCTGTCTTCCGGAGTATGAATAGAAGAAAATAAAGGAATCAAGGGTTCATCGCATTTCTCTTACATTCTCCCCATTGTTATTGCCCTTCCTCACTGATTTCTTATGAAACTGAGGCTTCAGGGTTACAGTACCATATACAAGACAAAAAACAGAAGGGAGTTTTAGAAAGGCACCTAACAATTTGGTGTCCAGCAATCACCGAGCCATACATAACCAATCAAATCCACAGAGTTGGGATTTTTCTTTTGAGAAATGCAGTACCACATAAGGGAGGTTTATTTTTAAAATCTAGGAAGTGGGTGAAAAAAAAGGGCCTTTAAAAATAGCAAGTAGTGGGCTGGGAATATAGCTCAGTTGGTAGAGTGCTTGCCTTGCATGTACAAGGCCCTGGGTTCAATCCCCAGCACCGCTAAATAAATAATTAAGAATAGCAAGTAGTGGCATTTTTAGTAGGAGGATTGGGTATCTCTGAATGTAAAGCCACACAAATTTCCCTTTAGGATGCCTTTCAAAAGTAGTTTCTATGTGCTAAAAAAAAAAAAAAAAAAAAAAAAAAGGTACCAGAGAAAACCCTTAGCCTGCTTTTCCACATCTAATCAGGGCAACAGAACCATCTAGAAGTTGGTACAGGTGAATCAGTCATGTTTCTAGTGACATGAGCATGACCCAACATGACCAGCATAAGACACATTTCTGAGACCATGCTGTCATTTCCTTTAAGAATTGCTGAAGGGGACGATGGCCTCATTCATAGAAATGCTAGGCAGACTTCTTGAGATGGGATTCTTGTCCGACCTGGATGTTTGTTACATTAGCTTTTTTCAACTTTTTAGTTGTGAGCTAGAACTTTTTGAGGCAAATTTATGTGGGCAAGGTAACACCAAGCAGAATTTCTTGGTTTGGGTAGACTATTATTTCCAAAAATCTTTCACTTGTAACAAATCTAAACTAGGTTTATTTGTAAATCATGGATAGAAGAAGACATTCAGGCCATAGTAAGAGTTGAAGGGTCACTATGAGGTCCTTTGGCCTGAAGAATATTCAACAAAAATGGCTTGAAATATTTCATAGGAATGGAGCCATTTCCTTGCTAATTAGAAAAAATTTTAAAAATAAAAATATCAAATACACATTTGATATTTAAAATGTGTAAAAGTATACATTTGGTGCTTAAAAAATTTTCTCTTTGATTTACATTGAGAAATTATTTTGTGATTCTGATATTTAATGTGAGCTACTAGAAGATATATCAATATGTACTTTGTTTCCTTAAAAAATAATTCTTATATGTGAATTAGAGGTGATGTGCTAAACATATCCCATTTGTCCATCATCAGAATTAGAAATTATTTTAATGAAGGTTTTCTTTGTGTGGAAGAATAAAAAGTAAAGCAGAGGATGTCTGAAGACTGAAGTTAACAATAAAAGCAGTTATAACTCTCTTTATAGTGGTTACCTAAAAGGTTAGTAGCTTGGCAATACATATTTTGCATAATCTATAAATAGCTTGATTTATTATCTCTGAGGGGCAATAGTATTTGAAGGTGAGTTTGAAATCCACAGCTGCTGTTCTCCTAAAAGTTTACCATTTTCTCTAAAGTTATTTTATAAAATAATATGTTCTACTAAATATTTATTGCAACAACAACAGCAACACAACATATTGCATCTTTCCTATTAAAACTCTCTCTCACCAGCCTTTATGAATACTACCATTTGGTTTCTTTCTGTTCCTTGTTTTATATTGGTCTCCCCTCTGGCATCCATGTTTCTTGAGCCTGGGAAAACAGCCCCTGTGCTGAGATTTCAGGTTCATGACTGGGGTGTTAATAGTCCTGAGTTGTTTCTGAACCTCCGCAGCAGGTAGAGCCTGCAGCAGCTCCAAGAAGAAAAGCAAGCTCTCAGAGGCGCTCCTTCAAGGCTCAGGATGTCCATGTTTAACTGCTGTTTTGGACTGTCACATGCTAGGTGTTAGTCTTCACAAAACAGAGGTAACTGTATCTGAAACTTCCTCTAGAGCACATTTATATTTTAAAATATAAAGTATCTCACTATTCAGGAAAGGAACAAGTAACTAAATCCTCTAATGAGCTCAAGTGTCATTATTTCATCTAATTCATACAGTTACTCCCCATCCAAAAATTAAATTCAATCACAAGAGTAGTATAAGAAAATAAAATATTATTTATAGGTTCCCAAATCTACAATGGCATTAAAATGATTTTTGCCTATTCTAACATCACAGGAAGAACGGACTAAAAGTCTGTTAAATCAAAAGCAACTGACTGCTAGGAGTGGTGGGAATATTGGGGTGATAATCCACCAAAACTCATTCTTTTTGGTTTAGTTTTTGTTTTCTGCTTCTGATCTTTACTTCTCATTTATGTGTATTTTTACCCTCTCTCGTTTTTAAAGACATTTTATCTTTCTCCTCTCTTTTTCTTCCTTACCTCTGTCAGTAGAGAAGGATCTTTTCTATCAGTTCCCTAACATTTAAATCATTCAAATGGAGGTTTCTAATCATCTCTTTTTTAATTTTAATTTTTTATATATATTTATGTATTTGTAGTGCTGAAGATCAGACCCAAGGCCTTGGGCGTGCTAGGCAAGTGCTGCTGAGCTCCACTCCCTTGTCCCTTTGATCATCATCTTAATTGTTAAATAAAACTTAGTTCCTGTTCTGTTCTGCAGTATGAAGATCTCTGTTCTGATCTGCCGTCTGGTCTGTGTTCACTTCTAAAGGAGTCTTCGTTTCATCTTTGATTTCATGAATTTTTAAGTGATACAGAAATATTGTACACACTTATGGGATACCACATGATGTTTTCATGTGTGTTTATGTTATATAATATTTAAATCAGGTTAAACATATGTATCTCCTCAATCTAGCATTTCTTCATGGTAAAATATTCACAATCCTTTCTTGCTTTCTGAGGTATACAGTACATGGTCACTATCTCTAGTCACTCTACGGTGTAGTACCATACTAGAGCTTCTTTCTCCTGTCTAACTGTAACTTAGTGCTCATTGACCAATTCTCCCCCACGGCACCCTCCACCTACTCTCTGTGTTTTCCATAAATACCATTTACTTTCAACTTCTTTGAGATCAACTTTCTAATATTCTGAATATAAGTGAGATCATGTGTGTTTTTTCCATTAGCCCAAATAAAATGGTTGCAAAGCTAAGTTCTATCTTTGTTTTCTGGAGAATTCCCCCCATATTGGCTCCTTTTCTATGTCTTCCTCATTCCTTTTACCAAGTGAACAGTTTTCCTTTTCAACATGTCTTGTTGAATTCTTCTCTTTACTGATTTACCATCTCAAAGTCTCTTTCCTTAAATCTATGGAATACCATGTGGTAAAAGATCCCAGCTTCCTGATTGTCATCTTTCAGTACTATTCTGATAACTTACCATGAGCTGTCCCCAACCCATAAAAGCATCTACCTCTTGTCAGTTTCTGTTCTGCACATTGAGCCACCACCCCTGGGGTCTTGATTGAATTAAGATCATCTCATCCAGAAATTATGGAAACTTTCAGGGACATGGAGTGTCTAACATACTCCAAACTCAGCTGCTTACATAGCAACTACACCATTTATACTATCGGCACCACTATCTTTATCATGAGCTATAATCCAAAAAATTACTTCAAATAATATAATCAGGTATGGCAGCATACACTTGTCACCCAGCAGCTCAGGAAGCTTAGGCAGGAGGCAGGAGGATCACAAGTTCAAAGCCAGCCTCAGCAACTTAGCAAGGCCCTAGCAATTTAGTGAAACCCTGTTTCAAAATAAAACATAGAAAGGGGGCTAGTGATGTGGCTTGGTTGTTAAATACCCCTGGGTTGAATCCCTGGTACCAAAAATTTAAAAATAAATAGATAATAGAATGTATTAAGCTCTCTGAAGATTGATATTCTGTAAACTTTTCACAGCTATCAGAATAGAGCCAGTAATGGCCATAAAATCATGGACATGGTAGAAAAAAAATGTAAATTAAAAACCTAAAAGGAGTTGCTTTTGTCTTCCTAAAGAGATAAATGAGGTATTTACAGAGCCATTTAACAATATTTACAATTATAACAACACTTGCTGGGGTACATAATGTAATACTGTAATTTTAGCCACATATATTTAAATGCCTTGCATTTCCATGCCAGTTGAGGCACATACTAACTCAGAGACAAAATACTTATAATGTCTATAGTAACATTCAGGCCTTAGAACATTATCTTTTAAGAATTAGAGATAATGTATGAAAAACATAATACACGTGGAAGTTGCTCAATAAATGATCAGAAAAGATAGGATGACACCTTTGGATTCTGCAGATGTGGTGTGTTCAGTATAACCCACTGACACAGACCCTCTGCAAGCCATGTTGTGCTGTTCTTTGCTCTGGAGTAAGAAAGGACATGGCAATGGGGAAAAGCCTTACATCCTCTTATATGGTTTATTGAATCTCATTACAAATGTGATTCTTTTTTAAAAAAAAAATGCATGTTCCAGAGAGCCTGATGAGAAATATGACTTGACACATGGGAAAAAAAAATGTGACCCTTGCCAGAAAAGATGAATTGAAGGGAAAGCTGAAGGAGGGCAATTACTCCCAACTGAATCTTTTTTCCTATTCTGCTTTGTTCATCCTTTTTCTTTACCTTTCATTTTCTTCCTTTGAAGGAACACTTTATGTTTGTGTACAAATAAACATTCATAACTCAACTGTAAAGGACTAATTGTTCTGCTAAAAGCTAGTTGGTGGAAATGATACCTAAACATTTTTAATGTGATCTCATGAACAACAGTCTTATCCATAAATTATGTTATGTAGATATGAATACAGTGTTCAAAATGAATATCCATCCACAATTGCATTTACTGTCACCCACATCACATTGGATATTGACCATTGCTTCTAAAATTATCTGTGCAGACAGTATGGAAAATTGAAGTAGCCCTAATATCTCAACTCTCATCTTTTTTGGGGAGTGGGATGGGGATGAGCTACCAATGAATCTTGAGTTGCATCCTTGATCATAAATGAGAGCCCAATTATATGTAGCTAGAATTGAGCAGGCTACCATCTTGAATTCCTCTGTGGACTGACTTACATTGCCAGGCCTTTTTTCTTATGTTGTGTGTTATTGTGCTTGGCAGAAGGTTTTTATATTGCATGTACTTTGAAGACTTCACAAATACCATAGGATATGCAATGCATTTACAAAACTACCAACAATAAAAGCTGGCATGAGCTTTAAGAAATGTGATTCCCAAGACTTTTATATTTCTAATCATATGCAGAACAAACTGGTTTACTTAGCTTCCTTGGCATATGGGATGGAAATTCTGTAACAGTCCCTATGTAGCATTTTAAATTGTCTGGCCATTTCAAAGGGTAACAGCCCTTCTGCAGTGGAATTAAATGAATTAAATTGTTAAATGTAAGTAGAGGATTTTATGAATTCATATATTTTTCTTCAATTCCCTATTCAGAGTTGGATCTTTCAAGACTGATTTAAACGAATACTTATTCAGCACCTACTATGTGTTAGCAAATTTTTTGGCCATCAGGAAACAATAGTGCAAAATAAAAGTCCTACAGAGTGATTCTTAGAATCTTTTGGTTACAGATAAGTAAGTAGGCAATTGCAATTTATGCTATGATAGCAGAGGACTAGGATGTTGAGGGGTGCTCTGAGAGGAAAACCCAGTAACCCACACTTGGAAGAAAGCCAAGAATTGCAGGGGAAGAATGGAATTAAACAAAAGTGGAAGAAGAATGTTTCAAAAAAAGGAGAGAATGTATGGGGAAACAAGCAATAATCTATGTTTCTCTCTCAAATAAATTAAATATTTTATCCAAATATTTGCCTTCAATGCATGATGTAAAAATTATGCAAGTTTGGCAAGAATACCAAGTTAATGTGCATAGCAGTTACTTAAGTTTCATGGTCCCAGCATTCTCAGTAATTTTGAACTGGGAATGTGTTATTCCTGTATCAGGAATACATATCAGAAAGTAAAACATTAACACTAGAAGCTTCATATTTATTAGTGTGTAAGAACTATAACCTGTAGCTAAAATTGGTGGCTTGATATAAATATTTAGCCACATAGTAGGTTTACGATTGATGGTTGAAAGTTGAGAAAAGTTGGGTACTCTTAGAGAAAAACCCAAGCTTCTTTATTCCAACTTTAGCAATCTGTTTTGGTACCCTACAGACATGTTCATCAGAAAGTTTTGAAGAATGCCCACTTGCTAGAAATTCACATGAGGTAAAATAACATATGAGTTATCAAAGGTCTTTCAGCAGAACTGGGATTAATTTCCATATCCCCCAGGAGCCCATCTGCACTCCCTTATCACACAAATGGAATTTCAGTATACGGGTTAAAAATTAGTTTCCAAAAATTAAATTAAAAATAACTCAGCTATACTCAAATCAGCGAGATTTATTTGTCTTATTTGTTGGCTTATTTATTCAAAACATGGAAAAAGAATACATTTTTCAAATTAGAAAATTTATTTCATGTCACCTGAATGTCAAGAATACACAGTTCAACGTATACACACAGTTGTGTCCAGGTGACTGATGTCCAGTGGCCTCCAAGATGACTTATGGTTGTCCTGTACCTCCTCTCTTCTCTGACTTTACTTACTGATACCATCTCAGTTATCCATCCTCCTCTGGCTCACTGGCCTCCTTGCTGTTGAAATATGCCAGAGTAACCCTTCTTCAGGACCTCTGTGTTACCTTTCTGTCTTCCAGAGTTCTTCCCACTGCCCCCTTTCCACGTTCTCTTTCTTTCTTGAGCCTCTTGATCAAATGGTATCTTACAGTAGGATTTCTCTGACTACCCAGTATAAAGACCAAAACGTCTTCTTACTCTGATGCCCTGCCGTATCCTATCCTCCTTCTTACCCTGATTTATTTTCCACCATTACATTTATTGTCAACTGAAATCCTGCATATTTACTTATTTGTTTATTACCCATCTCTCCAAATCAGACACAGGCTTTATAAAGGCAGGAGTTTTACCTGTATTGTTTGTTGCTCTATCCCCCAATCCTAGAGAGAGCTTGGCACATAGCTGGTGCTCAGTAAACATTTGTTGAATGAATGACTGCTCACTACAGAAGCTTGAGATATCATTCCATTTTTAATTTTTTTTTTGTTGTTGTTGTCAATGGACTTTTATCTTATTTATTTACATGTGGTTCTGAGAATTGAACCCAGTACCTCACATATGCTAGGTAAACACTCTATCACTGAGCCATAACCCCAGCCCCATCATTCCAATTCGATGTATAAATATATGACATTCTACAATCCATGATGCTATGTATATATAAGTGAAAGATACTAAGTGATTAAGTGAAAGAATAAGAGGAAGATTCTTTCCTTATATTTTACATTTAAATGTATGAGTTTTTTATTTATATGTTTGTTTTTATTATATTAAACACTCTCCACTAAATATTAACAAATATATGCTGGTTACTACATCACAGTCTGTCATTTTTCTATACCAACCATCTTCCACTAAATAAAATAAATCTACAGATTCTGTTTTGATATAGTTGACTAACAGCTATCCAGTGTATACTAGGACCAGAAGCCACATGCTACGCATTCACTTAACCTTGCATTTTGGTGATCATAATGATCATCGAATATTTTTTGACTATCCCATGGTGAATATCACAAGGAGAAAAATTTATATCAATGTACATTACTGCATAGGAAGGTAATCTCTCACTTTCTTTGCCATACTTGAAGTAGGCACTGCATGTTCTGTGCTTTCATTTTCTTTGCACTCTGGAAGTTCTTATTCCTCTTCTTGTTGACTTTGAAGTTATTTCATTATTCACTTTCTCAAAATCATCATTAATCATTTGTCATCCAGATGTTATCATTTAGAGTCTAATCAGGCCAGATGATATCAGCAATAAACTCAAACTTGGAAAAGAAAATCCATCCTGTTCTTTGAGGAGTTATATGAAGAGTTGTCTATACCTTGTCATGTAAAATGTCATGGGTCTGAGATGGACTTTGATGTTCATTTTGTGGAATTTTAAGGAGTGTGTTAGGTTCCCCCACTTTCACCCAAACATGTAAGTGTTCTGGTGTACTTGGGAGGTTAGCCCAAATACGGAATGTAAGGCTAGAGTGCAATGCTTTGGTTACCAGAGAGAAATTAGTATAGTCATGTGTCAGTGAACAATTAGTTCTGAGAAATATATCATTAGGTGATTTTAGCATTGTTCAAACATCATGGCGTGTACTTAACAAAACCTGGATGGTACAGCCTGCTATACACTAGTGGTGCAGCCTGTTACTCCTAGAAGACAAACCTGCACAGCCTGATACTATACTGAATACTGTAGGCAATTGTAACATGGTGGTATTTGTGTAATCTAAACATGTCTAAACATAAAAAAGGTACAGTAAAAATGCTAGGTGGCAGGAACTTTCCACCTCCACACTAATCTTGTGAGATCACCTTCGTATTTGTGTTCGTCATTGACTGGAACATCGTTTTGCAGTAATGACTAAAGAGGAAAAATGTCTTATCACAGAATTTCCTGTTTTTTCCCCCTTTGTATTTCTAGTAATATCTCTTCATGATTAAATAGAACTAGAAATGAATACCTTAGACTGCCATCTTGTGTGAGAACTAAAAGAACTGGACATTGAAGTTAAGTATTGAAAATTTCATGTCTGTTCATTTGTGGCCAGTGAAACCAGCTCAATATTTTCAGAACTTTTGATCCTAAAGACACCTACTCCCTCCTATTCTATTCTCTGAAATCCTCACTGTGGTTTCTTTCCAAGCATAGTCAGGTTATTCTTTTTACTACCTACTTAACAATAGAAGACTCTGTGTTTTCCTTTTCAGATGGAATTCCAATTCAGTTTTAGCCTTTCTCCTTCATTCTAGAACATGACCTGACCATGGAATATGAAATTTCTTTTCAATTTTTTAGGATTCCAATTATCTGGTTCGCTCTGTGAATTTTTCTTGCTTTCTTTGTCTACTAAATATCAAGATTTACTTCGAGAGAGTTATTTTTTCTATGACTGTTCCATTCTCTTTTGCTTCTGATTTTGCATATAGATTGTTTTGTACTTTGTCTTTTCTTGTTCATAGTGCACACACACACTTTTCTGGTTTTGATGTATAATTAGATTGAGATGTGAGGGATCTGTGTCATTTTTGTAAAACGAAGCCTCTCCTTCCCCATTCCCCCTATTTCCATCAAACTCTGAGAGGTTTATGTTGCTGCCAAGGGACTCTTCCATGAGAGCACTCAGCTTGCCATGGAAAAGTTTGCTAAGGTTTCATTCAGCCTCCTAGTCTCCATAGCAAATAATATTGCCATTGTCCCTCCAGGAAGGAGCAGCTTGCATTTAGGTTCCTGTATTTCCCATGTTATGGCAAAGCCAGCAAAGAAGCCTTCCCAGCCAAAGGAGCAGAGTAAAATTTACAAGCAGTTTTGTTGGGCAAAGGAGCCAGCTGCACACACAGCTCTTGTTATTTAATTCAGAACAAAATCATATCTGTTCTTATAATTACGTGACACTTCATCACTTCCAGATACATTACCAAGTGGCTGCAGAGGTAAGGCCTGCATTCCCTTCAGAACCTGGAATGAGAAAAGTGGTACCAAAAAAGGAGCATAGAGTTATATTAAGTAAGATGATATAAATTTGAGGAGGGAGAGCCAGCCAAGCCCAGGTTGATTCAACATGCTGTTTTATGCCATGTAAATCCAAAAGCCTCCAGAAAGTGTCCTTCCCTTTCACTGAAAAGTGCAAATAACTCTGGAGAGAATTCACAGTATCCAGGAAGTCAACACACACACAAACCACAGAATAAACAGGTTGGCCATTGTCCTCTGATATCCTCAGAGGGACTCTGTAATTGCAGAGGCTGCCAAAGGCCAGGAAGGGGAGAGCAGTGGAACACTGGTACTGGCTGAATGAGAGTGTATACTATCTTTAAAAGGTACATTTGGTTGCTGTCATGAACCACATAATTTCCTAGGCTTCCCTTAATTCCGGCTGAGAGGAGAAAAATCACATCTAGAGGGGATCAGAGGACTGGGTGTGTACAGGAATCTAAAACCACAGCCATTTATCTGGCCAGACTTGGGCACACTCTCAGCCCTGGGTGTTTGTTCATTCATTGTTTGGCCAATGGGAGCCCCTACTGCCTTGGGTTCTGTGTTGCGGGAAGGTGGGGTGATTTTACTGATTGAGGAGGTCATGGCCTGGTTGTCCATCTAGGGAAAGAAGTGGGTTAGCTCAATTTAACCTTAAAGGGTTATTTGATTTTTTTTTTTAACTGAGACTATGTCCTATACATAAGATAAAGGATTCTGAAGTCTTAAGGATGTGGCACGAAAGGCATTATTATTATTATTATTATTATTATTATTATTATTATTATTGATTCCTAATGATATATTGCTTTGTGTTCTCTCTCAGCAAATTATCTTATGTTAGTGACTCCTTTATTTTATTTAACTTTTTACATTTTAATATCTGATTTCACCATTCAGCATGTGAACTCTTCAAGAGTAAGGAGGAAAGAGAACTAGAACTGGAAGGGACTCTGGCAAACATCTGGCCTACTTTTCTCTTCCTCACCCATCCCATTTTACAGATGAGAAAACCGAGTGCCCAGACTTGTCCTGATTTGACCATTAATTGGTAGGAGACAGAACTGAAGCCTGAATGTTAATTTTTATTTTATTGTCCTCCTCAACTCTCTCTTCCAATTCCCTCGTGTGCAGAACAGTCATATAATTAAAGGTGTGGGTTTCATGATCTAGAGACTCCAGACTGGGATGCCTGGGTATAAATTAGTTTCAGGGAGACCTGGAGGAGTAGGTTGAGATTCTTTTGGGCCTTGAACCATTTAATAGGTACTTGCCAGGAAGGAACATACTGACAAGATCACTGAACTAATGTTGAGAGATCTACCTTGAAACCATGATATTTGGGCATGATCCCTGTCAGTTCCTTCTGACTCTCTGAGCCTATGAGATAGAACCTATTATAGATAGCTCTATCAGTCTGTAGCTGTGGTTGCTTGTCATTAGTCTATTCTGAGCCAAATTAGACTCAAAAAAAGGGGAGTTAGGATTCTTGAGTTAGTCTATATATTTATTTTTAAATAGGACACATAGCGTCAAGTCCTAAGTCCACTCTCCTCAGCTTTTATATTCTGCACCTATGTGTGCACACACTTTCCCTTCCCCTCCCCCCTGCACACTCCAGGTTAATACAAATCAGAAAGGTCTGACAAGGAGAGGGAGCTCTCAGGACATGCTCCTCCATAAGACTTTTGCAATTTCCAGCACAAGCTGGAGCAGTGCGATGTGGTGTGCAGTTGGAAAAGCAGTTTGTTCTCTGCTAATGATGGCTGTGGATTCTGAAATGAAGCACAGCAGGTGGGACAGTGGTACTCAATTTTCAAAATCTGTGCCCTAAAACATGTTTGCTTAAACCTTGTCTCCACCACCCTTTAGGGGCCTCCACATCCATCAAAACCAGACCCCAGGAAAGGAATTCAGGCTTCTATTTCTCACTACTGCTTTCACAATTGCCACTATGATTCAGAGGTTGTCTGGAAAGTTCAGTAGCCAAAAGTTCCCTCCTTCTCCCCAGAGCAAGAAATTAAATCACTTCCAGTTCCCAGGGGGGAAAACATTGGCTTTGCCCAGGTATCAACAATAACTTTGAAAAGGACATACAATTTCTCATAGCGATGACTAACAGCATTATGTCATATGGAATTCATTTTCTTGAAATAATACATGGGTAAAGTGTTAATATTGCTATTGTCTGCTTCTGAAAGCCATGAGTGAGGAAAGATACATTGATGTTCTCTGCATGTTGGAAGATTTTAAACTTTTCAGGTTTAATGGTATTATCAATTCTTTGATTGATTATGTAACCCAGGCTTACTGGCAAACCACCCCTGTCCCTTCTGATGTAAATGTCTGTGCATGACATAGGTTTATTAGAGTACTAATAAAGAATTTAGACTATTGTAAGGCAAAAGGGGCCCCCTTGGGCAATTGATGGAAGGTTTATCTGTTCTGCTTTACCAATGTACTAAAAACTCCTTTTTTTTTTCTTCTTACTTGGATGTATTTTGGTGTACACTTAGGCCGGTGGGAGTGGGGACAGCTAATGACCTTAGCTGAGCATTTTCTTAGGCAGACATGGCAGCTCATTCTGGTGGTTTCTTGTTGTTTGGTTTTTTAAGCTGGTGCTCAGTAGCTAGTATACCAGAAGCTCTCAGTTTCATAGTTCCTTTATTTTTTGAGTATCATTTCATTTTTTTTTCAAGAAGGTTTTCTGCCCTGTGTTTAGGTCCCCTGAGGCAAGCGGGGTGGGGTCCCTTGAGAGCAAGATCTCCCAGGAGAGATGCAGACAGCCAGTTGTGAATTCAACAGACTTTGCAGAGAAGCATCAGGGTCTTCAAATCCAATGCATTATCTTTCCATGTAATTCAATCACCTGTTATTTTATGGCTCTGTTTGATTTGATTAAAACCTCAGCAACCAAATCATTTATATTGTAAATTATACAACTTCCCGTTTTTATTTCCATCACTTTTGATCCCTTTCGGCAGGTTTCCCTGGATAATTCAATTACAAGCTGTTTTAGAAAAATTGCAATTTAATCAATAAGAAAAGGCCAAATTTCTGAACAAGATCAAAGGACAAAGCCACAAAAATTTCTATATATTTTAAAAGATACCTTTGGTGACTTTTTTGGAATGGTTTAGTGGATGTTATCATTGAATGTGCTGTTGTATTGTCTTTAGTGGCTACAGACGAGTTCCTTGTGCATTAAAAAAAGTGACAGATAAAGACTTGACTAAAATGAACAGAGCCCTGCTCACTGATAGGCAGTAAGCTCTGCCAAGGATTCTAGGGGGAAATAAATAAAGCATCTGAACTTAAGAAAGGACAAAGAAATTGAAGCATGCTTTGGTAGCAAGAACACTTGTTATTGTATTTAAAAAATCCCCAATAGGATGTGTACTGTGATAGCAAATGAATGCTTTTGCTTGTGAAGAATTCTGCTTCCATGCTTCTCAGACTGTAGCATGGCTCAGAATCACCTGCAGAACTTGTTAAAACTCTATTACTGGGTCTGGATCTTACTCTGAGAAGTTCTGATTCTTTTAGGTCTGAGATAAAGCTGGTCCAACTTCCAGTTTTCCTGGATGCTGCTGGTTCACCCAGCATGGCCTGAGTGGCACCATTCTACATTGCAACGAATTTTGAACAGATTCCCTGTTATATTAGCTTTGTGTTATTTACCACTGTGACATAAAGAAGGCCTCTGCAGTAAGTGAACAGCACCAGCTTAAAGAAATTTTTAGTCCTCTTTTCTATGTTAATTTGGGTTCTTTTCTAGAACACTTTCAATACCATGTTAATTTCCAATCTTGGATCCAAGCTGGATGGCTTCGTGAGTTTGAAAATACTTTTTCACATCAGATTTGTAGAGCTTCTCTTTCCCAGTGAGGTCAGTATAGTCCACGACGCAGCAGGTTTTCCTGCCAACACAGAAAAGTGAAGAAATCCATTCAACACCCTAGGAAAGTTTTGTAGGACTCCACAATGTTTCCTGCTTTGATCTGAAACGAGATGAAGCTGACATTAGTCATGTATTTTTACTTTAGACAGCTACTTCCAGATTTGTTGGATCAAAATATCTTATAAATGACTCAAATGTTATAACAAATGGTTCAAACCTCATGGCATTTGTGGAAAACAATTTAATGGGGTCCCTGAGCAGCTACAGGATAAAGAAATTTGAGTTATGAACTCTAGCAGCATTTTGATGTGGGGTTTGCGTTCTGGTGTGTCTCTGTGTGTACTAAGTATTTCTCTCCTTGTGGAAGCTTCTGGTTTCTTTTGTGGCAAGGTCAGAAACAAAAATGCCTGCATTTTCCCCAGCTCCTGTAGCTGGGCAAGGAATTTATTTTCTATATGTGGAACAATCTGTGTAGATATAATTCTAAATATTCTTCTAGAATTATAAAGAGGAAGCCAACTTTAAGGGACATCTAATTTAGAGCCCTTATTTCACAGACAAGAGGAAAAAATCTAGTGCAGTGATTTTTATATGACCATATATTATAAAATGCTGTTTCTAATTCTAGAAAGATTTAGGAATTAATTCAGGGTAGGTTCCTTATGAAAAAGGAGTCGTTACCCTACTATGTTTGTGATACTGATGATCTCCTCCAAAATCTCTCACAAAATGTTTTATCTGAAATTCAGCAAAATCTTCCCAATTCAACTATCTGGTAGATAGTGGAACTTGGAAAGAGAGAAATTTGTTCTCTTCATCTGTTGGCAGAAGGATTGTAAGTTATCCAGCCATGCAGCGTCTAGGCCTGTTTTCAGTTTAACATGAAATTGATAAATATTTTTTCATTCCAATATTCATGAGCTAAGTTTATGAGTCATTGAATTATTCAGATTCTAATGAGCACGTAGTGGATACTGCATACAGAATGGTCTCCGGTATCCTGCTTGTATCAAATTAGAGTTCTATTACAAGGTGGTCAAACCAAAACCACCATAATAATAAAAGCTACTTTTTTAAAGTACTTATGTGCCAGGCACTGTGCTAAGCACTTTTCTTTTTATTAATTGTCACTTCTGCCCTGTGAATGCAGTAGGTAGTGTGTTTTCATAATTTATATAATGCTATTAGTACTGTTACCATTCCCTTCCTGCCAATGAACTACAGCTTAGGGAAGTCAAGTAAACTTGCCCAAATTCACACAGATAAGTCATAAAGCCGGGATTAAAAAATAGATCTTTCTATCATTCTAGTCTATCTTATTTTCACTAAACTCTGCTGCCTTCCAAAGGAGTAGAAAGGATTACGTTCTTCTGAATGAAGGGTTGGATACAGATATAAGCTAAGTGGGCAAGTAGATCCTTCCTTCTTGGGCCTTAGGATTTGCTACAGAGATGTCTGACAAAGAAACAGCTCACACTATGGATACTTATGGGACTTATTATGAAAAGCCACTCTCTTTTTAGTAGCCACAGTGATTGTACTTTTCCAATGGGGTGGGGGATTGGAAGGGGTGAGGTGGTTAGAACCAGTTGGAGAAGATGTCCTGCATGCCCAGGCTTGATGAAAAGCATGTATCCCAGGCCCAAGAGTAATTGTTTAAGAATTCTCCATCCTAATAAATTCATATCCACAGGGGGCCAGTTTGAGAGATGATTAGGTCACAAGTGAAATGAGTTTGGTGGGCTCAGCACAATCCCCATTGGACATTAGTTCACTCACACGATTGTGGTACAGTTTTGTCCGTGTCTGCATTATTGTCTGCTTCTACTGGAGAAATGCTCAGAATTGAATTAACGAGGGGCTCCAGGTCAGCCTGAAGGTGTGCAGAGGCAACCTGTGGTATAAGGAACAGTGCCTTGTCATCGGAGTTGCCTGTGGATGGGGCAGCTTGTCCCTCACCTCTGTCTCTAAATCCAACCTCTGGTCCCTCTCAAGTAGATGAACAGTGTGCTCTGTAAGTTTCCAGACTCTCAGCCAACTGAGGCTATCTCAGTCATAGATAAGAGCCCTGCCAGTTGTGCCTGCTTCACAATTAGGACAATTTAGATATATGACCTTCACTAAAATATTTTGATACCCAAATTGGTTATGTTGCTTCCCTTGGTGAATAGTCTTCTTTTAAACAGGCATAAGTAAATTGATTAGGAAGGCAAATCTCTTGAGATGTTAAAAATAATTTATCTTACCTAATCTCATCATGAAAGTTCCACAAAAGTCAATAAATTAAATTTGAAATTATAACATTAAATAAGAAATTGTAATCATGAAATAAAACTTTGTCAAGTGACTAAAAGATCTTATGGTACCTTATTCTGTACACTTGCCACTCTATTGTAAGAACCTTTAAGATTGAACTGACATACCTGTGATTATTTAATTATATGGTTATTACAAACTACTGGATAAATTACCTATTAAAGTTATTTTTAATCCAATTAAAATTGTGACAGATCTGGTTGACTCAATTCAGTCTCCTTAAATCATCTGTAGGAAACACAGTAGAATACATGAAGTGTCCAACAGTTAACATGCTTTTGTGTAATATTTTAGAATAATCGATGTTTAAAGCCAAAAGGAACTTCCTATTTAGTCTAAATCCAAGTTATAAAGAAGAAACTGAGGTTCAGAGATAATAATTTGCCCAAGATTACACAGCTAATCAGTGACAAGAACCCAGGTCTCTTCATTTTTAGTTTTATTCTCATTTCATCAGGATGATTATTTTGACATTTTTTTCAGCTATAATATGCATGTGTGCATGCACGCGAAGACACACACACACACACAAACACACACACACAAACACACACACACACACGGTGACTATCACCATGCTCACCTCATTCCTCTAGGTTATATCCAGGCCTATATATAATATAATATAATATATATATAATTTCCAGCATTCTGGTTAAAGTTTCATCCCATCCCCTTCCACTTGGGAAGATATATTGAATAAAAATGAGTGCCATTATTATAAGGGTTATTTGAATGGACATATTTACATATATACATACATATATGCATGTGTATATGTATATGTATTGCATATATTATATATAAAATCATAGGTACCATATATATAATAAATATAATATTATGTATGTCATTCCTAGACCTTGTTACTACAACTTATTAATGATGTTCATTTATGACACTTCTGTTGGACCAGAGGTCTGTTACCTGCAGGCCAAATCCAACCTGCTGCCTGTTTTCATGAATAAAGTTTTAATGGAACGCAGCCATACCCATTGATTAAAATATTGCTGATGCCGCTTCCATGCTACAACAGCAGAGTCGTGTAGTTGGACAGACCATATGGCCTACAAATCATAAAATATTTACTGTTTGATCCATAACAGGAAATGCTTCCTGATTCCTACATTGGACCATTCTTTTGCTTTGTTCTCTCATTTTTAGCTACTCAGCTGTACTGGATACCACTGCTTATAAGTCCATCTTCTAGAAATTTTCCCAGGATTTATTGTTCTTCATGGATCTTGTCCCTCTTAAGAGTTTATGACCCCTTTTCTTTATGTTTTTAAACAACTTTATTTACATATCTCCAAAGACGTGGATAGTACATTAATAATGTTATTATTTAGTTGGTGACACAGATGCCTTACTGTGTACTAAGTGCAAAAAAAAAAAAAAAAAAAAAGGAATAGTAGTATCTAACCTTTATTTAACACTTTCCATGAGGCATGATACTCCAACACTCATATGTACACTTAGCCCTCACTATATCTGTGCTAAATATGCTAAATAGGTATTTATCAAGCCCGTCTTACAGATGAGGAAAATAAAACCAAGTACCCTTACATGAAGTTAAACAGCTAATCATAGAACTTAGTGGCAAAGCTAGAATTTGACACAAGTCTTTTATCTCTAGGGCCCATGTGTTTAACTTCTCTTTGGTATGAACCTTAAATCATAAAGTAAGCTAGATATTGAAAGAATTAGAAAATTTCTCTGTGAAATTCTTTCTTTTTGCCATCAAGGACTGGTTCAAAGGAGGCTTTTGGATTTAAAAATGAGACAGGCTTCTTGGTCTGTTTTTATCCTTTCACTACTTGCTAAATACAAGGTTTCCTGTCTCCTCCACATGTCTTCCCAGTGGAAAGGACACAGTGTGGGATGGATTATAGCTACTTGATTCTTGCCTCTGGTGGAAAGAAAATATAACTAAGTGAAGAGAGTGGAGTTCCAGAGTCAGATGATCTAGATGAGGATCCCAGCTCTCCCACCTAATAGCTGCATGCCCTAGAGTAAGGTATATAACCTGTCTATGCCTTGGTTTCCACATCTTCAAGTGGCACTAGGATCTTAAATACCTGGTGGAGTTATTGTGAAACCCTTAGAAGAGATCTTGGCACATAGTAAACTCTTGATATTAATAAAAAAATGTGATAGTAGTTGTGACCAGGATGATGGTCATTAAGAATTCTTATGTAGGATTCCTATAGAGTCTTACTAACTGCCCTGCCCTGGCTTGACTTTGGGGCTTCTTCAGAAGAGGGAGTGTATAGGTAAGGTGGCCAGTGACTTCAGGAAAAAAAAAAAAAGTATTTCTGCTACCTAAACTCTCTCTGCTCTCGATATCCAGATCTTGGTCTCCAAGCATGGAAGTATTTAACTTCCAAGACAGAAGAACTGGATATATTGAATATTCCAGAGATAGTGAATAAATAAATGTTAAACAGTTTTGACATTGTTAGTAGCTTCTTGGATTACTTGTTATGGACTTTTCTGTGTTCACCAAAATACTATTTGGGGTTTGCTCCTACATAAAACTAAAATAGTTATACAAATGCATACTTTGTAACATTGTTGGTGGATTAAGTGAGATACAAGAGAGTAAATACAGCCATGTTTCTATTCCTTATATTGGTCAGCTTCTAAATCAGGTAACTATGTTTTGCTTCTCTTCCTTGGATTTTCAATGGGTTGATTCCTCCCTGCTCATCCTAAATAGAAATCACCAGTCTCTGGAAAAACAGACTCAATGACATTCCTTAGAGAGTCCTTAAAGTTTGCTTCCTGTTCACTAGAAACAATCAAAATGGTAAATATGACATCACATTTGCACGGTGCTTTACAGTCTGTAATGTGGTTTTCACGTGAGTCATATCATTAGATCTTCACAACATCCTAGAGTTATTGAGTCTCAGAATTTGAGGGAGCCACCTCAATATGGTAGGCAAGGAACTTCAACAGAGGGAGTTTCCTGTGAGCGTATTGTTTTTTTTTTTATTGGTTGTTCACAACATTACAAAGCTCTTGACATATCATATTTCATACATTAGAATCAAGTGGGTTATGAACTCCCATTTTTACCCCAAATACAGATTGCAGAATCACATCGGTTACACATCCACATTTTTACATACTGCCATATTAGTGACTGTTGTATTCTGCTACCTTTCCTATCCTCTACTATCCCCCCTCCCCTCCCCTCCCATCTTCTCTCTCTACCCCATCTACTGTAATTCATTTCCCTCCTTGTTTATTATCCCATTCCCCTCACAACCTCTTATATGTAATTTTGTATAACAATGAGGGTCTCCCTCCATTTCCATGCAATTTCCCTTTTCTCTCCCTTTCCCTCCCACCTCATGTCTCTGTTTAATGTTAATCTTTTCTTCCTGCTCTTCCTCCCTGCTCTGTTCTTAGTTGCTCTCATTATATCAAAGAAGACATTTGGTATTTGTTTTTTAGGGATTGGCTAGCTTCACTAAGCATAATCTGCTCTAATGCCATCCATTTCCCTGCAAATTCCATGATTTTGTCATTTTTTAGTGCTGCGTAATATTCCATGGTGTATAAATGCCACATTTTTTTTATCCATTCATCTATTGAAGGGCATCTGGGTTGATTCCACAGTCTAGCAATTGTGAATTGTGCTGCTATGAACATCGATGTGGCAGTATCCCTGTAGTGCGCTCTTTTAAGGTCTTCAGGGAATAGTCCGAGAAGGGCAATAGCTGGGTCAAATGGTGGTTCCATTCCCAGCTTTCCCAGGAATCTCCATACTGCTTTCCAAATTGGCTGCACCAATTTGCAGTCCCACCAGCTAAAAGCATGCATCTTCAACAAATGGTGTTGGGAAAACTGGAAATCCATATGCAACAAAATGAAACTGAATCCCCTCCTCTCACCATGCACAAAAGTCAACTCAAAGTGGATCAAGGAGCTAGATATCAAATCAGAGACTCTGCATCTGATAGAAGAAAAAGTTGGCTCCGATCTACGTATTGTTGTTTCATGCAGTAGGTCCTCGGCTCATTCTATCCCCTCTCCCTCACCTATAAATTTTCTCCTTCAAAGTTCCACTCAGCATTATTTCATGTATGGAAAGTTCTCTGACAGCCTCTTGGTCCTGCCCTGTTAGCTTATGCCTTCTCCTTTGTCCTTTCCTCATGTCCCGTGGCCTCTGGGGCACATTTGCCATATTAAAGCACCTCTGTGTATTTACATATTTACCCATCTCGCCCTCATTCCTGGGTCTTACTGTGAGCACATGTTGCATAGAGAAGCTGTTTATTTTCCATTGACCTTTTCATTCCCAGCATGCAGCACAGTACCTGGTGGTAGGTCCTCAGTAAATGTATAATGTATGGAACAAATCTGATTCCAAATCCTGGGCTCTCCCCAGAACACTGTCTCTGCACCAATGTATGTGCCCTCCTGCCAGCTCCAGGTATCTATCAAATATCCACCATGTGCCAGAGAATATAAAGTGAAACCAGATGAGACAATTCCTGACTGATGGCAAAAGATGATATCACTCACTTGGGGAGTAATAAATGAAATGGCTGGAGAATGCTTTCATGATATGACATATCAAGTCCCAATTAAGTTTGCCATATATTCAGTACAAGCATGCTCAGAAGAAGTAGGCAGCTCAGTCACCCAGGGAGCTTTGCCAAGATGAGGGTTTTAGCTGGGTTCTCATGAGCTGGTGCAGAGGCCCTGGAGGTGAACAGTCAGAGGAAAGGTAAATCATGAGGGACTGGGATTCAGTTGGCTGGCAGGAGTAGGAAAGTTTTCAAGTTCAGTATGAATAACTGAATCTGAAATTAGGATTAGAAGTGTGTGTGTGTGTGTGTGTGTGTGTGTGTGTGAGAGAGAGAGAGAGAGAGAGAGAGAGAGAGAGAGAGAGAGAGAGAGAACCTGTGCATCAAGGTAAACAATAGTCTGACTTACTGGGTTTTAATTGTTTCATTCCTTTAAAGCCAATCAAGAGTTTCAAGTTCAAAGGTAAAGAGACACAGGGGAGGTAGAGAGGAAAGATGGGAGGGGAGGGGAGGGGGATAGTAGGGGATAGGAAAGGTAGCAGAATACAACAGTCACTAATATGGCATTATGTAAAAATGTGAATATGTAACAGATGTGATTCTGCAATCTGTATTTGGGGTGAAAATGGGAGTTCAAAACACAATTTGAGTCAAATGTATGAAAGATGATATATCATGAGCTCTGTAATGCTTTAAATAATCAATAAAAAAAAAAATAAAAAAAAGAGACACCTATGTACTCATCCCTCTTCAGTAGATCTGTGTTTTTCTCTCTCTATTTGTACCATCTTGATCTGGGGATGTGCTCAGTGGCAGAGTATTTGCCTAGCATGTGGGAAGCCCTGGGTTCAATGTCTAGCACCACTAGGATTGTGGAGAGAAACACTGATACCCCATAAGGTAAATAGATGTCAAAGATTTTTGTGTGTTACCATGCCTCTGCTAAAAATGAAATTTCTTCTAACCAGAGCACACTGTCCTTTTCTTGTCTCTAGCCAATCTCTGCAAATTCCTCAGTGCTCAAGTCAAGCTCTGACTAGCCTCGCACCAACAGAGTTGGGGGTCCCTCTTTACTTTTCCCATCGCTCTTCTTAGAATAGTCAGTCACAGACTCAACAGTAGTCTATCCACTTGACCACAGCGGGATGAACAGGAAGGCAGGAACTGTGACCTGATCTTGTTTGTTATTTTCAGGGTCCAGCCAATAGTACACTCTTGGTACACATTTAATGAGTGGGTGAATAAAGCCCCTTGGTGGGGCCAGGGTTGTGGCTCAGAGCGCTTGCCTAGCATGCGTGAGGCTCTGGGTTCGATCCTCAGCACCACATTAAAAAAATAAATAAATAAAGGTATTGTATCAACCTGCAACTAAAAAAAAGTAATAATAAATGTTTAAAAATAAACAACAAACCCTTGGTGGTGAGAGCTCTTGTGCCTATGTGTTATGTACAGTCTACTACATAAGTAGTATTGGCCACAGACAACTTAAAGAACAGAGTCGAAATGTCTCACCAGTTACCGTTTTTGGCTACTCTACTCTCTCAGCTCAGATTTATCAGCTTTCAACGGTCTCACTGTCATGCTTTGATTTTACTCTCCTTTTGTGTTGGTTTCCCTTTTGATCCTCTCATCAGATTTCTCACCCCAGGACCCCAGCCTGCCATCTCGGAACTCACCTGCCTTTTCTGTGCCTTGTTCTCTCTTGTTCGTCTGTTTTTGCTGTCCCAGTTTCCCCTCTGCTTCCCTTCTCACGTTCCTGGGTTTCTTCCATGCTCATGCCCTCATGCCCCAGCATCGACTACCTACCTTCCAGAGGTCTAGGAATAATCCCCAATCCTGCTTGCTTCCCAGATTTTTGCTTATGGAGCAGACAGGAAATGGAGCCAGCGTGAGATTTGAAGTCAGAGCCATCTAGTTGTCCATTGAGGCCTTGCCATTTATTATTTGTATAATGTGGGGCAACTAAATCCTCCACATTTGTTTGTCTCTACAGAAAATAGAAATAATAGCACAAATGCGTGCCTCGAAAGATTGTTGGTGGATTAAGTGAGATACAAGGTACTTGAAATATCAGTACCTGGAAAAGCGATTGAGATCTCTGTGACACATTTTCTGCACAGACAACATATACATTTGTGACATTAAAGTCATTCCTTTTAGCACATCATTTATTTTTAAACAATGAACAGCCACATATGTGTTTGAATCCAGATAATGAATTCAGATGATTCCATCCAGTGACTCAGCATGCTGCCACTGAGCTGGACATTACCTCCGTGGGCTGTCTGTTTCTGAATTAAGGGCCAGCCTGGCTTCCAGCTCAGCATTGCACCAGGCCTTGACCATGTTCAGACTCTTGGGGAGAACAAGAAACAAAAGAATTGGGGTAGCCCCTGTCAGATCTGAGACTCTATGGCCTGTTGCCTTTCCTCCCAGCCTCCTGCCCCTCCTTTTGGTTGCATGAGTTGTTGGATTGCTCTGCTGAACCCGGAAGGGTTCTAGTGTAGAGCCTTTATTCTGCCTTTAGCTTGTACAAGATTTGTAGGAGACTGGGGCAGGGTTGAAACTCTGGGCTGCCACTACCACAGAAAGGTCAACTACCCTTGCCCTCAAGAACGAGCAAATGTCCCCAGGGGTGGTATAGTTTCTGTGCCTCAGAGGAGGCTACATCTCAGTGGTGGATGAGGACCCTTATGCATTGTTGATGCCAAGTGAGCACTTTGAGAGGAAACGTGCTCTATTAATCTCCAGTGTTCTGTGTGTGCCTCTTCACTGTCTGTGTTTCGTTGTTTTGTTTAATCTGCTGAGGGAGGTTTGTCTTGTTTTTAAAAATCTGAGATGGAACGGGAATACCATGTTTACTGTGATTTATCTGTGGGAAGAAAAAAAAGTGAGACGGGAAGTGTTTATCCTAAGGAGATTTGTGTAAAGTTCTGTCAGATGATGTCGTTGAGAACGAAATGGGCAGGAGAGATGGGGAAGCGATAAATGGTGTTTTGAGTTTGTGAACTGAATCAAATTTCAATTATGACAACAGTTAAACACAGTGATTTTTCTGTATTTTCAGGAATGAAAGCAACACAATTATTCTTTTGCAGTGCCCAGTAATCTCAAATAACTTATCCGTTTTCCCTTAATGCCTGTGAAGTGGGCAGGAGGGTTACACACAGTCTGCACGGTGTAATAAAATGGTCAGTATCCACGCAGCTATTGAGTGGGGGGTGAGGCTGGGACCCGGCACAGAGCAGCGCAGGGTACTGTCCGCGCTAATCAATAAGCAAACGCTGAATGCTGCTAGATAGTCATTTACCCTTGACAAAACAAGCAATGATAATTGTATGATAATGTGGTAATTTACCTTTATACATTTTGCCCTTGTTGGATTTTTAGAGGTTATTGTTGTATCTGATAAATTTTAGGATAGAATTCCAGCTTTTTTCCTTTGAAAGACCAATATTGTCCAAAGCTTTTGCCTTCCGCTGCTGCTGTCTTCAAATAACAGGATCTCATGAATCCGTGCTTTCATTATATTTGTTTCTAGTAAGTGAGGCTACCGTTTTCAAGGTGCTTTCCTATTCTGGGTAGATCTGCGGGGCACTTAACCTACATTAGACCTAAGAGGTCTGAGGGTTCTTCACAAGACAAAGAATTTCTAGATACTTTCCTTGAGGATGTGTCAAGGGCAATACAGACAAAAGACTGATGTCTCCTTTAACAGCTTGATAAGTATCTCAGGATATTCTGCAGGAATCAGTTCTGTTTCTACAAAGTACTGTATTCCCATTCAGCGTGATATGGCTGAATATGTGTGTGCTACATGTGACAATGGTGAAGACTTATCTTTGCCCTGAGGGCTGAGTGCTGTAACACTGCTCAAGCGATAGGCTTGATAGAAGTGATGATTCAGAGCGATGATCTGCTTTAAAAAAAAAAAAAAAAGAAAGAAAGAAAGGCACATTAGAGATGTGTAAGAATTAAAAATGTGACTCTCTGTTTATCTGGATTTTATTTTATAAGTTCCAAAGGCATTTCTATTCGAGGCATCAAAATCCCTTGTAAAAGTAAAGTAAATCATTCTTGTATTGACCATTTTTTTCATGTTGTTCTATTGAGACATCTTCCCAACTGAGTTTCTTATTGAATTGTATTTCTATAAGGGTATTGTAGGTTAGCAGCACATTTTTATGGTACACAAAAGATGTGCCTTCTGAATTTCCAATGCCTTGCATATTGTTCCCCACAGAAGAAACATCTTGGAAATGCTAAATAAATCAAAACAGAAACATTTGGCTCTTGACTTGCTGCTGGTGCTTTTTTTTTCCTCTCGGTTTACATTGGCTGGAATATCCATTACGATCCATCTTACCTATTTGATTAATTTGTAATAAATTCGGCCCTTTGGAAGTCTCTTGCTGCATTTCTAGACGGGTTACTCTTGTAGAGGGTTTATTTAATATGTGTCTCTGTGTACCTATATGAATGAAAATTTAATATGGTTTAGAAGCCTTTAAAAACACACACGCACACAGTGTTTGCTCTGAATTAAGTGCTCATATTTGACATAGCCTTGTGGTAAAAATCCATAAGCGAATGGGCAGACAAAATTGTTTAGAGGACAATTTCTTCAGAAATTGATGTGGCACGTGGCATCATTTCAGGGGATGAAATATCATCATATTTCAGATGACCAGTAAATGTAATTATAAAAACTGGATTGGGATCCTTATTGCTTGTCTTTAAAAAAATATAAAATCTCCTCCTGATGGCCAGTGTTATTTGAAGTACCATAACTATGTTGCAGGGTTCACCTTCAATTTGATGCAGTGATGTAGTTGTATCCCTGTGGGTGAGAAATGTTCCTCTCCAAATAACTGTAGAAGCATGGCAGGAATATTTTGAGACAACCTTCTCTATATTATAGCAAGATAATAAAAATGCCTCTCCTCTTAACTATCACCATGTACTGAGGAGAGCATAACAAATTCATCTTCTGATCTGGGAAATAAGATCAAGGGAGGAAATAGTATCTTTATTTTTCAGACAAAGACATTTGAGGCCAGAAAAGCCTGTTTAAAAAAAAATTGTGTTAATTGTCTTTTCTAGCCAAACTGGGAGGAAAAAGAGTATTAGCCATTTTTATAATATAAATCACCTACCCGCCCTTTTGTGTACATGTATCACCACAGTGTATATTAGCAAGGCCAAGGAAAATGATCTTCTCACACATGTGTTTTGTGCTTGCTGAGATAAACAAAGAGTGAGTGGTGCTCAGTGGATGAGAGACACAAAAGGTTTAAATGGTACATTTTCTCCCTTATTCCTTATCTGAATGTTTTATATCCATATATCATGTGGAATATATAATACTTATACTAACTAATTTTGTGTTATATGTCTTTTGTTGCTACTTTCTTAGACTGTCCTTATAGACACAAGCTGTGTGGCAGTTCAGGTTCACCATATTCTGAGCCAAATATACTTCTGAACTCTCTAGGACAAAAAGCCCCTGCCCTCAAGGGAGTTATAATCCAATAGAAGTGATAAGACAAATACCACAATAAGTTAAGGCAGACTAAAGTACATTCAGGGTAGATCCTGTGATTCAGCGGAGGAAGAAGTTTCCTGTACAAGTTTAAAATGCTTCCTGAACCCATCTTGATGGACTTGTATAATTATGGTCACATGGTGGGGAAGGGAGATTGACAGAAACAATAGCATGATTCAACACTGAAGCCAAGTATCTTGGAGATACTTATTAGAAAATAGAAAGTAATTTAATTTGTTTTCCTGTTATTGGAGAGAAAGGGAAAACCTTGGATATTATAAAAAGACATGGTTCAAGGATAGTCCAGTGAAATAAATCCTTGCTTTAGAGAAGCAAAGCAGTGCCTGCCATTAATTGGTAAGAGAGCTGTCCTGTAGGGCTGGGATCACAGTAGACCTATGTTTTAAGGAGACAGAAGGACATGTTATGGAGGACCTTGAATGCCAGGTTAATGGGTACTGTTATATCCCCACAAAATAGAGCGTAGTGCTAGGCATATGATAGTCAATAATAGCTGTAACTGATTTTAATTACATGCCTAAGCAGATTCAGATGGGCTATGGGGAACTTGATTTAGGTTATGTTCTCATAATTTGCTCCTTAATGTCTTTTAAATCTGAGGTTAAATGTTACCACCTCAGAAAGACTCACCTAAACACACCCCTGAAAGTGTTACCCTCTCCAAGTCCCCCTCACTCTCTACAACTGCACACTCATGCCTTTCCTTTGCAATGTTTAATATAAGTTAGTTAACATGTATTTATCTGTAAATGTGTTATTCTGTCCCCTTCTTCTATCTCTGAGATCTATGAGGGTAAGAACTTCATTTTGTTCACTACCCTATACCAGCACCTACAGAAAGAACTTATATATAGTAGGCACTTAAAACTTAGCTAAGTGGTTATATTCATGACAACCTAAGAAAGTAGATATGAATGACATTTAAAGAATTACTAGCTCCAATTGTCAGTAATCAGCAAAACCTAGATTCAAACCCAGTCTGCATGACTCTGAAGCTTGTGGTCCTAAGCTTGCTGTAGCATGATATCCATCTTTAAGAAGAAGGCTAAACTTGTGTTCACCTGCTGGAGTTGTCATGACCAAGCACCACAAACTGGGGAGCTTACACAGCATATTTATTGCCTCGTAGTTCCAGAGTCTAGAATTTGGAGATCAAGATTTTTTTCAGGGATGGCTCCTTCTGAGGAATGTGAGGAAAGATCTCATTCATGCTTCCCTCCGGTGGTTCTGGCACTGGTGGTTTAGTCTTTGGCACTCCCTGTCTAGTAGCTGCATCGCCCCAGTCTGCCTTCATCTTCACATGGCATTGTGTGTGTGTGTCTGTCTGTCTATCTCTGTATGTCCTAACTTCTCTTTTTTATAGTTACACTGCACTAGTCACATTGGTTTATTGCCCAATCTAATAATTCCATATTACTTCATCATCTGTGCTGCCCCTATTTCCAAATAATGTCACATCCTGAGGCATCAGCGATTAGTATTTCAGCCTATGAATTTGGTAGGGAGGGCATAATTTGATCTGTGATGCTATCTATTTAGTGAATGACTGATCTCAAAAAAGCATAGTTATTTTTCTACTAAGTGTACTACTCATAATGTAGAAAAAAAATGGTCTGAAGAAAAAGATTACCAATATCTTAGTTTGATCCTAACATTAAACATTAAGAGTCATTCAGTTATCCTTTAAAAAAAAAAAAAGATCATGAAGAGCTCAAAGATCATGTGGTTGGGGCTCACAATGTGAATATTCTATAATTTTGCATCTTAACAGTGGGAACAAAACATAAAACTGTGCACGTGAGTATGATATTTAAAATCAGTGTGCCATATAATTGCTGCTAGACTATATATTTGGATAGGCCTGACTTCATTTCAATATCTTGAGAACTTTACTTTAGGTAAAGAATAGTTTTCAATAAGCATTAAGAAGTCTCAGTAAAAATGCTCCAGCAATCAGAAGGTAGAAGTTTGGTTTGTTTCAATTTAGTTCTTACCACCTACACTGTCAGAGCTGGGTGCTAGGCTCCAGAGAAAAGATACAATTTCAGACAGATTCACTTCTTTCTCTGAATTTTGTTCTATATGCTGTGTCTTTAAGTCATCCCAAGAAGAATTTGCCAGATCACATTTGTAACCTTCTGAAATCATTCACAGCCCTTCAGTGTGATCCAGGGATTAGCAGCTGCCTATCTTGATCCAGAAGGGAGAAGCTTCAAGAAATCTTCAAGACATAGGGTACATAAAGTCTATTAATGGGGAGGAATTGTTTTGAAAATACCTCACCAAGTTACTGACCACTAACACATAAATACACCTGAATTTTCAATGTGATGTTAAAGGTGAAGTCGTCAGCCTAGAAACATCTGTTTTCTTTTTTTTGGTCATCAGACCAAGATAACTAATAGTGAGAAAGAGTAATAAGATATTTAAAATAGGAAACAGGGAAATAAGCCATGACAAAAAGAAATGAGAAAAGACAAAGACCAAAGGGAAGGAAAGATAAGTTAGCAAAATTAATTTTAAAAAGTGAAAAGAAAAAAAGAGGGAAAAATCTTAAAAGATTAAAAAAATGAAATAATCATTAACCAATGACAAACACAACTTGACTTAATTTTCCATGTTGTTTCCCTACCAATATTCCAGCCTTAGAACTTAGCTGGGATGCTGGGATATGTCTCCTTGCTCATGACCTTTCATAACTATCAGATAGAAATGATTTTCTTTCACTTATAATTTGGTTGGATTTGAAGGTGCTGACGGTCTTGGGAAGGAATTATCAGTAGATAAATTCATAATACACTTAAGCCATTTTTACAGTTTAAAAAAACTGAAAAAAAAAGTTTTATTTGCCTTTTCCCATCAAACATCCTTTACGTAAAACAGGCTCTGAAATCATATTTTTTAAATAGGAAAATTCAGTTCATTATACACATTTTTAAATGTGCTTGCCATAGGGCCTGGCATATCTACAGTGTGGTTAGTGAATCCCATATACAAGGCGTTTCAGTGTGTACACTTGAGCTCTTCCTAGCTGATCCTGTAAAATAATGAAGGAAACCATTGGTGAATTAAACAGCTTGTTAGTCATGGGGGATCAGTGAACAGGGTTCTCCTGGGGTTCAATATGAGAGAGGTGGCAATGAGATCAAGAGAAAAAAATCAAACTAGTGGTTACTGAATATATATTGAGGTATCCTGCACATGCAGTATTGGAAATAGCTTCATTTCAGAGACTCAGTAATTTACAACCTCTCACCTAAGGGACCCAGGTCAGAATTTAGCCTCTGCAGAGACAGGCAAATTGTTCAGGATGAAGAGAACAGCTGAGGGGGCACATTGTTGAGGCCAGGCAGTGGAAGGGTTTCCCACACCTTCAGTCCTCATTGTGTTAATGAGGTTACTCTATTGATGCAGCCTACTGTTCTTTCATTTTTGTTATGAATGTCAAGTCCATTCAGATCTTCTATTCATCCAGAGAGCATTCAGCCCCTACTATGTAGTGTCTTCTAAAAGAGAACTAGATGACATCTTTGTGCACAGGAAGCTGCTGATGCAACCCCCATTCCTTAAATATAGATATTCATTGTAGCAATGCATTTCTAGTTCTCTGTAGAAGAGGAGGAGGCTCGTTGAAAATATCTTTGGGCCCCCAGTTATTAAACAGCATCCCATGTTCTCCATTTACGACTTTCTTCTACTTTATCTATTTCCTTCCTTTCCTGGTAACTGGGGCAAACACTGAAGGCCTGAGCCATTTTCAGAAATTGAATTCCAGGTACTCTCCAAATGGGCATTTGGAAATAAACCCCTTTCCAGCCCTGCCTATATCCTGTAGCTGCCTAACTTTTATGTCAGTCAAAGCAAGAGCCCACAACCAGGCTTGTTGGCACTGGAGGAAATTATTGCCCAGCACAACAGTATAACTTGCATATGGGTGCCTTTGCTCCAGCAGGTGCCTTTGCTCCAGCAGGTCCCTTAACAACAATAAAAAAAATTCAAGGTGTTATCCCTCTCACAGAGATGTGGTCATTTTACTCAGAGTTGTCATATGATTTCTCTCTGCATCTGAGTTTATGTGTACACACCCACAAACACACTCACTCTGTGGAAAGATTTGAATATGTGTATTGACATAATATATGCATGGTCACATCTCCTGTGAAAATCAGGATTTATGTTGGAAACAGAGTGGATCCCACAGAATTCTACTTTCCCATTCATTTATTAACTGGTTTCCAAAGGATAGGTAAAAAGAACCAAGGAGAATTGGCATGTGGGAATTCCATTTCTGAATTGGCCAAGTATTGGGGACTTCCCTTTGAACAATGCTAGGTTTTGAGGGACTTTTAGATGCTGCTGCAGCCTGATCTGCCTGCCAAAGGGTGCCAAAAATTTGGAGCTGTGGCACTTCTACAGAAACTATAAGGGACCTAGGGATCTTTATCTCATCCTAAGTATAGGAAAGCTAATATCCTGGTCCCCGAAACTGCCACTTCTTTTTAATAGTAAACAGTGTCTTGCTTTCCTCGTTCCCTAAATTCTCAACAATAGAATTTTCTTTTCCCTTTTAAGAGAAGAATTTCTTCTTATGGGTGAGTCATTGACCTTTATGGTAAGGAATTTTCCTGAATTTCTTTTATGCGTGTGTGTGTGCGCGCGTGTGCGTGTGTGTATGGTTAAGAAGGGATCTAGACCTGGAGAGTCTCAGATGCCTACCTAGTTGGGGTTTGAGCTGGGTCTTCCTGACTCCACAGTCCAAGCTTTGCCACCAAGCTGCACATTTTGGCAGTGTTCACTTACTCTGCAGGCTGCTACTATGTGAGAAGCTTCATGCCATGCTCTGGGCATGAAAAGAAGAATAAGGCACCACCCTTTCCTGAAAGGTGCTCCAGGCTAGAGAGAAACAGAAACATGAATAAACAGTTGTACAGAGGGTGTACACATGCAGCAGTGCACTATGATCAGGCAGGGACATGACAGAACCGAGAGAGCAGTACCTAATGTGTCTTCTGAGTTGGAGAACATTATGTGGAAAAAGCTTCTTGTTTCCAGTGAGTTTTCTGAGAAATTCTTCATGTTTTTGTCAGAAAGTATGCATCTCCACCTTGTGTCCCTCTAGCAGGCTGTGAGAAAGTGGCATTTACTCTATGGACCAGCAAGTGAGGGTGGTAGGTTACTGTGTGCACCTGTCGTGTACCAATGCAATCAATGCAATGAAAACTCCCACAGACCCAAGTAGTGACTGATGTCACTGGAAAACTTAGGAGACCTTAACAAATAGCAACTGATGATTTTTGAGTGCCACGTGCCTTCATGTCACACCACTGAATCCTCACAATGGGTTTGTTGAGGATACTAAAGAATCTGAGAATCAGAGCAGTTAAGTAACATTTCTTTCAGTTTCTCCAAGGTCAGGTGCTGATCTGTTGCATCCTATATTCCAACCCAGAGCTGCCTGATTCAGATTTCTTGCTCTGTTCCCTCTTCCCCCAAATCTCCCCTTAGAATAATAAAGGCAAAATATGACTGTTTTTGCACGTGGGTTAAATGCTCTTTGTGAGTGATGGAGGACTTGGGCAGTCTCTCTCCAGCCATGGTACATCCTTCTTTGCTCTAGCTCTAGGGTGTTATGATAGTCTTCTGCTGATGTTAAGAAAATTCTACTTTGGGGGAGAGCAGGAGGTGGTAGCTTCATTTCCTCAAGGTGCTTTGAGCATCTTAGCAGATCCCCAGCTTATTTTCTCTATGGAAGGAAGAAAGCCAAAGATGTCATCAGGGTTCTAAGACTAGCCTATATTTATTGAGACCATGCCTCAGGGGTATTTTAGACAAAATAAGCTCATACCAGAGGACTTTTCATGAGCAGAATCTAGGTTAAGAAACTTCGCAGGCTAGTCTGTATAGACTGATATCAACTTTCGCATTAAGTAGGGCAGACTAAATTACTGTTTAAGAATTTGATGATGGATGGAGAAGTGATACAGAAGTGACACTGTCCTGCATTTGTGGTGGTAACATTATCAAATCCTTTTCCTTTGTGATGTGAGAGTAATGGGCATCCTAAAGAGAAAGAGAGATCTTTTTTTTTAAATGTATGCATATGTGTTATGCTTTTTTTCCCACCCCTTAAGTATGTCACTGTGAGAGGAATCCAAAGGAAGCTATCATCAAAATTAAATTCTAAGCTAAGACCAGTGACCATAGTGAACATGCCCAAAAGATTGGTCTAGAATAGGAAACAAAGGCCACATCAACTCCATGAAGTTTTAGCTTCTGTACAAGGGACACAGACACAACCATTTCATTGGGGTATAAAATGCTCTTCTATTGTCATAGGAATCACCAAGTGGCAGCATGTTTTATTAACATACTTTACTAATACGAAAGTTGCAACTGAAAGTTCAAAAACTATGTGTTGAAGAACAGATTCCTGGGATGCGTCAGGCATCTGTCCCATTCAGTGAACAGGCCTTGGAACAGATGTCTCAAATTTCTTCAAATCCAGAACATGCTGTCCAATTTTTTTAGTGGTAAACATACTTTTTTTCCTTTTTGTCACTGCTCACCAAAGTATTATATTTAATGCATAAAATATGTAAATTCTTAAAGCATCATTTTGCTCTTTAGTGAGTTTAGATATTACAAAACGGTTTAATTATAAAAACAGACAGACCTAGTCCTGGGACCTGTGCAGCTAGAAATAAATGTGCAATCAAAACTGCAATTACCTGCAGAATTTAGTGTAAACAGATCAGCAATCACATAACAAACACAGGCTAGTTTGCATTCTGATATGAATACAGTTAGATCCAAAGCAATTTTCCTTTATTTATCTTAGCTGCTCAGCATAAATAAAGCAAGGGCATTGAAGCAATTAGCATAATTAGAGTATCGTGGTCAGGCCCTGTGTGATTTCAAGAGACGTTTCACTTTAGAATTCTTTTTCCCACACAAGAGTTTCCCTGAGCCACTAAAATATCGCTTTGGGCATTTTTGTATTTCAAATTTGCAAGTTGTCAGTTTGAAAAACCCTTGACACATGGATGTGAAAGCATCTCACAGACAGCCACAGAAGGTATACCCTCAGCTTTTCATTACTAAGGAGCTGGGGAATTTCCTTTTTCAGCTCTTTCTCCTACTTGACGTTTAACCCTAGAAATGTCAGTCTTAATTGTTTCCATTGCCATCAATGTGGATCCAAGGGTTAAAGACAACTTGTCCCACCCTCAAAATAAATTTTGAAAAATAGGGAATGAGGGGGTGGGGAAAAGGAGAGGTTAAATCATGATGATAACTGAGCTGTTGCTAAAAAAACCAAAGGCTCTGTCAACCAGCTGGCTGCTACTGACCAGACTTTTGGTAGCTGCAAATAACAAGGTGGAGACCAGACTGGGGAGAGAAGCCACACATAGGTTCCTCACCCGATGCTCTGCAAGAATGGGAAGTATCTCAGTGTGGGAAAACGGGGACACCAACTAATAGATGATTATCATCAGATTGGTCCAACAGCAACACAGACAGAAGATGAGGATTCTTATTGTTGTTTCAATTTTTTTTTTTAATCCTCTTGTGCATGTAAAAATGTTTGAGAAAGGCTACCTACTGGCTGGGAGGAAGAAGGGGCTGGCCTTGGACTATTATGTATAGAACAGATCTCAGTCCAGTCAGGGAATGTTTGAATATGAAAATAGGCTGTGCTTCTATTATTTTTTTTGAATTTTCAAAATAAACATACAGTAAGAGCAAATCTTTTTATGTGAACTTCTACAAAGTTTAGCACGTGTTAAAATTCACGTACTCACCAACACAATCAGAATACAAAAAACCGCCATCACCCCAAAAAACTGCCTTGTCATGTCCCATCATAACCACCTTATTCCAACCCCTGTCAACCACAGATTTGTTCTGTTTTACTGTAGGTTTGTTTTTATGAAAATGTTGTATAAATGGCATCAGAAAATGTGGAACCTTTTGAGATGGCTTCCTTTATTCAACATAATGGACTCGAGATTCATATCAGAAATTAATTCCTTTTTATTGATGAATGGTATTCCAGTATACAGCTGTACCACAGTTTGTTTATCCATTCAACCACTGGGGGCATTGGGCCTGTTTCAGTGTTGTGCATTGATGAATAGAATTTCTGTAAGCATTCACGAAGAGGTGTTTGTGTGAACATATCTTTACTTTTTCTAGAGTAAATACCTAAGGGTAGGATTCTGGGTCACATGGTAAGTTTCTAAGAAACTGCCGAGGAATTTCCCAGAATGGCTGTACTGTTTTGTATTCCCAGCAACAATGTTGTTCTACAGCCTTGTCAGCACTTGGAATTGTCAGCTTTTTTAAAAAAATTTAGCCATTCTAATAAGTGGTATATAACATCTCATTATCTTATGAATGACTAGCCATCTTTTTACTGTGTCCTCTTGAAAGAAGTGTTGGCTACTCAAATCTCTTGTCTATTATAATTGGGCTGTTTTCTGCTTTCATTATCTATCTTTGCAAATTTTAGAAAATTTTAGCCATGGTTCCAGTTCCCAGTTATCTTTGCTAAGGCAGGCCCCTTCATGGGCTCAGTGATGGCCAATACAAATCACAAATTTTATCTCAGACCCAAAGCTCCAGGTGAATAGGATGAATAAAAAGGAAAAATCACTGTACAATAAATAAACCCACTGACTTTTGGATCTTAGAGTCTTTTTTAAAGTTTTGCTTATTTTTGGAAGAAAACATTGGGCCTAGAATTGGTTTCTTCTTTCTTTGGTCTCTCAAGCTTCTGTCCCAGATGTAGCCACCTTTACTATTGACTTCAGGTTGAACATTCTTTGCTTTCTGAGGAAATGTACAACCAATCTAGGTGATTTACCTGTGTCAAGTCACTTAATCCTTTGAGGATAGGTGTTAGCTCTGTTTCATGAATGGAAAATCCAACTTCAGAGAAAGGGGATGTCTTGTCCAATCTCAGAGGCCTCACAAGTAGCTAAACCCAAGCTTTGAACCCAGGTCTCTCCATCTCTGGACTTTCTGTCTATGCAGCCAGCTGCTTAGTAACCACAAACCTAAGACAAATGAAGTAATTTCCTAAGATACTAAAGTCCCTGCTGTCCATAGACTATAAAGCAGACATCATTGTCTTCCTTTCCTTTGAAAAATTATTTTATGATAGCATAGCAAACTTTCTTCCTACAAACAGAGTGATGAGGTAAGGTCTCATTGTATTTCAGGAAAGGAAGTGGTTGCCTTTTTCTAAGGGCTTCCAGATTTTGTTGGTCCCTTGTCCTAGAAAACCATGTTTATACTTTAAAGTGGGCTCTAAAAATGATATTTGAGCTATTGGTAAAATTATCGTTCAAAGGGTATGGTTTTAATGCAGAACCTCAGAAATTTATCAAATAGCATTTCTTAACTCTTTAAGAGTTAAAAAGAACCAAGCTAAAAAATATGACTGTAAACATTGAAAATTAGAGAAAAGAAACATTTTGATTTTCCCATAATGATACATGGCTTTTTTGGAAAGAAATCCAGGAACCATAAAACACTGACAGAGGTGATCAAAGTTTTCAACTATGTAAACAAAAGACACCTTGAATAAAGTTGGAAAACAAGTTACAGAGTGATAGAAAATATTTATAGCATGTAAAACAAAGGATCAATATCCAAACTATACAAAGGATCCAGCAATTCATGAGGACAAACATTCAGTTAGAACATAGACAAAGGACATAAATGGGAATGTCACCCCAAAGCAGAAATGACCAATGGAGACATTAGAAGACTGCACATTAAAAACAACGAGGGAACCTTTTGCCTCACAGATTAGCCAAGATTGAAAAGACTGATTACATCAAATACTAGTGAGAATGTAGAAAAATTCACAGTCCCATGTATTCTTATGGGATTGTATGGGTCTAACATTTTCTAGGGACACTTGGACAAAAATAGGACAAGTTGGCTACATCTATCAGATTTGACTAATTCTACTTTGAATACTACTATACTATAGAAGCATTAGAGTGAATTTGTAGCATTACCTATGATTGGCCCAAACTTTGAAACCACTTTTAATTAGGGGAATGATTTTTCCTATTATGGTATACTGTACTATTTAGGGGGAAAATGTGATAATCCTATATGTGTGGTGACTGAAAAGATATCCAAGACCTATTGTTACATTAAAAAAAAGCAAGTGAGGGGCTGGGGCTATAGCTCAGTGGTAAAGAGCTTGCCTCGCATGTATGAGGCACTGAGTTTGATCCTCAGCACCACATAAAAATAAAGATACTGTGTGTTCATCTACAACTAAAAAAAAAATTAAAAAGCAAGATAGAGAATTTATATATTTATATATAATATATATGTGTCTCATATATACATATATATGACAAGTATTTAAATATGTAACAAACGGACTAGTATTTCCCATTATATCCTATTTGATTGCATTATGATTTTTAAAATAAATTCTTTACTTTAAAAATGTTACCAAATCTTGTCAACATTTTATTCAATCAACTAGACACCATGAAAAGAATATCTGTTTATTTTATTTTATCCAGGGTCATAATCTAATATAAAATCTACAGGGAGAATTTATGGCCTTCCTGCTGTTATTGGCTGGTGTAACCAAATTAATAAGAACACTTGGCAAATGTCTGCTGTGTGTGGTACTTACTGTTTCACAGACCAGTAGAAAATGTACTAGTTCTATATATGAGCCATGGCATGCTGAAAGCATCAAAGCAACAGCTAGAGAAAAGCTAGTTAACCCTAATTCCAGAATGGGAAATTTGTCTCCTGCCCTGGAACCCATCCTAAAATGATAAACAGTATATTCCTTTATATTAGGAGTCAGGGTTTTGTGGCCAAATCCCTTTAATAACATATTTGCTAGGAGCTGGGTTTTGTGGAAACGTGTGAAGAAAGTCAGAAGTGTGACTAGAATATAGTTTTGAGTAGACAAGTGTTTCCAAGCCATGGAAATGGCTTCTTACTGGTCGTTTTTCTAGTAAGAAATCCACAGTAATATGTGATGGGAAAGTGCCCACTGTCTCCTGGGTATGGAGACTTGGAATCATTTGTAAGTTCCTTCTTCATATGATCTCCACGTGGTCATTTCATCTCTTCTTTCCTATGAAACTATGCATTCTTCTTTCTGAAAATAAATAAATAAAAGGTGTCTGGAGTTTCTACTACAACCTCACAGTGAGCTCTCTGATGAGATCTGGGGTGGGGGGGATCTGAGCATGAACTTAGCGCCACACTTCACAGAGTGACTCTAGCTTAGCACAGCAGGTGCAGGAATCCCTGCGGTGTGGGAATGGAGCCCCTCAGCTCTAGGAAAGTTCTCTTTCCAGGACCTCTACTGTAGCTATTTTAAAGCCACAGGATACAGTGCTCATCATAAGATGAGCATGTTAGCAAGAAGCAGGAGCAATAGAACTTGCTGTTATTCTCAGAAGATTTGATCAAAGATTTCGAAAAGGACTAAAATAGAGGAAAATGTTCCTACTCTTCTTCTTCATAGAGAGATGCCGTTCAAACCTTTGTGATAGAACAAACAAAACCAAATGCAGTATTTACTCAAATTCTATATTGGGAAATAGATCATCAGTCACAAAAATCAGCTCGTATGCATTTATGAAAAGAAATCTGGATGAGGACTTCACAGTAAATTTGGAATCTCTTTTTTTTTTTTCCTATCACTCTAGTGCAGTCTCCTTAGAGATATCGCTTTCAATATGGGCTCAAATTTATTTGATTAAAGACTAGCATGAAGTCAGTGTTATAAGAAGCAGTAAAATGATGCTTGAGTGTAACTGATGTTAGAACAGGCACAGAGCAGATGCAAAGCTGGCAAAGCTTTTGGTTGAATAACTTCTGTAACAGTCTGTAGAGTAGAATCATATGGAGAGTCTTTTTAAATTGTGCGTCTCTAAACTGTAAATTTCATGGGAATATAGACTCTGTCTAGTTCGCCGCTAACTTCAGCTCCTAGCACTGAAGGCAGTGCCTAACACATAGTAGTTGCTCGATAAATACATAGTGAGCTAATCAATTGATTAACCTGTCCATCAGAACATTAATTTATCTGTGAATTATGAATGACTTGCTTTCCTATTTTTGCTTATTTCTTATTTTCTTTTTCTGCAATGAATATGCATTACTCATTTCTTTTAAAGGTGCATTTGCCATTTTTAAAGGTCCCTGGAATCCATTTAAATTTTTGTGTGTTTAATTAATAACAAATCTGCTCTTTTATTTACAAAAATCTGCTTATTTTGGACATACAACTTGGGTTATTTTTCTACCAGTGTTGATAAATTTGAACTGATCCAACCACACTTGCTGTCCTGTCTCCTTGTGACTGACAGTATGTATTTATAGGCCAATTGGTCAGGTTCAGGAACAGAGTGAAACCACTGGAGTGAGACCTCAGGCCCCTGACCTTGGCCTCGTTGTGTGAATTCTCTAAACTGCTGAGCTAACCTCACTAGTGCTGATGAGAGCTTGTAATTAGAACTGAGGTTAGCAGAACTGGGTTTTTCCTCTTCAGCTCCTGCTTCTGTTCCATACCAGTGTTGAACCCTAAGATATATTTGTTTCTTAAATATGTAAAATGGATACAATGATACATCTTTTGGGATTATAATAATATTAATTTCCCATTTATAATTTTTAAAACTTCGGTTTTAAAACTTCAGTGATAGGCTCAACAAACCTATAATTACTATTATTATTTATTTTGAAACTTTTTTTACAATGTTTTTTTAGAATATCTTGATTTTCTATATGTAATAGGGTAATAATCATAAACTGTAGAGGAATCGAGTCATAATTTATGAGTGTATAGAGTGCTAGATTGTATTTTTTTCCCAATGAAATGCAGAGATAGAGAAATATTATCATGATTTGTGTTACAACACTGGAGTCAGAACTAATCCTAAGGAGTGTTTTCTCAAGTTGATGCATGGGCTTTAGCTATGCAGTTCCCATCAGCATTAATGGGGGCTTCAAGGCTAAAGTGCCAAGAATAAAACTGAGACTATAATGCAAGGTTTGGAGATGTTGTCTATTTGGAAACTGGTTTTCATTGTTATTTTATGTGCCATTTTGTGCTTTTGGGGTTCCTGCTGTTACACTTTTAAAATTTCACTTTCGGATATGGTAAAGATAATGTTTCATAATAAATAAAAGATATAGCCAGGTTTTTCTATCTCTGCCAATAAAATGATCTAATGGATTAGAATTCCAACTAAAAGATAGGCCCAAAGGTTTGTCTAAGATATTTGATATGTGTTGCTCACACAATGTCTAGAAATTTCAGTTAACTTGTCTATTTGAAAAAGAAATTGGTGTACATTTTCCAGTCTATCCAATTACCAGTCTATTTTTTCCTGAGATATTTTCATACATCAGTGGTACAGCTATATTATGAAAAACAATGAAAGCCCTAGAACTATTTCACATGGCCATAATGAGCATGAATTGGAAATTAATATATCTGACAGGAATAGTGAGTAAATATGATGGTGAATATCTCCTCCTCCATGTAGACTGTGAATCTACCCTTGGAAGGAAAATTTAATCTTCTATGGCTAAAATAAATGAACATTTATGTCTCCTGCTTGCTTAAGATCAATAAATGAGTATATCTTGCCCACTTTAATTCTTCTGTTCCATGTTTAATCGTTGTGTATTTAACTGAGGCAGCTGCCCTAATTTAGGGCACATTAGAATGTGCCAACCAATTCACTTTTGAGGATTAAAATTAAACAAATTAGTGTTTCACTTTGACATGCTCAAACAGGAAGAATCTCCTAGGGTGTATTATTGTTAGTAGTAAAGTGGTAAACAGAGGTTTCATCACAGGCATAAACTTTTAATTGGCTGGTTGTTTGAGAATATGGCTGGTTCATAGATTAATAGGCATTAATTGGAATTGTAGTTTCTTTATAGTCAAACCAAAGCCTCTTTGAATATTAAATCTGTATGTCTGTGAGATCATCAGCCTTATTTTAAAGTCCCATATTGAGAGAGCCATTATGGATGATGATAATGATGCTAAATGAACAGCATGGTAGAGAAAAATAAGCATAAAGGATCATGCAGATCTGATCAGACGTTATGGGCATTGCACTTCTCATTCAGATAGACTAATTAATTCATCAACTTCTCAATTATACCCAACCCTCAGAACTCCACCATGAAGCCACTGCTGCCAGGAGAGAAGGGAACCACTTAACATTGGACAGGAAGAGCAGTGACCTCCTGCATAATTCTGGATGCCCATGCCAAGGCACGCAGACTTTGAAGAGGCAAACGCTACAGAGAAGGGCAAAAACTGCCTGCAGCAGTCTATGGCCCCCAGAGCACAGGTGGCCTTAAAGGGCTGGGCTAGCAGCTAGAGTCTTGAACTGGCCAGCTAGCCTCAGTTCAGTTGTAATCTCAGTTTTTAATTATTTACAGAGCTTCAGGCATCCTTGCTTCTCCATGTAGCTTCAGGTTGTGGTGGTATAGGCCATAAGCCTGTGCAGGCCACTTACACTTGATTACCAGTTAATGATTGAGTGACTCCCTTCTGTGTCATTTTGGGAAAAATTAAGAAAGAAATACTTAAAATGGGAGAGACATCACGTTTAAAAAAAAAGAAATACTTATTATGTTTATATAGTGTCACAGGTGGTTGCTAGTTGTCCTTATCACATTGAGTCCTCCTTTAAGGACCCTAGATAACTGACCCATGAGAGGCTTAATCTTAAAGGCTCTGATGGTTAGTGACCACCCCCAAATAATAACACCAGAAAATTTTGCTCAGAAGTATATGGCTAGAGTCAGGCCTTCTTCCTCCTGCTCTGTTGTGCTGTTAGCCCAGGAGAGCCCAAACCGAAGTATAATAAAGCTCCAACATCCCTGCGTTCAGCATTTTACAACTCTCCCTGGAACAGGAGAGTAAATAATTTCTTAAACAGTTTGGCTCTTATAGTAGTCAGTCTTGGACAGCTGTCAACAGGAAACCCCAAGTCATCCAGTATTAAAATCTGCTGTTACAAAGGGACCTGTCACCTAAACCTTGACATAGGACCTGTGAGAATTTTTTTCTATTACTATTATTCAAAAGCACTGACAAGTATTTGGAAAAGATGGGGAAATTTTGTTTCTCCTGAAGAGAGAGGAATTCTGTTTCTCCTAAATCTGCCTTTGATTATTTGTTTACTTGAAGGCTTATTTAAAATGAAACCATTTTCTTTTAGTAACTTGAGAAACACCAACTAAGACTGTCCCCTGTAATACTGTCTTAAGACAACTTAGCACTATTGCCCATAATAATTGTGAGACATTATACATGTGTATATATACATACATATATATTATATGTGTGTGTGTGTGTGTGTATAAATCTCTTTGAACCTTACCCACCCCCAACAGTCTGTAATTGAAAAGCTTGTCATAGATTTGCACGAGATCATAGGATTTCCATGACAAAGTATTTGTGATTTTTATCTGTATTTGATCTTCGGTTGTTTACTATTTTCCTCATGCAGGCAGCCTCTCAAACATCATCTAGCTGACTCTTACTCTTCGTGTGTCCTGCAGAGGGAGGGGAATCCATGAAGCAGTTTGCTCTTAGAGGGGTGGGGTCGGTAAGGGAGAATGTGCTCTGAGGCCTTGCTGGCTCCTTCATGCAGATTCTCAACACTGCTCTATACAGGGGTAGAATCCTTTGCAAACAGAGGTCCCAACCTGGCTGCTCACTCAGATCCTCTTTTCAGAAGAAGGAAGAACATGTCTGGAGCCATAGCTGGAGGAGTGAAGGGCAGGATTGAGGGCAGGAGTTTTTTGATCACTACTGAAATTGGAGCAATATGAACCTGAACTCTTGAGTGGGAGGTGATGTGGTCTCCAAGAAGGCAATTAAGCAGACAAGAAGTGTGGGAATTAGGGATCAAAACAGTGAGGCGAATGGGTTGAGTGGTCTAAGACAAGTTACATTTAACCTCAGTGCTTCATTTCCCTTATATCAAGAGAAGTCTGTGTTAGAATTAATTAATTTTGCTGGGTGCTTTGAGATCCACTGATGAAAGCAGTGTAGAAAGGTTTTGTGTTGTGATTGTTCATGTTTCTAGAAAAAGAAAAGACTTTCCATTTTTTAAAAACCAAAGCCCATAGTAAGAAAGAGGTGAAGGTAACCTGTTGGTTTTATAACCAAGTGTTCATACATGCTTCATTCAAACCCTGTATCAGCCCTCTAAGCAGAAAGGCTTTGTCTATTGTGAATATTCTCTATGGGCCTGAGTTTCCAATAATTTTGTTCTCACTTTACAGTTATTTTGTAATATTTTGCAGGTGGCTAATGTCCCTGTCTGGGGGTTGTCTTTGGTTGTCTATTTTTTTAGACTGTCCCTCGCTGTAACACGGCTGGGCTAATTCCCCTGAACTTCTCCAAAGTTCCCACAATTTGACCTTTGAGTAGAGAAAGACTGCTTTTTGTGAGGCTGACCAGGAATGCAGCCTCACTCTTTACAGTGTCTTTTTTTTTTTTTTTAAGAGCAGGACAAAAATTTCCAAGTTCTGTATATTTGCTTATAAATGCACAACTCAGCTGTGTTCCCATCCTTTGTGTCAACATGAAAATTCCCTTGTTCTATATTTAGCTTGAATAATTACCAAACTGTTTGTAATTAGAACGTGAGGATGTGACCTCACAGCAATTTTTTCATTTCCTTTCTCTGTATTTAATACATTTCAGAAACTGAAAATACCAAATCTCTGTCCTTTTTTTTTTCCTTTTTTTGATGCTTATCAGTAATGGAAACATTGCAAAACAATCAGCCCAATACCTATGCTTTGTTCATTTATTGCCTTCTCTGAAGATAAATTGACTGTACTCAACTCTCTTCAGCATTTTTCTTCACCTAGATATTATTGCCTTGTGCAGCCACCCCAAGGTGACTGTTATCACTTAATTAAATCCTTGCACGCTGGGAAGAAAAAACAACATTGTTCCTTCATAACCCCAAGGAGCCTATTTTTAAGCCACTAAGCCTTTTCCCTGTTTTATTAACTTATTCCTGGCTACAACAAGACATACTTTTGTTGATGAGCAAAAGGTTGTATTAGCTTTTTATTTTCTGGGTAAACTTATCTATTCTCAGGGAAGTGGGAAAAAAAAACGAATGGACATTACAAGAGAAGGGGAAAAAATGGGGTCTCTTCAACCTCCCTGATTCTGTAAACACTGAGCTGGAAACTAGAAGCAGGGGGATTCAGGAAAGGGAATGAGAAAATAAAATGTAAACATAAAATGGGAACAAGACCGAAAGTGAAATGACGTGCCTGTCTATTGGGGGAAGCTCCAGGGGAAGGGGACACCACTTTCAAGCCAAGGAAACCAGCATCAAAGTGGATTTTTTTTTTTTTTTTTTTGAAGAGGGATGATCTATTGGCACTCCTTTCATTCCTGCCTGGTGTAGCATCTTTTTATTAACCTTTTGTTTAATGTGTTTATTTTTCCCCCAGAGTTTCTTCTTTACCTTGTGGTTTTAGGCATCCTTTATCAACCTATGCTATACCCAATTATCTTTCAAGGCATGGAAGAAATAATGTTGGGTATGTTTAGAAGTGTGTGTGTATGTGTGTATGCATGTGTGTGTATGCATGTGTGTGTATGTTTACACGTGTTAGCATCAGGGATGCACAACTTGTACCTAGCAGAAAGTATAGCATTTGCCATCAAAAAGTTCACTTGCTGCAAAGGAAGTTATTTGTTCATGCATAGTAAATTATGTACCTTTTAGTTTGTTTCTAGTCCATTAAATCATGGGCCAGAAAAAGGGTTTGTCACTTCTAAAATTTGGACCCAAGCAAGCATATGTGTTTATTCATGATGCTAAATCATTTTACCACATGCCGTGTTCACCCACAGAGTAAATGCTGCTCAAAACTGTAATATTGGCAAGAGCAGTTGATGCTGTGACAGGCTGGGATTGGATAGAGACCTGGTTCTTAAATAGTTGGATAATTAAGATATCTGAACCATCACTGATCACTGCCCGCAAGTTACACACTTCTCAGCTTCACACTCAGAACATACAAGTGTAAGAGCTGGCTCGCTGCCTGAGACAGTGCAAGATTTTCAAAGGCTTGGTCTCCCTGTCTCTAAAATGGGAAAAGCACACATACCTCTAGGAGATGTGTGAATGAGCCAGTGATGCCTGTGAAGAATCCTGTAACCAAGAGGCCAAATACCAGGCATGTTTTCTTGCCTGGTGCCTGAGACACTCCAGTGCCCCCTTGGAGTGACTTGAGAGTCATCATGCATGGCCTTCTTGGATTTGGGTCAGATCTGCCGTGGTGTCCAACTTGCCAGCTAAGTGAATGCCTGTGCGTGGTGTATTTCTGCCCACCCTCTGAAGTGGATTGGTTTAACTTTGTGCTCTGCAGGTTAATTTCCTTTCCTTCAGAATAGCCTTAGAAATATCTTACTGAGACAGGGTAGAGCCCCTCCCAGACAGTGCCCTTTGTAGCAGCCACTCATTTGACTTTCCCCCGACCTTTGCTTGCCTGAAGAGTTTGCTTGGGGTCATGAAGAAGTTAGGTCACACACACACACACACACACACACACACACACATACACATTTGCTTTCAGATTCCCACTTTGCCAGCCAGAAACTCCCCAGGATCCCCCACCACACACACAATCTCAGAACAGAATATAGAGTCATAAAGTGAATTATCATTTAGCGTCTGTCTCTCTCTCTTAAAACACACGGTGAAGTTCGGTCAGGGTTGTTCTTAAGTGGTCCTCACCAGCATCTTCCTTTGAGATTGTCAAATTAGGAGGGAGCACAACTTTTCTCAATCACACCCATTTCCACTCTGAACAGTACTGTCACTTCTTCAGGTCCTTTCCCACCTAAATTCTGCACACTTGCACTTGAGACAGAAAAACGGCCAGCTGCCAGACTTTGCGCAGGGGCCTCGAGTGCATTCACATCGCCCCTCAGGCTCCTTCAGTCTGAAAATCCAGTCCTTGTAACTGTTTCTTAAGTTTTATTTTTCAATCACCTAATCATTTTTTTTCAGCTCTCCTTTGAACCTTTTCTAAATTCTTCTTTTCGTAAAGTGGCAATTCCCAGAACAATTTTTTTTTAAGATTCAAACAGTGATGAATTTAAAGTAAAATTAAGTTATGAGTCTAAAATCCCAATATTAGTGGCTTCCATTTACCAGCATTTTGAATGAAAAATATTGTGTTGATCAAGTGCACCACGTATACAAAGAACTGATGGCACGTACACCTACGCAAGCACTCGAGTGCACATTCACAGCGCTCACCTGCATGGTGGGAGAGAGGTGTGGCTTTCTGCAGAAGCACAGCCAAGGGATGCTCCCTCCGATGCCATGACCTCTCTTGCTAAGCATGAGGCAGCCAGCAGCCTGGAAGTTGCTTGCTACCTCTGAGTACAGGTGTTATTTGAAGGTAAACAATTGGACTCGAGCAAAATTGTCACAGTGGATGAAAGGATTCCGTGTCAGATGTTTTCTGTTCTCTTTGCTCACCACTCCAGACATGCCCCCTGTCCCCACGCCGACAAACATGCAGGCCAGCACCATGTACCTGCAGAACATGCTACTGAGGTAAAGCGTGCTGACAGAAAGAGAACCTCTATTGAGAAGTGGCTCTCTCCTGTCCTCATCTTCTCCTGCATCCTCACTGTCCCCTTTCTCATTAGGAGCACAGCTGAATTTGAGGAAGCTTAAGAGGGACTCCTCTCTGACCCATACCCACTTTCACTTGCTTCCAATTTTACCTGAAGAGGGGACAGCGGCAACAATACAGAATTAGCTTGAAACAATTACCACTATTATCTTCATTATTTCAATACCTAGAACTTCTCCCATTCTTTCTTAAAATACTTTATAGGTTTTTGTATCAGTCTGAATCACTATTCAAATGCAAGTAATTATTCTGAGTCTATTATATATCTATTTCCAGTATCTATGGTAAAGATACTAAAAAATTACTTTCCTATATATTTGCCATGGTGTTTTTCATCAAATGTATATTGGTTAAAGGGGGAGAGTTGTCTCGGAATCAACCTTTGTAAAACAGTGCATGCACCTGTGCAATGGGGTCTACCCAGTAGATTACAATCTACCAGTGTATGCCTTAATCACACTTCTCAGACTGTCAAGTCCTGCTTGTTTGGCTGAGATCTCAGTCAGACAGGAAACCAACCATCTCCCTGTCTCTGCTCTGCTCTGGACATCAACCCAGAGCACCAGGATTCTGTCTTCTGCCCCTGAGAACTCAGATCTGTAGAGGACTAAATGGTAGTTCTTTGATATCAAAAACTCAAGAATCTCTGCCATGTGGTTCAAGTCCACAGAGTTGATGATACTACACACTGTGTAGAAGCCTTAATTTCAGGCCTTGCTCTGCATTACTGTCTGATGCTAGTTTCTCATCTCATGGAGGGACAGTGAGAACACACATCAGAGACAGGGAATGAGGATCGAATGGGTTGGTGCATGCAAAGTTCTCCTCTCAGGGTTTGATGCAGAAACCAACATTGTTACTTTTCCATGTTAAGATTGTTATTGTTTAAAATCCTTTTGTGATTTGGAGCATATTTAAATACATGCACCATATATGTGAGCTATGAATTAAATTGTGTTCTCCCCAAATTCCTATATTAAAATTCTAATCCTGAATGGGACTATATGGAAATAAAAGTTTTAAAAAGCTGTTAAGGTTAAATGATATCACACAGCTGAGGCTCTAATCTGATAGGATTGGAAGAGCCCTCACCTGCAGCTAAGCCCTACCAGCATCTTGATTTTGTATTTTTCAGTCTTCAGACTATGAGAAAATAAAATTACTATTGTTTAAGCTCCCCAGTCTTTTTATGGTCTATGGTATTGTGTTATGACAGCCTGAGTGGACTAAGAAAATGAGAATGTGTTTGTGGTACACACACACACACACACACACACACACACACAAACACACTTTTCTCCTATTTTTATGTCTTTTTTCCTTTTCATCTTTTTATTGACATTAATTTCCTACCCTTCATAAATTTCCTTAATGTATCTCTTTATAATGATCTCTGCCATTCCTCAAAGTAAGTGAATAGTCTTTTTCTCCCTTAAAACAGTCTCTGTTTACTAACCCTTTGTTTGTTAAAGTTTTAAAGGGAAGTGTTTATGACTAGGATGAAACCTTATTTCAGCCATGAATTTTGAATCATTTTCTGGCTTGTACCTTTATTCTCAAATGTAACTGATTTAGTTTAACTGTCCTTAGTAGATTATCCTACTTCCTCCAAGTGTGTTTTTCTCCTTATGAGCAAGTAAAACCCACTTAGCAAACACTCTTCCCAAATCAGGATCCCAAGTCAAATAATAGTCAGTGCAAGTACTATTGGTTATATACCTGCTGTTATATACCTGGCACTTTCCATGGCTAACTCTAATCATTTCAACAATTCTATTGACTAGAATAAATAATGTATAGATATATTTTTTTATATTTTTGTATGAGAAAATAGTGAAGTTGCAATATTAGACTTCTAGTTCAGGTCGGTTTGAGTCCAAAGCCCATGTTTTCTGTTACATGACACTTTACTGACTCTTAAAAAAAAATGTGAAGAGTTCTCATTTCAAAGCTGGGCATGGAATTGGCCACACGGGCTCCTTGGCCTCACCAAAGGAACCGAGGAGATGACACCATCATCGTTCCATTTGGTCTATCTTTGTCTCAAGTGTTAGAGTGACTCTGAGTCGGATGAGGGTGTCATACCTCCCATGTTGAGGGGTGACTACAGAGTGACCGCTCTAGTGCCAGATCTGAGCACCATGAGCAATAGCCTCTGGCAGCGTAACCCTCTTGCTGAACAATGTTCAAGAACTGCAGCAAGTACTCTCTGGAAAAAGCTACAGAATATGCTCTGTGCCAAGATCACAGTCACGGCAGGCTGCACTCACTGGCTCATCTGCCTAATCCATCTCTTCCTCCTCCTTCAATCCTCTTCTTTTGGGGGCCTCCTATATGGCTGACTCTGAAAGTCTTCTCTCTCTTGCCTCTTAACCAGGCCAGGAATCTGGCCTTGTACCTCAGATACCTCCAGTGTCTAGCCTAGGACTAGCATAAGATCAGATTCCTTTTTCCTGGAAAGATCCTGAGCAGAGATATGAAAGGATCGATAGCTTATCTTCAAACCACTTCAGCTACTTACTGTCAACAATGCTGTTGTCAACTGACCTAAGCAAAAAACTGAGGGGGAGGGTCCTCATATCTTAGCCTTAATTTTTTTCCTAAAATTTCCTGGGTAACTTCCTTAATCCACCATTCTCTTGTGTGGGTTTCAGTTACACCAAAAGATTTATCTTTGAAGAAGCAAGCGTAAATGATTTGCAGCAGATCTGGTAGATTTTACTCTATGTAGTAAGCTATTAGGGACAAGGACGTTCATCCTATTCGATATGACGACTGTATATCATGTCATCTTTTAGAAAAGTTTAGCTGTGATAATACAGTTTACTGTGTTGGGGGGCCCAATGTAAGTAAGAATCACCTTTTGGAAAGCTGTGAAGGAATAGGTTTCCTTTGCTCATTGCCTATGAGGATGTGTTAATTATACCTTGCTGAGCTCATGGGAAAGAATTAGACTCATTGCATTATTATAGAGTACTGAGAATAATGCTATCACTATTACACCGTCCTTGCGTTACCAGCTCATGAGGAGTTAAGGATGTTGATAAACTCTGGAGACCTTTGCCAATGTATAATATATGGGATCTTCCTAATGGATCATGCCTGCTATTTAGTAAAGGACAAAATTATCTTGGCCAACACTCATGAAGATGGCAAGAATGAACCAAAAAAGCGGGGAGAGGGGATAAAAATCTGGTTGAGAGGAGCAGCAAATGTCTTAAACGAGGGCAGTTACCTGTAATGAGAGTGGAAGGAGCATACAGAAAATGATAAAGGCTTAAGGTTCTGTTTGTAAAACCCTTAATATATTTTTTATTTGCCTTGGAATAAAAGTCTTCCATTAAGGCTCAGAGGCCAATTTGAGTCTTTAGGGGCTCAAGCCTTTAGGGGAAGTCACTCTCCTGCCTGTGAGAGCTGAAGAGCATTTAAGTAGAAATTAAAGTAGGTCATCCTATTACTAAGGAGAAGCCCCCAAGCAAGACAATAAAACAAATCTTGCTTGTTGGAAAAGGTCAAAGCTAGAATGCTCCAAATCTCATTGGAGGCAAAAAGAATTTGTCCCCAATATGAAGCCATACAAAGTATACAGAAAAGACTATGCAAATTCAGAGCCATTCTTGGTTTTCAAAATTCGTCAGTGATCATTAAATACCCATGAGCCAAATGCAAAAACATTTTAAGAATTATTTTTGCCATCCAGGGTTCACATACAAACACCTTCAGAGCAGGATTTGTGGGAACATTGGCTGTGAAGGATGATCCACACATTGCCACCACACCATCCCTATAGCCCTTGCCCTCTGTCTCACTATGTGGATGAATGCAAATTAAAAACAGGCTAAAAGAGAAGAGGAAATAAAAGAAAAATATGAGAAGGGGGCTGAAATGAGAACATAGAAATAGCATAGAAGCTGTCAATTCCTAACCTGTCTCATATGATTTCTTAAGTGATACCAACTGCCATTGTACTCACTTATTTCAGGGTATTGTCATTCATGAAAGAGTTTGGTGTTTACTTAAGACTCGAGGTTATATCTAAGGAGCAGTTGCAATGGGGAGTCATCCTTCTTAAATTTTGGAGATTTCACTGAATATTTGTCTAATCCTGAAAGCTTATGTGAAAGTTTGTGTGGTAGATACAAGTAGAAATTTTCTTTTCTTCCTTTCTTTTTTTTTTTTTTTTGGAAATGAATCATAGTTTCATTTTTATTCCTTCTATTTTAACATGCAGATAATTTTTTGGAGATTTTTTAAAATTTATTATTTATTTATTTATTCTAATCTATTATACACAATGGCGGAATGCAATTCATTTCATATTACACAAATAGAGCACGATTTTTCAAGTCACTGATTGTACACAAAGTATTTTCACACCATTCTTGTCTTCATACATGTACTTAATTTGATCATCTTATGGACTTGGGATTCAAGACAGCTAAGATAAATAGTGTTCTGGTAATGAATATAAGTATTAGTTCATGTGCTCAGCTCTAAAAAGAAACTAGGCACAGGGCCAAGTGAAAAATCAGAGTTGGAACTTAATCAATGTGCTTTGCCCTTTTATACCCTGTTGTTGGCAATTTGGATGCTTTTGACATATAGAAAGTTGAGAAAGACTAAGTGGGAGGTGTCAGCTGTGACTTAAGATATTATTGGTAAATATGGTTGAGGCCAGTAAAATTCTGTAGACTAAATAGAATTTTAATAAGTCTAATAATCATTGAGAGGTGGACTGTCATTCATCAAACTCATTGAATGGTGGAATATGTCCATTTTCAAATTACTTTTGTTCTAACATATCTTTAGCTATTCAAGAAAAAAGAGTGTAAACGGATCATTGTGCACATTAGGTTTAGACTGAGACTATTGATTTAAGTTTTCTAGTGAGTGAGTTATCAATATGGCCAACTGCAAATTTCTTTTGGAATTACTGTGGATTGGCACATCAGTGTATTTGAATAGATCATGCATAACCTAGATTATTGTTACAGCAAATTCTTTGTATAATGTTATGACTGTTGTACAACTTCAGTAAACCACATGGTACTGAGTACTGAAAACATTTTATCTAGTGATTACTCAGGTGTATTAGGTGATAAGGGCTCTGTAGCAAAAGTAGATCTATGGCATTCTGTGGTGACCTGCCAAATAGCCCAAGACGAAATGCACAGTGAGCTAGACCTGTGCAGCAGGCTAACACCCTGAGCTGCTTCGGGAAAAAAATGGAGTAAAAAGATCTGCTGCTATTTGGCAGGTATCTTATTGTCAATTACACATCTCCAAATTTACTGGAGAATCCAGGCAAGGGGATAGTGTGCATGATAGCACAGCACCCTATGACAGGAGGGGAAGGGAAAACTATATCTGGGAGATCACTGTTGATACTTCCTTCTGACTTTGGAAAATTACATGATGACATCATTAGCTCCATCATTGGTTCCAAATGATCCATTCCTGTATGGTAATTATAAGAGCATATGTGAGTACTTTTAGAATATATTTATCTATAACAAAGTGTCTAGGCATCTCAAAATTTATAAAATAAATCTTTTGAAAAAAATTGAGCATTTAGTGATAATTCATATATTGAATATAATTTGTCTTTTGACACCCAGGATTGATTACTCTAGTAAATCCTTCAAGACAAAGTGGAATTTCACTTTTTCAAATATCTTTAAGCACAATCAGGCACCTATTTTAAAGAAAAAAAATAAAATCACAGTGATTATTTGACATATCAGTCAAATATTTAAGAAAGAAATAATTGTGTCTGTCATTTCTGCTGCCTGATAAAGTAGGTCAAAAAGGCCTGACAGTGCTCAGCCCAGTCATTTCCATGGTTAAATACATTCCACATCTTTTTTTCAAATAACATATCTAATTTTAGATTCAGGTAGTCATTTCATATTTTATCTTTACAGTTAGTTACACGTAGCTTCTTTATAGACAACTTCAGTCCCATGATTCTCTTTAAAGTCATTGAAACTACTAGAAGAAAGTGTAGGAGAAAAGCTTCAGGACTTTGAAATTGTTGAAGAGTTGGGCAAGGATCAAGATCCCCAAAACACAGGAAATAAAAGCAAAACTAAATAGATGGGATGACATCAAAACTAAAAAGCTTCTGCACAGCAAAAAAAGCAATCAAGAGTAAAGAGACAGGCTGCTGGGGTTGTGGCCCAGTGGTAGGGCACTCGCCTAGCATGTGTGAGGCTCTGGATTCAATTCTCAGCACCACATAAAAATAAATAAATAAAAAATAAAGGTATTGTGTCTAATTACAACTAAAAAAAATTCTTAAAAAAAGAATGAAGAGACAACCTACAGAATGGAAAATATTTGTAACCTATACATCTGATAAAGGGTTAATATTCAGGATGTATAAGGAACGAAAAACAATCTCAATAGTCAAAAAAAACTCGATTAAAAATGGACCATAGACGTAAATAGACATTTCTCAAAAGAACATGTACAAATGACTAACAGATACACTAATCATTAGGAAAATGCAAACCAAAACCAAAATGAGATATAACCTTATTCCAGTAAGAATGGCTATTATCAAAAAGACAAAAGAAAACAAGTGCTGGTGAGAATGTGGAGAAAAGAGAACCTCGAACACTGTTAGTGGGAATGTAAATTAGTACAGCCATAGCAGAACACAGTTTGGTGGTTCTTTGAAAAATTAAAAATAGAACTACCATATGGTCCAGCACTTCTACTACCTAGTCGATAGCCAAAGGAAATGAAATCAGCATGCCAAAGACACATCTGTACTTCCGTGTTTGTTTGTTTGTTTCATCACAATGGCCAAGAAATGGAAACAGCCTAAGTGTCCATCAGCTGTTGAATGGATAAAGAAATGTGGTGCACATACACATATGCTATTTAGCCACACAAAAAAAGAATGAAATCCTGTCATTAGCAACAACCTGGATGAAACTGGAGATCATCATTGTTAAGTGCAATAAGCCAGGTGCTGCAAATCTAGTACCACATGCTCTCTTGTTCATGTGTTTAATCTAAAAAAGTTGAACTCAAAGAAGTTGAGACTGGAATGGTGCTTACCAAAGGTTATGGAGAGCATGAGGGAGGGATGAAGGTAGAAAGGTTGATAAGTGGGTACTACTACGTCATAGTTAGAAGAAAGAAGCTCTGGTATGCAGTTGCCCAATAGGGAGACAATAGATAACAACAGTCTTCTATACATTTCAAAATGATAGAAGGAAGTATTTTGAATATTCACATTTATAAAGAAATGATAAATGAGAAGATAGACATGTTTATCCCAATTTAAATATTATATATATATATATATATATATATATATATATATATATATATATATTAAAAATTATAGATATCCGTGGGGTGTTATGTGAGATATCTATAATTTTTATGTTTTTATCAGTTAAAAATACATTTTTAAAATTCATGGAGATTTTGATGAAGGCATCTTTTAACCCTGGAAATTCACAAAGTAGCCAGTCTCTCTTCAGTGAAAGCATTGAATTATCTCCCAGTCAGGAGACTGTTGAAGTAGAATTACAGGAAGGAAACTCCATTTTCATTGTTCATGTTTAAAAGACAATCAAGCAACATATTCACTTAAGTAAGTCAGTGAAAAGTACCAGAATCTCATTTTCTTCTTTACTAATATGCTCATCCCACATCCCACACTCTGGCTCAGGTCCTTCCATTCTGTTCCTGAGTGGGACCGCAGAGGCCAGGATCAATACAGCCAAGCACCACTGTGTTTTTAATTGTATAAATTTAAGCTGCCTTTTTAATGTACACATAGCAAGTTTGGTCCTAGGAAATTTCACATGCTGAATTGCTTTACTTTAGAGTTTCTCCAATGATCTCCTGTGACACTAGTGGTTCTGCTTTGAATATATGCAAGTATGTGAGGAAACAGTAAAAATCCATGACTTCTTATTCCTCCTGTGTGTTAAGTAGTCAAGCACATGGGATAAAAGCAGCAGCATTTCCTTGGAGCCTGAACAAGATGAGAGCCCTCTGGACAAGCAGTGAAGGCTGGTCCTCTCACCTACACTCGGCAGCCAACTGTGAAATGAAAGCAGAAGGTCAGCCAAGCACCCGAGAGCCAGGGCGAGCGCTAAACCAAGTTGTTTATCCTGAGCTCATTCAGGACCAGGCCCCAATTCCATCAGAATAATTGATTTTCCCATAAATGTGTATCTCTGCTTCATATGGAGCTAAATTCTGGAGCTAAGGCAGTGAAGCAACATAGCCTCTAAGCATTTGGAATGCACAGAAAACCAATATAAAGATTTCAATATTGTAAAATGTAGGACCCACAAGAGGTGCAATTACTCACAAAAGATTTCAGAAACAATTCTGAGCATTGTCGATTTTAGGAACCAAATGCAACTTTCTATTATTGGTCCATCATATTTATAGCATTGTGTGGGTCTACTAAAAATTAATTATTAATTAGATGAATGATATGTAAAATAAAGAGCAAAGAGCTTAGCTACAATGATTTCCTGGAATTAACATAGAAGGTTTTCACAGCCAAAGCATTGTCCCCAACCAGAAATTTGAAACTACATTTGTAACAATCAAGTTCCTATCAGTTCAAATGTTTTTTATGCCGTTTCCCTAGAGATACAAATAAAATGTTCCTAGAAATGAAACTCACATGAATGTCCCAGATTAATATCTGAGGGTCTCTAAATGGTCTCTTAATATGCTAAATTCATTACAGGGTTTCTTAATCATTGTTAGTACCCCTGACACAAACCTTTTCCCTAAAGGATACATGTGAAAAGCATTTATTATTTTCTCTTAAAAGTCTGCATTTTAGTTATCTACTGCCCAGTAAACAGATTCATACTATAATCAGCCACAACAGAAGCATCCGTGTGGCTTTACCTGACAACATCAAGACATACTTTCTGGTAAACATAATTGTAAAATAAATTTCTATGAGATCTATCTTATTTTCACATTGACTTCTTTATAAAACGGTATGTCTACTACCAGAGAGAGGTACAAAACAAATTCCTAAGTCTGAATGGAACAGGAAGTAAGATCAGTGTTCTGGTCAAACTGTGGTCAAGGGTTGTTGTACCAGCTGCCAGTTGGGAGGGTGGTTCTTATGCTTTAACTGTGGAGTATCCTGTCCACAAGTGGAAATTGGGCTCTTCTTCAATTGCAGAGGAGTTTCTTCAAGGTCTGTTGGTCTTTTGACTGCATGTTTACCAAATCCAATAATCCATGCCTTTTCCAAATAAAAGCCAACATAGTAGAGATACAGAGCTGGGTGATAGCAGATAGGGGCCCTCACTATGGAAACTACCTTTGCCTTGGAGCTCTCTGTTTTATAAATTTAATTTGCAACTTTGCTCATTTTCTTAGTCATGGATGAATTTTAAGGCTTGGGAGTCAAGACCTTATACTACTCACCTGTGTGAAATCCAGGCTGTATAGGCCTGATGCATAGCAAGTACTCAACTGGTGTTTTCTGAAGCAACCAACAGGTGTTTCCTAAATAGAAAGAGCATGAGAATCACTTATGTGGAAAGAAATGCTGGAAGAAACAAAGATTCGGCACAGCTATGTCAGTGTGTAATAAGTAAAAGCCCCAGCAGTTAGTCTTAGCAGCAGGAGGAAAAGCAGAAAAAGGATCCTTCTTGGCTCTGCCCATATTGGTTGTTGACATTGAGCAGTGTCTAATTTTTCTGAACCTCAGTTTCCTCATCAGTAAAGTATAATTAAATAATACCTATCTTAGATATGACCTCAATAATTTGCTAACATATGTTATTTTCCCTCCCTCTTCTCTGGTAAAGGGAAGTGAACCTAGCATCGTTTACACATCCTATAAGATAATTATAAATATATATTATGTATAATATATAGTAGCATATTTGGCATGTAATAGATAATAGAATATGTAATAATGTATATGTAAAATGAAGGTCATGCCCTATTTTCTAGTAATCTACAGGATGTCAAAAAACAGTTGTTATTTTCCTTTTTTTTTCTGTTATTTTATTTAATGCCAACAATTTGAAAGACACCTGGCACCCTGTGTGTCACCATGTGTCTCACCAAAGCAAAGCACGGACATTTTGGGGCCTTTCAGGAGCAAAGCAATGTACTGCTTATATTATTTCTGCCAAGGGGGGATTCCTCCTTTAACTTGAAACAACTCTGAATTCAAAGGGAGAGATGCACAATGAGGAATTAGCCCCTGGATTCTGACGGGCTACCTTCCAGTTAATTAACATACCACATGTGCAAAAGGAGACGTTTTAATATTCCAATGAATATTTGTGCTTCTCCATGAGGTAAAAGGAGCTCATGAGCAGAGTGGTGGTCACTTATGCCCCAAGCAGAGCCCTAGTTCCCTGAGGACAAGTCACAGATAATGTGGGGTCTGAAGTGCCGCCCCTGGTGGCTCAGAAGTATATGTGATTCTACCAAATACCACGCACTATCTTTGTACCAGAACCTGTTGTCCATTTGGCTGGATGTTCAAATCAAGAAATCTCCAGCCCTCAAGGCTGGATGTAAGGCTCGAACTAGCATCCTACAGAAAAAAAAAAAAAAAAAAGGTCAGCACTTTGATACACAGCTCCCACAAAATGGAATTTTAATGAGCCGAAGCAAAACCTGAGATTCTTGCTCAGAAAGCAGGTGTCTTTGTTCTTTTCATGTTTTAACATTTCACTAGCCTACCATGTCCCCTTTTATTCTGGTACCTCTCCTCTAAGAACTGAAGAGAAGCAGCCCATGCCTCTCTAAACTGTTTTTCTTACCTAAGATGTTTGGATTTTTGTGTTTTATGAAAATCTTAGGAAAGATGTTTTGAGGTGTCATGGTGTGTTCTGAAATTCTTTTTTAGTGGCGTAGTAGTCAAATTTGACCCAACTAATCCTGTTTGGTGCTGTGATTGGGGAACATGTGGCTTTTGGCACATGATAATATGAACGCATGCTATCCTGAGTGTTATTGATTTACTGGAAAGGCGGGGGTTGTGGGGAGACAGAAAGCTCAGGGAGAGTCAAAGAAGTCAAAGAAAAGCCCAAACCTTTGATGTTTGCTTTTACTCACTTGTCTAAGATTCCTCTTTCTGAAAATAAGGCTTTTGTTTCTGCACAGGGATGTATTGTTAAAAGTCAGATTGCAAAGCCAAAATTGGGGAAGCTTTTCCTTCCCCATAAACAGATACATCTGGGCATTTTGGGGCACAGTCCAGGTTCTCTGAAGTTTCTGAAAGTTCACATATATGTGCCCGAGCAGTACAGCATCACATTCTGAGTGCAGAGGGTGATACAGCATTTTAATATGCCTTATCAAAGTGTGATTGGATCCAAAGGCCAAGCATCGTAAGAAAAAAATGTTTTGCTAACTCTTTTAACTGTCACCAAAACAGAGTAAAAAGCTATATATTAGAGCCCAGTCCACACTCCCCAGGCCAAGTTTCTCATGGTTCAACGGCAGACAAGCTCATTCCCCATGCTGACCCATTGCTCAGCTGCTAGAGGCAATTTTCCCACAGAGCCTCTTCTTATTGTTGTTGGTTGTAGCATTCATAAAATACTCATATCTAATATCTGACAAGCATAGTGCTCGAATTTATGCTCTGCTCTTGTCCTAACAGAATTATGTAATAACAGTGAAGAACTTAGGGTTCAGAGGGAAAGTTGAGTGAGTCAGAGACTGTACTCAATTACGCATGGGTATTTTCCCTACAGTCTGAGTCTAAATTAGAAGAACATCACAGATGCAAGGCACATTGGACAAGGAGCACATGCGTGCATTTAAATCATGTATATCTTACTTTTTTACTGATGTAATTGTGAAATATGTTCTTTTTGCATTCATAATTAGGGGGTGTAACAGATGGTGAAGGCTTAGTTTAAAATAATCTGTCATTAAAATAACCTAGCCTACTGGTAATTCTTCTCTCTAACTGGAGATAGGTCATAGGAAAAGAGTTTAGGGTGATTTCCCTCCCCCTCCTTTCTGCACTGGAATGTAAAAAAAAAAAAAATGAACCACTAATTTCAGAATGGAGAATTGTCCCTGGGAGGGCACCATACTAGAATTTCACTCAGAAATTTGGCTGCAATGGAATATGCATAAAAAAGAAAGCAAAGACAAAACTCCTTTGACAAATATAAATCCATTTAGCACAATGCATTAAACATTAGTATACCTTCAATCATGCAGCTACAGTTAGTTTCATACCCTGCAAGGAAATAACCTCATCATTTGACAAACACTGTTAAAAGCATTCAGCTTTTGGGGTTAAGAAACTGTGCCATACACTTTATATGTTACACTGATGTCAGGGGATATAAATTATAATTACAGGCATTATTATTCAGAGATGCTGCAGCTCCTGACTCCTGCATCCAAGCCTCACTCCTTGCCTGTGTACCTCATAGACTTACTGGGATGTGACAAAGGAAATCTCCTATCAGCCCTGTCTGGATAGCTAAGAACTGTTTTCAGTAATAAGAAAACTGTCTTGATAAATCAGATACTTGCATGTCTTTAAAATGTCTGTTTTACTGTTTCTTCTAAGATTTTGTTCTCCATCTGCTTTGAGGGAAGCAGATAGATTTCAGCATGGCTTTATAATAAATCTTCTTGAGGAGGGACTAGCATTAACATTTGTGTAGGTTCTTTTTCATCTTAATCCAACCTTAGTTAATAATCAGAAAATTCTACATAGTGGGTAAGAAGATGCAATTAACCCTTTGACCCCAGAATCTTAATTGGCGCCTGTTGAAAACAGTGGGCAGTTAAAAAAAATTAAAAAGTAGCCTGCAGTGATTGAACCGCATAGTATATAATAGCTTTCTCAATTCAAAATTTTAAAAAATTCCACAGAACTTTCAGATTAATCACATTTGGTTTCTGAGACTTCTGATTGAATGTTTCCTTCTTCCTCCCACCTTTTTAAGTTGAGACACCCAAATTAAATCAATATTGATGCTTTTCTTCAGACTTTTCTAAGCAGCAGACTACAGCTAACTATAGACAGGAACGCCCTTGAATGGAAAGGTAATGGCTGTGTGAAGAGTAACTTGCCAATCTGCTTTAGATCCAACTTTACATCCCATTCCTTATTTGAAAGGTAATCAAACCTGAATTGTGGATATTTGTCTCAGACTATAGTTATAATTGACCAAAATGATACGTATAAAAGTAAAAAAAAGAAAACAAAAAAAAGAGCTAATTAACCAAGGTGTTTTTTTTTCTCTTTAACCTCTACAATGACTAACAACTAATCTGACTCGTTTTCTCTACAAAACTGGCTGTTATTTTTAATTGAATTGACTGGATGTCTTTGTGTCATGTAGACATAGACTCATTTTAATCTCACCGGGAAATTGGAACATGTGTCAAAGCCTCTATTTTTGCCAAACAAAACTGGCCAGGTCTTAGGTGGCTGCTGCTTAATAGCATCAGATGTTTAGCCTCCAGATATTCCTTCTCCCTGCCATGGTGCCCAAACCTCCTGAGTATTTTAGGAGGTACACAGGATCTGAACCTAATGTTAAAAGTTAAAATCTCCTTAGATGAGAAAGTAAAGTATATGTGTAAATGAAAATGATATATCTATTCAGGAACAGCCCTGAATACTTAGTAAGGCCATAAAAGGTCTACTCTAACCTTGATATTCCAAATATCCAGACCATCTGAGAAATCCATGGCATCTAAATCTGCAAATAATCTAATAAATCCTAAATAACACTTTTGGGCAAAACAGTTTCCATCCCTCTTTGTCATTATAGCATGTGTGTTATAAAACAAAAAGCATTGAGCTCAGAAGTATAACTAGATTTATTTTTTTAATTTTTTTTAAACATTTATTTTTTTTTTTTTTTAGTTTTTCGGCAGACACAACATCTTTGTTTTGTATGTTGTGCTGAGGATCGAACCCGGGCCGCACGCATGCCAGGGGAGCACGCTACCGCTTGAGCCACATCCCCAGCCCTATAACTAGATTTAAAAAGTCTTGACTGTGCTATTGTTTGGGTGCTTGTTTGACAAAGATAAGCAAGACTCTGTTCCACTGTTGAGAAATTTGTCATGTCTTGTTGAATAAGCCAACAAGGATCATACAATGTTGTAATATTATGGAAGTACAGAAGATTCAATCCTGGTTCTGCCACAAGCTGGCTGTCCCATCTTGTCCAGCCATTTAGCCTCTCTGTGCCTCAGCTTCCTCACCTGAAAAAATGAGGGTTTAGACTACAGGAGATTATTTCCATGCCAACTTCATCCATGCCAACTTTCTTTTGCTCCCAACAAGCCTTCCGATTGTCTCCACAGAAGTTCTCCTGTTATATCTCTCTGTGTCATCACTCTCATTTGACAGTAGCATATGAGAGATGTGATTTGAGAAGATGGCCTACTGAGTTCTCTAATCATATAGAGCCCAAGGCTGTTAGGTTGAATGAAAAACCAAACCAGGACCTTTTCTCCAAAGGGAAGGTCAAAGGGAGAGGGTTCTAATCCTCAAGAGTCAATTATACCTGTAGTCTGAGACAAATACCCATAATTCAGGTTTGAATACCTTTCAAATAAGGAATGGGATGTGAAGTTGGGTCTAAAGCACATTGACAAGTTACTCTTCACACAGCTATTACTTTTCCATTCAAGGGTGTTCCTGTTTACAGTTAGCTGTATTCTGCTGCTTAGAAAAGTCTGAAGAAAAGCATCAATATTGATTTAATTTGGGTGTCTCAACTTAAAAAGGTGAAAGGAAGAAGGAAATGTTCAATCAGTAGTCTCTGAGAAATCTTGTTTCAGGTAAAGATGTGTTGAAGTGAGATCCTTCCCGGATTTGTAGGAAGGAATCTTCTCTCCATTTGCACTGGTTTCAGGTGCAGTGAGATTAGCACACTTGTCTCCATAGATTCAAAACCAATGCAAAGGAAGAATGAGGGCATAAAACATTCTACAGTGGAAAGGTTAGACCTGACGAGGCCCTAGAGAGTTTGGCAGTTTGTCAAAGATAAGGACCCCATATCTCTTAGACAGTATTTTGTTCCCCACAGTTGGTTCCAGGGGAAATACCATAGAGCAAAGGTGACCATGTGACCTCTTGTGCAAATGATTTATAAACTCTTTTGTCATCCCACTTCTGGTTTGTTTTTTTTTCCCCTAACGATCTATCATTTGAACCAAGTGATGCAGTTCAAGAAGTCATAGGATGCCTTTTAGTCTAAATATTTTAACTTAAGAAATGCTGTGAATATTTGTCTTTTCAGAAATCACCCATATCAATTAGACAATGTTTATTTTTAGTAGAAAACAGAATAGTTATTGAGTCTATTAGGACACAAAATCAAACTCAACTAAGGATGGGCTGTTGCCTAACTTCACTAAACCTCAATTTCATTGTATATTAAATGTAGATGATATTTTTGAAAATTTAAAAATACATGCATACTGCTTAGCACATACTGCTTAATAAATAAAAGCTGTTATTATTTTACTGTCTCACCTAAAAAAATTTCTATTGGGTAATTCACTCTTTTGTGAAGCAATATAATGTAACTTGAATTGTCTTCACAACTCACTAAATCAAAGGATACGATTGTTGCCAGCTACAGTGTCTATCCATTGTGGGGCAGTGAAAAGAAGTCAGAAAACATGAAAATCCACATTTTATGTATGCATATAAATAAATACACATGTATGCCCAAATACATATATCTAAACATATATGCACAAATACATGTATTTCATTGCCTTAGTCTGTCCTGTGCTGATATAGCAGAATACCTGAGATGGGTAATTTACAAAGAAGAGAGATTTATTTCTTATAGTTGCAGCATCTGTGAAGTCCAAAGTCAAGTGCCCCATATCTAGCCAGGGCCTTCTTACTGCATCATCCTACGGCAGAAGACAGAGGACAAGAGAGCAATTGAGAGAAGAAGAGGAAGGGGACCTCACTCATTCTTTTATCAGGAACCCACTCTTGAGATAACTAACCTGCTCTAGCAAAAACAGCGTTAATCCATTCATGAGCACAGAGTCCTCTTGACCCAATCACCTCTTAAAGGTCTCATCTCTAAACACTATATTGCACTGAGGGTTAAGTTTTCAACATATGAACTTTGGGAGACACATTCAATCCATAGCATTTGTGTGCATACACATTCTTTTAAATTCAGTATTGTTTCTGGGGTTTGAAGGAATAGATATTTTACCTGAATTTTATGTACTTTTTCTACCTTTCTGTATTTAAAAACTATGTCATTAATTTAGTGCTTCCCCATATCTTGCTTACATGTATTTTGCAAATTCACAACCTTTGCCAATGCCACTAATCCTTAGTGTTGCAAGTAAGTCTTGTGCAATCCACTTTATTAAAAAATAAATAAATGAAGCAAAACAAAAGACTTAAGGATGATGGAAACTGCAAAATGTGCTTGGACCACAAGAAATTCAAACAAATGTATTTCCATTTTGGGTGGTGGCTTATAGTTGGAGACCTGATGATTTACGTCATTTGTCGAACTAGCAATGCAACTCTCCAATTAAAAAGTTGGTCTGAGGTTTCAGTAGTTACAGATGATGTGCAGATACTTTCATTCTTTTGTTCTTTCTTCTTCTGTGTTCAGGAGTTCTAATAGAAACTAGATCTATCACAATAAAACTTTAATACTGAGTTCTGCAAAACAGGATAGCAGTTTGCAAGGTTTCAGCCTGTAAACATTCACCCATAATGTATTGACTTTTCTTATTTGTTCTAACACAATAAGCACTGAGAATAAGGAGGGCATAATCCTCTATTAATTACTAAATTATTGATGTCCACAGTAGTTCAAGTAGTGATCCTACTTGCTCTTCCTATAGAAACTCTTTTTTTTCTTCCATTTCAATTTCCATTCCTCTTCAGCTATTTAAGAGAATATCTTGCTGATTTACTTTAAGTAACCACTGAATCCCCCCAAAATAAGGGTGAATGAAATCTTATGAAATCATCACAACCTTATTTTATATGTGAATGTAATGTATCTCGATCAAAACAATGCAGGCCAAAGGAAGTTCCTGAAATAAAGAAAAGTTTATAGTTGTGATTCAGGTGTCTGAATTCGTTTACATATAATGCAGTACTGAAAGATCTTAGAACTTGGGTTGCATATGAAGAAGAAATGGTCTTAAATTCATGTGTTGCTTTATATCAGTTGCCTTGTTAATTAAATATCAGATGTATTTATTAACCTATTTATCTGTTTGTTTGTTTTTTCCTGCAGTCCCTGGATGGCTTTGTATTTGCACTAAATCAAGAAGGAAAATTTTTGTATATTTCCGAAACAGTCTCCATCTACCTAGGCCTCTCACAAGTAAGTGAAAACATTTAGATTCTTGGTGGCAAATTGTGAAGGCTCTCTCTGCCTCATGTTTTTCCTTCAACGGATATTCTATTTAGCATGAATTATCAAATTTATTATTTAATGGGCTCTACCGGACTCACTAAGTCAGTGAGAAACCTGTCAGAATAAACTTGTGCTCAAAAACTTTAGTTCCCCTCCCTGCCCCCTAAGGATCATTATTAATTTATTGAGAACAAATGAAGTTTCTTCCCTCGGTTGTTTTGAACTTTGAAACCTCTGTGCCCAGTAGGAGAGGGACACACTAATAGTGCTTCCCTTGTGTCCTATTACTGGATGTTTATGGAGTACCCTGCATTATCCTGGGAGCTGACACAATGGCAGGAGTCATTTGGAGTCAAGAAATTCTGAAAGAGACCATTAAAATGTGTGGCAGGGAAGGTTCCAGCAAGGATATATTTTGCTGCCTTTGCAAATGCTTCCTAATGCTGAAAGACAATTTCATAAAATAAGGCAGTCTTTCATTGTTTGTTATTTAATTGCTCATATGTGTTTATCAGAGGGTAAAAGAAAAGAAGATGGATTCTGATGGGGCAAGTGACAACATCCTGGTTTTCAGTTCTTGATATTCCCCTGGAACACAAAAATTTTAGTTCCATTGGATTCCAAGACCCGGGCTGCATCTACAGAATGCCAGAATATCCTGAAGTAAAGTTTACCATTCAGCTAACTATCCAGATGTTTCTCTCCATAAAAGTGCTAAGCATCTGGGTATTTGTGCCTGTACAGGTAATTGGCTAAGTTTGACCCTTTTCATCTGGTGGTTTGGAAGGAGGAAAACAGCCTAGCCTCAGAGGGAGGGATTTTATATGTGTGTGACAATCTGCCAACTTGGATAATCTACCTCTCATCAGTTGCCTCTTGCAGCTGAAGCTAAAGATAAGATTCGCCTCTCTCCTCTTAAGTGGGGCCCACCCAGACCCACTGCTTCTCAAAGTTGGCACAGCTCTAAGGGAGCATCTAGCATGGCTGGCTCTTGGTGAGTTTGTTGGGTAATAGCTAAATCAAGAAAGACGTTGGAAAATAATAGAGAGAGAAGAGATTTGGCATTTCACGAGGGTTGGGGGAGGAGGAGAAACACTGCCAAATTTGACTATTTACTGTTGAGAATCCAAACACGGGGAACCATCATTAATGCTTCCTTTAAGAACATACACGCTATCAGATGTAATGTGCAGAGAATTCTATTTTTTGTGGACTTTAGCAAACCAAGCGATAAAAACTGAGCTATTGTTAACTCAGTATTAGTATTCTTGTATCTTGTTAAAATCTCTGGTTTTGTAATAGCCTTTAATAGACCTTAAGCCTTGTCTTAATCTGCTTGGGACCTAGTAGTGAGAATCTTCAATTTTGAAATTGGTGCACCACCATGTTGCAAATACTGTATAGAACTGGAAACACCACTATTTGTTGTTCTGCAATGCCCATATTCATCTGTTTTATGTGGAGTATCCAACGAAGTTTAATAAGCCAGTAAAGAAGAAGGATGAATAATTAGTTTAAGCAGGTAAATGCTAATTAGGGAACTCCTGAAAAGCATCCATTATATACTAGCTCCAAACACATTTTACAGCCCTGGTTAGTGGTGTAATCCAAATTCTGTCAAGGCAACTGCATTTTCTGTAATTGAGATGTGTATGTTTGCTTTGCATAACAGATGGCTCTGTATGCTTAGACTGATAGCTAGGAAAATAATAATTGCATTATTCTGGCCAAAAGAATATTAGCTCTTGGGTTTTGGCCATTTCAGTCAGTCCTCCTGCCAGCACAGCATATGCACATATATGGATTGGATTTTCAAGGAAATTGATGCATCTGGAATAGTGTGGCCATCTGAAATATCATCTGTTCAAGAAAAATTTGGCTTTAACCCTGTGCTGGTTTCTCCTTAAATGCAGTTTATTTCTGTGCTTCTATACTATAGCATTAAGTCAATCTTTTCCTAAATCTGAAATAAATAATTTAGGTTTCTGCAAAAGAAAGTAGCCATGTAGAAATGGTACAGGATCTGGCAACTTCTGTGCACTCAGCTCCTGCTTTTGCATGTGGTGGCTTTAAAAGTGTGCACCAATAGTCAACATCTTGACTTACCCAAGGCAGACCCTGGCTCCGTGCGCTGCTACCTTCTCCTTCTCATGGACACTTGCAGTGTTGAGGCTGGGATATAGGACAAAAGTCTTCATTTGGCAATATTACACAACTGAAATGATGAGGGGTCAGAAAAAAGTGATTTTTTTTTTCACATACCAATCTATGTAGAGTTCAAAACTGAAATTTAAGAGGAGTTCTAGATTAACATGAAAATGGCCTATTATGATACAGCTTTAAATGCTGAAACTTAGGAAAAGAGTTTTCAAACCAGTTAAGCTACCAAGTCATACTAGGAAACTGGAGATCCCTGAGACATACCGTTCTCAAGCCATTTGGGAGGTTGCAGGGTGCCTCAGGGAAATACGCAAACATATTCTAAGTCATTCAGTTAAGCATCTGGTCTTCTACCAATACAAACACATGCACGGGAGCACAACCATTACTAAAATTTGGACTGAATGCTCTGCTTGTGTTCTACAACTTTGGCTAAGTGGTTATTCCACCATATTCTAGATAGCGATAAGGAGTTTTTAAAGTTATGCTCCCTCCTTTCCTTTTAAAACAGTTTTGTTAAATAAAAAACATGTGCCTCTATCCACAAAGACCTACCCAGAGAAATTGCTGAGTATTGTGAGTATCTCTGTTTGTTAGGGCGGAGCCATGTCTGCATTTCTAACTCTCAAGATATTCCATCCTCAGTTTTATTTTCTTTCAACATGTAAATAAATATGGTGGCTTTAAAATGGCTTATGCCAATTAGGATTTGTTTTTGGCTTATGAGACAAACCGTGAAGTAGGGAAACTTCTGCTGAGCTTGGTGGTGTAGCCTGGGTACAGAGCCAGCCAGAATGCATTTGTTTTTGCACGACACTGAGTATGAGAGTTCCTGGTGTCCAGGACACTGTGTGCTGGTCACTGTCATGTGCTTGTGGTGAAGGAATGAAGTAAGCAATGGTAAGATTCGAGTCTCCTCAGCAGCCCTTTTGTCTTTTCCAGGCAGTCAGATAGATACGTAACTTCACATCCAAGAAGTGGTTTTAGGTGGTAGAAGTATGCATTGTGGACTTGCTTTCCTAGGTAAAAATGACTCCCACTTACTCACCATGAGGCCTTCTCCTAAAGGAAGAGCCCCATATATTAAGGATGATTTTGGTTTACATAGAGATTAAAAGACTTCTTATCCCTAGCAATGGCATTCAGAGCTAGCCAGACAACTCTGCTCCCTAGCTATGATGGAACTGGTCAAATGAAAATAAAGAAAGAAAATAGAATAGATTCCCTAATGCTGAAAATGTAACAATGATAATGTACCCAGCTTTTATGAAATCTCTTCCAAAATATAAGGGGCTTAATCACCAAAGAATCCAACAAGGACATTTCATGATAAATAAAAAGCAGTTCTAGTTTATACAGAATTTAAAGTTTGGAGAAATATTTATATGTTGGCTTATATTCTTCTCTTTCCACAAAGGATTTGAAATAAACATTTGCAATAAAAAATGATGTCCACATAGAACAAGGGAATAAAAAATAAGCAAAAATGGGTAATATGTTGCCACAGAGTAGGAGAACACAAATAGATGCATTTATAAAACAGGATATAAATGGCCTAATAAAGCTTCAGATTTAGTTGTGAGCTTCCTGGCAACCAAAGCAAAAAAAGAAAATAGAATCAAATGCCAAAAATAAGGAATCATTGCTTTTCAAGGAGAGCAGTTTTTCTGGACCTGAAATCTGAAAATAGATTTCATATAGGATACCTACAGAGGCTAACATATAGATTATAGACATATAAATTTGCTTCCACTGGAGTCCACATGCACAGCAAGACTTAAATGACACATATGGCAAACACAAACATTTTAGAAATCTCATAAGCTGACAGCATCACCACAGTGAGTCATGGCTAGGCTAAAGATCATTTTGAGAGTTCTGGAATTTAGGCCTTTCAAAAGCATTGGCTAATTTGATGTTTACATGGTTTCAAAATCAGCTTTCCTTTTATCCACCCTCAAACACTGCATTTTCTTCTAAATCCTCATGAGAACCATAACAGTATAGGTGTCAGAGGCAGAAGACATGGGTCTCAGTTAGCAGAGGATAAAAATGGACTCATGCCTTCTGAAAACCTTTATCCTTGTGAGGTTGAGAGATGATTGTGATGCACAGCTATGCCAGCAGAATGTTTTCAACCTGGGAAATTAACCCCCTTTTTAAGGTTGTGACATCATTAAAAAAAATACCCTTTGCACCAGCTGAAGCCTCTCTTGAAATGTGTTCTAATCACCCCCCACCCTCCTCCACATAATGAGTGACTTCCCTTCTTCTCACATGTCCCCACCCTCATATCAGATATTTCCTGGAGATCTAAAGTCAGCCAGAAGGTGGCTGCAGACTGGGTTACAGATTGGTCTGTTTGAAGGCAGCTTGCTGAAAGGGACAGGGTGACTGCCGATATAATAAGGTAGCAGAATACAACAATTACTAATAGGGCATTATGTAAAATTGTGGATGTGTAACCGACGTGATTCTGCAATCTGCATTTGGGGTAAAATTGGGGGTTCATAACCCACTTCAATCTAATGTATGAAATATGATATGTCAAGAGCTTTGTAATGTTGTGAACAACCAATAAAAAAAAATTTTAAAAAAATAGATGTAAAAAAAACAAAAAAAAAAGAGCTTTGTAATGTTGTGAACAACCAATAAAAAAATAAAATAAAATAAAATAAGGGCGAAAAGAGGTGAAGGTGAAAAAGGGTAAATGGTTGTTTTAAATTTGGTCTTTTTTTTAATCATGCAGATATTTATCATAAACTCCTTTCCCCATCCTGTTGTTCATCTCCATATTTTAGATTTCTCTGCATTTGTTATATAGAATGGCAAATAAAATTACAGCCACAGCACACAAGTACAAGGTCAAATAAATGACAGAGCTCAGTCTATTTGTGAAGCTATTCTGAAAGGGAACCATGGTGCCAAATGTGGTTTATTTGAATAATAAAGAAGAATTAGATTCCCCTGATAACTTGGCCGAGGGCCAATAAATCACTGGAGGTTAAAGATGCTTTGCAACTGCCATGTCTTTCTTTTGCTTTTCCAAAGTGCAAGCCTCAACTCTTCCATTCTCTGTTTTTCAATGCAAATCAAGTTGAGGTTATGTGGTTAATACTCTCGCTTCTGTGCTTGTAAAAGATATATATTTCTTTAGTGAGGTGAAAAAAAAGAAGACATTAACTTTCCTTACAAGTTATTGCTCTTGTTTGGCATCATCACATCCTAGAGAGCTGGAATATAGAGACAAAAAAAGGTATTATTATTTCAACACAACAGAGGGCTTGCAGTGATGGAACCAAGTACATCCATCATTGGCGTTTTTTACAGTTGTTTTCTAAATTTATGCAATGCTAGGATAACTGGGTTCCTTTCCTAAATGAATGCAGATGTTGCTTTAAGGCCCCCCTTTTCAAAGTCTTTTGAGTAGGCATACCTTGATTTTAAAAAAAAAGGAAGAAAAAAAATGTGTAATTTTCTGCAGCTTGTGATGCCCCCTCCCCTTCCATCAGTAAGTCTGCATTTTTCTCCTATACTAATCATAAAAAGTTCATCACTTCTGGATATAACAAAGAAAAATGCCCTTTTGAATGTGGAAGCTCTGAGGGTTTGGAGACTATTGAGAAAATATAAGTATCAAAATAATTCAGAAACAGTACAAGGCACAGTGGCACATTATCAATTTACAACATTTAAATTGATAAATGCTTGGTGGTGAAGGCCTACAAGGGCACTTTGAAAAGCAAATAGCGACCTGGTGAAGAAATTGATTTTTCCCCCCCGAAAATGACTGCATGATGCATCATTTGACTGCATGCTGTCCGAGTGCTTGACAGAGATAATCTCAGCAATCCCACGGGTGACCTTATCGTTCTCACCAGGGCAACTTTGTCTACGTTCTGACTTTGTGCATGTCAAGGTTCCTCCCGGCAGGATCCTTGGGGGAAAAAGTTCCTCTGTTCGATCCAGATATTGAACAGCTCGCTCTTCCCCCTTTTCCCTCCACCCCACCCCGGCAAATAGGCAAACACGCCTCTTTATTTCATCCATAATTATGAATGAGTCAGGCAGAAGAATACAGCTCTGTGCTCTGTATCTGTGAAAGCCCTTATTGCCTTTTAGTTCACATAGTTCTTAGCTGATGATCTATAGTGGTAGGGATCTTTTTTATCAAAAAGAGTAGGAAAATTCCCTAATGTTCTTCTATGGTACGCTGCCGTCTTAAGCAAAATGGGGAAAGCTAGCTTGTTTCTTTCTCTCCCTTGCTTATAGGGGTTTTTCCCCCTCCCCTAAATTCTTGACACAGAAACCTTCTGAAAGTGTCTTAAGCCATACATGTTGCTTTCTATTAACTTTGTTCTCTTACCATCCAGTGATCCTAGGTATTTATCTTATACCTTTAAAATTATGCAACAATGGTATAAGCCCCAGGTAATGTGTTACCCTGAGATATTTGGCTATGAATCCCAGTGGCAGCCTCTGTAGAAATTCGATGCAGTCCATGAGGCTTCTTCAGGACTGCTGGTGTATGGGAAAGTGTTTTTCTATCAGAGAGGAATAATTGACAATTTTTTATGCTTAATTTTTTTTTCTGTTGATATATATGGATGTGTGTATGTGCGTGTCTGTTTATCAGTAATCTTCCTGCCACACAGCTTGTCGTTGATAATTACAATTCTTGATTAGCCATTTCTTGAAGGCAGCAAATTCCCTGCCTGGTTTGGCCCCCTGAAGCTATAGTCCCCACTGCCTTTGACACCCTCAGTTCACCATCTTCAACCCCTTTTACCTCCTTCTTTCATCCACAACATTAATTCTGAGTGAACAAGACGTGCTTCCTTGCTTTTGACAAGATTTGCTGCAGTCTCATGCGACAAAAACCCAACACTCATTCCAGATTCAGAAAGTAGGATTTATAACAGCATTTTAATTTAATGTTGGATGTCGAACATATAAAGAGATCACAGTAGTACTAGAGCTGAAAATTGATGCCTTTTTTATTAGTGTCCTCTCAGAAGTGGGTGAGACGCTGTTTGTGCAGTGGAGCACAGAGCAGCACAGTCAGATGAATGAGGATATGCTATCTGCAAGGAATCATATTTCAAGCCACTGTCGGCCTCTATTGATGTGCTCAGAGTTGAAAGGTTATGCTAGTAAATGCCATCCGAATTTCCAGCATTAGAAATCGGTAGAATAATCTGCTGCCTGTCACTTTATGCTCAGCCTAAATGCACTGCGTGGGATGTTTTACTTATTTTAACTCCAAATTAATTTCTTATTACTGGTGCATTTCTTTCTCTTCTCCATGCCTTCCTCAGGCCCCAAATGGGACTGATCTTTCACAGGTTCTTCAGAGTAGACCAATTTCTGTGAAAGAAATGTGCATCATCATACATGAGAATCATGTTATTCTGACTTATTCCTTTGAACATATTTTACCAGGCAACGAGGCTAAAACATAGGAAGTCTATGCGAAGAGGCCTCTTCTTGTTAGATTGCATCACAGAATCTCAGGACAATTCAAGATAGGCTCAGAATTGTCAAATGTATAAATTGAGGAACTTCTACATTGCTTATTAATTCCTGGAATTAAAGTGAGCCAGGGAAAAAGAAAGATGGAGATTTTCTTCATTTTATGGATAAGGAAATCTAATGTCCAAAAAATGCTTTCTAAGGAGCCAGCTCATTTTGTTTGTGTGGTTAAAATGGTATTTTCAGCTTCATTTTTGAAGTAGAGCACTAAGCAAAAGTAAGATTAAGAAAATTTAGCCATCATTCTAAGTCTGTAATTTATTCATTTTTAAATAATGAAATGATGTTTTTCTGAATTAACCCATGTATTATTCATGCAGGCATTGGCAATGTAATGTCCCTAGTTTTCTGGAAAGCAATGTGCATTTCTTTGCCTGACAAGCAGTATTTTCTATATAGTATTAATTTAATGACTTATTTTATTATGCAAAGTTGGAAAGTAAAGATAATTTCTGTCCATAATGTGGTGCTTATATAGACAATATATGCAAAAAAGGAAATACCTCTGCACCTAAGCCCACTCTCCTTTCTCAGTGAACCTGGACCCTGTGTGAATGATGAGAGAATGCAAACTGCTCATATGAAGAGTAAGAAATAACTTGACCTTCTGGGAAGGAGGTCATAAAATCGTTAAATTCATGTGAAATCCAAATTTCATTTCTACATAAACACATTCAATCTATATAGGGTTTTAGGTCTTACATAAGAAGACATGGTTTTCATGACAGGAGTAACGTGGCAACAATTTCAATGATAATTTCAGTTGGAATATAATAAGGAAATTGACTTTAGGATTTTGCATAAGTTCTAACTAGGCTGAAGACCTAAAAACTGATACTGGTTTTGGAAAACAAATGTTCTATAGCTTTTTATCTTTCTCATGCCTATTTTCTTCTTTAGGTGACAGCCTAAAAATGTAATCTCTTTAAAAAAAGATAAAGCATCATTTTTAAAGAGATTGGTAGCAATTGGGTCAATTATTTAAGGTATCTTTTGATATATGTTTGTGTAAATATGTCTATAACATACCTATCTGAAGTTTGGAATTGGTTTCTTTCTAATTTGGTTTTCATGCCTACTGCATTTTGTCTATTAATAGCAATACTTTCCAAAATGATTCACTCAAACAGAAAACCAGGTTTTCCTTGGGGTGTTTCCTTCTCCTTTCAGCATCCTACAACTGCAAATTTACCACATTCAATAACAAAACAAAAACTTTCTCCTGTGCTGTTAATTTTTAATGCACTGGCAGATTAAATCTATTGCTTTCAATAACTATGCAAACTTTTTGAGAGCAAGGGAATGTATGCAGAAAGAAGTTGTGTCCAGGTCTGAAATTGGATGCCTTCAGGGCAATTTAAGGCCCTTGGCTGAGGTAACACAGAATACCTGTGGGCCAAGCATGGCATATGATAAATCTCAGAAGTGTGTCAGTAATACAGCTTTTGGATGTCAGGTAACAAAGATGCCATAGCCATTATCATAGATGCCATTTCGTTTTTTGTCTAGGTTTTTGAGTATCAAACTTTACATTAAGGAACCTCTTCCCTTTGGCCTTTCTCTCCCCCATAGAAGTACTATTTGGGGACCACAGACAATTCTTTTAGCACTGCTTCGATATGAGACAGTATGGATTTGATTTGTCTTTCGGTTAGGAAAGAGCTAAGGTTTTAAGGAATATATACAATAGAGATGGTTTCACAAGTCTCTGTGTTTTGTTATTACTCCATATCACTTTCAGATATTTGTAACTACCCTACCTACCATCCTTTAGTAGATGTGTTTATCTGATCAATCAAAGTTCAAAATTGTTAAACTTGATGTTTACTAGGAGTTTAAAAACATTTGCACAAAACATTATTGGCTACATTTAGGAGAGATGCAGAGAAATGTTTCCAGAAAACAGGAATGGTAGTATGAGCTCTAATGTGGTTCTTTCCCATGAAATGTGCAGGTCTGCTTTGTTTTAAGAAATGTTAAGCTAGCAAAATTACTAAATGACTAGATAAAAGATTATTTGTGCTACAAAGTATTCCTTTAAGTGGTGAGTGCCTTTTTTGCCTTTAAATGTCTATGTAGAGAATCCTTATCTAATGTCAGATGAAATCATTAGGGAGTAAGTGGGGGAAGGGAGGCACAAAAATTATAGTGTTCAGAGGGATTGCATTTTGAGATCAATCACAAATGAAAATGGAAAGTGAGTTTTTGCTGATAGACAAAAATATGAAGCAGGCCTCACCCACCCCCCTTATGAACATTAGGATCAGATTAGCCTTGGTTTCCAAGTGTCAGGGGAGTGTTGTTCACAACTTGGTCATTGAAAGAGGGAAACATGGTCACACTGTGATCTCCAGTGAACTCTGGTTGTCCAGGATCACTTTATAGTGCTGCATGGCATAAGTCAGGCATACTTGTGACATCCTGTCTATATATGTGTGTGGATCAGAAAAATCTGGGGAAGGAAAATCACAAGTTCAAACCAGCCTCAGCAACTTAGCAAGGCCCTAAGTAAATTAGTGAGACCCTGTCACTAAATAAAATATAAAAAAAGGGCTGGGGACATGGCTCAATGACTAAGTGCCTCTGGGTTCAATCCCCAGTACCAAAATAAATAAATAAAAATAAAAGAAAGAAAGAAAGTCTGTACTTCCCTGAGGCCAAAAGATGCAAATTCAAGGAAATAAGAAGTGAGACCCAGCACAACTCCCTGAAATAATAATAAAAGAACCCATAATTTTTCCGGTTCATTAATTAAAATTGACATTGCAGGTTTGCAAAGACCAAGAAAGACCATGCCATTCCACTACAATTCAAAACCTTTTCACTTGAGCAGACAAGTAAATCACACAATTACTGGGACTCATTCAGCTCTTTAGAAAAAGCACAGGCCTGCAACCTTGGGTGTAGCATACATTGAAATTAGAAGTTGAACTGAAGATATTTCTAAAATGTCACAACTGCTCTGTGACACTGGATGATATGTTTATCCATTCATTATCACCAAGAACACCTGGGGCGGTGCTCAGGAAATCAGATAGTGCCTTTTAAAATAATTATAAAAGAAGCATAGATTAGTGAGCTGAGGGAAAAATAGACAATCCTGAATCATGATGTTACTAATTTTGAACTGTTTGGGGGCATCAGCTTCCAAATCACAACAGTGTAATAACTGACTGCAACTGTCAGCAATGCTGAGGAGAGACAGTGCCAAGTATGACTATTTCTAAAAAGCAAATGTTTCCTGGAGATGAAATCCAAGCATTCATTTTCTGTTTATAAAATTAAGACACTCCGGTAGTGGTGTTTCCTATTATCAGTTTCTGACTGGATTCGTTTTTGTCTGTTAGACATTTAGTCTTGTCTATGGAAAATCAGGAAAAAGAGCCCTGGGTTGGAATCCAGGAGACCTGGTTTGGGTCTTGCCTATGATACTAATCAGGCAAGTGACCTTGGAGCAGCGTTCGTTGTCATTTTTCTAAGTATAAAATGAAGGGGGGATTTTTCAGGCTCTGTCTTCTTTCAGATGTGTGCTGTCTGCAGTTCACTCAACACTGGGCATTTTTTTTTTCCTACACACTGGGGTAGGGTGGGGGAGGGGAGCCTGGCAGAAGTAGGCTATTTTATTTTTAACCTTCAAAGGAATTTAGTTGAGCAGATGCTACCCCGAACTAGTCAGAGTAGAAAAGAAATGATATGGCTTTTAAAGGGCACATCTCGCATATCTACTGGGGTAAAGTAATTCTGGCAATGCTTCAAAGGATATAACTTTTGATGGTAAAGTAGGTAGGCTATGGAATGAAATCACATATGGCAGGCTGTCAAAGTCTCCTACACTTTCAGTACATTTATATAAGTGCAAATGGAGGCTGCTTAGATGGAGTCCCTAGCAATTTCCTGCTAAGACTGCTTCCAGATTATCTGATATTATTTGACTAAATTATCTCTGTAGAAGCTGAGGACAACTTTTATGATCAAATATTTTGAAATTAGTTTTCCTCGTTGGCAGATTATCTGAAATATGAATTGCTCTCGTTTGAGCACTCGAAATTGAAAGGCTTTTTGTAATAGCAATTATATAAAAACAAGGGTACTGAAGTGCTGTATATCATGCTGAAGGGGATATGTTTATAGGTCAGTGATGTCAATAACTGTAGTTCTCGCAGATACCTCGTCGTTACCCTTTTATTCTGGGCTAATGCAAAGGACAGACTGGCTTTCTTTTTAACGAGGATATTTCATTTTTGAGAATAAATAATGATTTTATTGACTCCAGGCATTTAAACGTAGTCAATTCATGTTTATTACCTTTCCCAAACCTTTCATAGGGTGTCTAATAATCTAAGAAGTGGGGAAAATGTTGAAAAATGTATAAAAGCCTAAACAGTACTATTATCTGATGATATTTTGTGCATTCCTGATACCTCCTCTGTGATGTATTTCTATCACTCTGTGAACCTTATCTATTCATATCAATGGTCCCACATTTAATAATAATCATAACTGACATTTATTAATCCCTTATTGTGGTTCTCAGTAGTTTATGTCAACTAAAGTTTATAATCCCAACTATTATTAGGTAGGTTTACTATCTATCCTGTTTTACAGATTAGAAAACTGAGGCAGAGAGTTTAAGCAGCTTGCCCAAGGTCATACAATGAGGAAGTGGCAAAACTACTATTTAAATCCATTGCGCTTGATTCCAAAGCAGCCATTGTTAACCATTATGGTTGGCTGCTTCTGGACAGTTTTAGGTAATTTGCATGCACTTTAATTCATTTGAGTTTTATGGGTAAAGAGAAACTGAGACTCAGATATTCTCACAATGCCAATGAGTGTAAATAGACTTCTGAAAACACTGAGAAAGTTACACAGATACATCTGAAAATTCTGATATTTGACATTATTAGAAATATTCCAAGATTAAAAACCAAGTTTCAGTAATCAGTAATAAAGATGTAAACCCAGGGTACTCAGGACATTTCTTCATACATTTCATACATCTTCATATGGATCTGCATTCAAGCAATACTTACTGAATGACCAACATGTGCTAGAAACTGAGGCTACTGAAGACTAAGGCAAAGCTCCTGTCTTTAAGTACACAGTGTCTGCATGATGCCCAAGGCATGCCAGCCAGGCTACATTAGCCAACACATAGTAGATCTCAAATATTTTAATGAATACTGATGTCACATGTTACATTGAAGAGATGGACTATAAATCACGGGAACAAAGAACATGGGCAACTAACTCTGTATGCAAAAGTTTGTAAAGGATTTACTGAAGAAGTGACTTTAGGTTAGGCCTTGATGGCCTATTTCCCATGTGGAAAGAGGGAAGGTGACGTTCCAGGCAAAGGGAGGCATATATGTAAAGTTATTTGTTTTTATTATTTAATAGACTTTTTAAATTTTTCAATGGACCTTTTTATTTTTTAATTATTTTTTATTTATATATGACAGTGGAATGCATTACAATTTATATTACACATATAGAGCATAATTTTTCATATCTCTGATTGTATACAAAGTATATTTACACCAATTCATGTCTTCATACATGTACTTAGGGTAATGATGTCCATAACATTCCATCATCATTTCTAACCCCATACCCCCTCCCTTCCCACTCCTCTGCCCTATCTAAAGTTCCTCTATTCCTCTTATGCTCCCTATCCCTACCCCACTATGAATAAGCTTCCTTATATCAGAGAAAACAGTCAGCATCTGGTTTTTTGGAATTGGCTAACTTCACTTAGCATTTTCTTCTCTAATTCCATCCATGTACCTTCAAATGCCATGATTTTATTCACTTTTATTGCTGAGTGATATTCCATTGTGTATATATGCCACTTTTTAAAATTTATTCATCTATGTAAGGGCATCTAGGTTGGTTCCACAGTTTAGCTATTGTGAATTGTGCTACTATAAACATTGATGTGGCTGTGTTCCTGCAGTATGCTGTTTTTAAGTTCTTTGGGTATAGACCATGGAAAGAGATAGCTGGGTCAAATGGTGGTTCCATTCTCAATTTTTCAAAGAATCTCATACTGCTTTCCATATTGGCTGCACCAATTTGCAGTCCCACCAGCAATGTATGCGTGGACCTTTTTCCTCACATCCTGGCTAACACTTGTTGTTGTTTGTCTTCATATTAGCTGCCATTGTGACTGGAGTGAGATGAAATCTTGGAGTAGTTTTGATTTGTATTTCTCTAATTGCTAGCGATTTTTTTCATGTATTTGTTGATTGATTGTATATCATCTTCTGAGAAGGGTCTGTTCAGGCAATGGATTTTTTTTAAATTTATATGTGGTGCTGAGAATCAAACCCAGTGCCTCACACATGCTAAGCAAGTGCTCTACCACTGAGCCACAACCCCAGCCCTCAAAGTTATTTCTTATGGCAAGAGATGAGTATGAAAAGTTAGGACTGGTCCAAACCAAAAAAGGTGTCAATAAGCTGAGGAAATTGGAGTTTTTCCTTTGGGCCCTTGAGAACCATAAAATGTTTTAAAGGGAAAAGTGCAATATTAGACCTGTGTTTCTGGAAAAACAATTATGGCTAAAAAAGTAGAGGATGGAGAGTATCCTCCAATTAAAAGACGAATAGTGAAGAGAAGAGAAAGAGTTACAATAGGACACACAGTGGAAATAAGGATAAGGGGCAGGGATTTGAGAGGCCCTTTGCACTTATGATCAGTGTGGCAGGAAGTAGGAAGAAAGTGTTTTTAAATTTAGTTTGGATTTAGACATGTGGCATTTCAAAAGCTTGCAGAACATCTGTTGAAACGACAGGCTTTAGAACTCAAGAGAGAGGTTGGGTTCAGCTCCAGGTTGGGAAGTGGTTGGATATAAATTGAACCTCCCTCCAAAGGAATTGAAAGAGATTCCCAAGGGGAATTTGAAGTTCAAGAAGGAGGGAGATGGGGCTGCTGAGAAAGCAGCCTGAGAAGAAAACCCCCCTTACCCACAGGCTGAGGAAGGGAAGGCAGTATACAAGATGAAACACAAATGATCAGAAAGTAATATAGGGAGTATCTTCCTCAAGAAGAACCATAAGAACTTGTTATTAGTAAAGTCACAGTAAAAGAGACTTTCAGAAAGGATGTGAAAAAAAAAAAAAGTCATTGCATCCCTTAGAAGATACCAGCAAGTTGAGTATCATCAATAACATGAGTGAAGACTAGCACCCAATGCATTGGGTTGAGGGATAGGAGTACAAATTTTCCACACAGGTTGATGATAAAGAAGGGGGTGAATCAGGGTGGAATGGAGGAGCAAGGACACGGGAAAAAGTAAAAAGTAGTTTGAAGGAGAGAAAGAGTTGATAGATCACTTTTGGGGTGGCGGGTACTGGGGATTAAACTAAGGGGCACTCAACCATTGAGCCACATCCTCAGCCCTATTTTGTATTTTAGTTAGAGATAGGGTCTCGCTGAGTTGCTTAGTGCCTCACTGTTGCTAAGACTGGCTTTGAATTTGGAATCCTCCTGCCTCAGCACCCAAGCCACTGCGATTATAGGCATGCAACCCTGTGCCCAGCGATAGATCACATTTTTAAGATGAGATAACTTTAATATTATATTGAGAGGTTGGAACATACAGAAAAAGATCCTTAATGATTGGAAAGAAAAATATAAGCTTGATAGAAGGAAGGGCATGAACCTGAGAAATAAGTAGGGAGATCTCTTGTTCTGCTAAAGAGAAGATAGGGAATGGAGTATGGAGGTGGGAGTAAGGGAGGAGAGGAGTCAGTTGAGATGATTCAAGGTATCTTTCACCTGGTAAAGATGAGTCCAGAGCCAGGTGTGGTGGTACACACCTGTAATACCAGCTACTTGGGAGACTGAGATACCTAGGCACAGGTGATACCAGACCCAGGAAAGATCAAAGCAGGAAAGGCCAGCTGTAGCCCAAAGCCAGGATAGTTTCAACCCTTTTCTGTCAAACCAGATGGACCAAACCAGATGTCAAACCTATAAGACAAAACCCCTGGAAAGTTCTAGGGGCAGTGTTTTATTTAGAACAAATTAGAGGAGGAAAAGTTTATTTGGCACTCATGGTTTCAGAGGTCTCAGTCCATAAAGAGTCAACTCTATTGCTCTTTGTGCATGTGAGGTAGAATATCACGGCAGAAGGGGTATGGTGGAGGGAAGCTACTCAGGACATGAAAGCCAGGAAGCAAAGCACTCTTCTCACCAGGGACAAAAGATAAACCCCCAAAGTTGTGCCTCTAGTGACCTACTTTCTCCAGCCACATGCTACCTGCCTACAGTTACCACCCAGTTAATCCAGATAAATCGATTAATCCAATGATTAGGTTATAGCTCTCACAATCCAATAATTTTACCTCTGAACATTCTTGTATTGTTTCACACATTAGCTTTGGGGCCATCTCATGTCTAAACCGTAACAGACAGGAATAGATTCCATTATGGACCAACACCTCATGCAACTAACTATCATTATTTAATGTAGCAAGTTAGCCACCAAAATGCAGTCTTCTGCCTATGACCTTCCCATTGTTAATTGATGATGAACACCACGAAGCTTGTCAGAATCCAAGATTCTGGGATTGTATTTTTTGTTCACTCTATTAACATCTAAAAAATATGTAAAGGAAAAATGGAGACAGTGTCTTCTGTAATATTTTTAATTTTAAAATCTCATCCTTGCTTTCTTTTCTGCTGCTCTTTAATCACATTTGGGCTGGGTAATTTGGCCAGGTCTTTCTTTCAATTTGGAGACTTTCTAGTTATCCTTAATATTTCTCTGGATGCTGAGGTTCTCACATTACTTTTCTGTTTCATTTGCCTCTCCATACAATTAGGCCATAATTGATAAAAAGAATGTTTTCGTGAGCTGTGATGTCTAAGAATAGTGAGAACAATATAGTGTTCAGTAAATCCTTGGTAAGGGAAACAATTTGTCTTGTAATTTGGAGTTTATTTTACAGTGAAAGTATTTTAAAGTGCCTTCAGGATTTTAAAATCTATTTCTCATTCATATTTTTAGTGGTCAATGATTAAAAAAAAAAAAAGTTTAACCAGCATTACTGGGCCTATATCTAACATCGATGATTTGGTTGGGTTCATGTCCTAAGTAGATGACATAAACATCCAAGGTTTTGAGACTGCATCTCATTCCTGTTTTCTTTTTCTTGAGAAAGAGAATGGAAGGAAGGGGAGAAGGAGAGAAGGAAGAGGGAGGGAGAGGAAGCGAAGGAAGAGTGAATGTGTTTCTTTTAGCCCACCCTGACCCCCGTAGCCCTCTGCAGCCCGGAGTAGCTGAGTACAAACCTGTGGCAAACTGGCATTTTACAAATATTCAAATGTAATGTGTAAAGTAAACCATGATCTATGCCTTCTTGCAAAAGTGGGCCTATTAAATGAAACAAATGCCATCCGTGTCTGCTTCCAGCTGAGGTTATAATGTGTGGGATGGTGCAGTGCCAGATTCCCTGTGCATTCGGCATCATAAACCACACAGTTTAGAGTACCATATGAATTTGTAGAGCTGATTGTTTTATTATATTTGAGTGTAAATTTTTCATCCCTTTCAGTTCCACCACCATTCTAGGAGAATACAGGTTTTGTGCTGATGCGATGTTTCCTAGCTCTAGGCATGGCCTACCCCTACTACTGACTGTAATTTACTTTTTGGTGTCTGTCGCCTTGAGCTTGCCTTCTGACTAGCTTGTTGAATGATGTGCTAATCCATTATATTTTTCAGACAAGTGTATCGACCAGTATAAACAGACTGGAGGGCACAAACCTAAATGAAAGCTATACTTCCCTGAATCATTTAAAAAGCTACTGCTTGGTGGCAGTGCGAAATAACTTGGCTCTGTACATTAAGTAAAGGAGAGAGAGAGAGAGAGAGAGAGATATCTCAATAAATAAAACAAAAAATTGAAATATCCCTGCCTGCGGGAGCTGAGCCCAGGTTCCACATGTTCACCCTTTTCACCTCTGTTGTTTTAACATGATGATCAGAAAGGGCCACTTTAACAATGGCCTCTTCTGATACACATCTGGAGCAAAACCCAGCATTCTGCACGTCTTGCCATTTGTAAGGCATTCTTTCCCATTACCCAGTGCCTTCTGCTTCAAGTCATGTACCTTACTGCAACGTGCTTATACAAATAAAGATCAGGAATCAGGCACTCAGAGGAATTTCAGCAGAAAAACAAAATTGAATCTTGATCCGTCCCTTCTGAGTCTCTCTCTTTGAAAAAAAAAAAAAAAAAACATGAGAATGGATAGCCAGATGGGTTGGGGGAAAATACATTTCAAATTCATCTTTCTTTAAAAAAGAAAAAAATGTCAGTAGGACTCATGTGCTTCAGTTTGCAAGGGAAAAGTCATGAGGTAAAGATTTACCTGTCTCAATGAGGAAAGATACTGAGCTGTTGAAATTTTGGGTTGGTACAATCAAATATAACTTGGCACCATGTTATGAAATGTCGTGTTTGTAAATTACCAGTTACAGTTTAATAAAAGTAAAGCAATTTCCTGATGACATTCAGGGGTTCTGTTTTCTCTGGATACCTTTGGTTCTTATAACTCTTACACATAGTTATACTAGCAATTATATCTCTTCAGATATATAAAAAATATTTAAAAAATTGCAAACCCATTCTTTGCAAATCACTTACTCTGCTTTCTCAGATTTGTAAGGCTTGCTATGGATTTTTCATATTTCTTTTTTTTTTAATCCATAGTGGCAAGGTATAATCCATCATAGGCCCACTCAGTTTTTGGAATGTTCAGGAGGTTTCCGAGCACATTCCCCTACCTCTCATTGGATGGTCACAGTGATCTTATAAGGCTTAGTATGAGGATCATTTGCTTATTTTACATAGATGCAGAAACTAAACTTACAAGTAATGTGGCCAAGGCCACAAAGCTAGTAAGTAGTAAGCCAGAACTTCTTCTCTCATGTCCCATTTTTCTTTCTTGTCAGAGGTCCTCAGCCAATACTGAAACTTTTATTCTTCTGCCACGGAAGGGAGAAAGTAAATTGAGAGTGACATGATATTCTCTCTCCACAGTGAATGCTACCTGTCTACCACAACTACCTTTCTATCCCCAAATAGCTTTACTCCTTTTAGAGACAATTGAAATTAAGACATTATATAACAAGAATGCTTGTGGAGATCCTAAGCCATAATGATAGCTTAAAATTCTGAACCTGAAGATACATTGACCTGTGTAGGGATAATTTGATAATAAATCCTCTTCCAATTCCAAAGGCAAATTAAAGAACCTTCTGTCATTTGGATCTAGGATATGTCCGAAAGGCCCATGTGTTAAACAATTGATTGGTTCTTAGCTTGGTGCTGTTAGAAGGTAGTGGAACCTTTAAGGGATGGGTCTGAGTAAGGAATATTTTGATCATTTGAGGATTGCCCTAAAAGAGGATTGTGAGATAAGCAGGGACCTTTGTTCCTGCCTACCATGAGGTGGACAACATCCTCCACCACATGTTCCCCACCACAATGTACTACCCTGCCACAGGCCGGAAAGCAATGGGGCCAACTGGACATGGGCTAAAACCTCCAAATCTGTAAGCCAAAATAAACCTTTCTTCTTTTTAAGTTGATTACCTGAGGTGTTTTGTTACTCTAAAGAAAGCTGACTAATAAGGAACCTTTGTGGCCACATACAGCCCCTCTTTGATCTTTACTGCTGCATCTCTCAGCTTTGTGCCAATTTTGAACTTACTGTGTGGAGTTTGAAATTCACTTCTGGACCACTGACAACCTGTTGGGTCAGCATGTTCTTCATAGTTCTTTCTAAAGGAAATTCCTGCCTACAGCACTGTTTTGCTGCTGTAAGAGTTTTAAACTCAATGCTCCTTTTCTTCTTTCTTCATAAGTCAGATGAACTACCAATATCCATCTTTTGCTCATTAAGAGGTTTGAACAATGGAGTCAATAATCTATCCTACATTTTAAAAAAGAAGTCCACAAAGGCCTGGCTTTTAGGCACTATATAAATATTGGTTGGTTGAGTATCCTCTCACTTCCATAGAGTATTTTGCTCATGTGAATAATCCTACAATCAAGAGTTTTCTAATGAATCCATCAAATCTGAACTTTGTCTTAATCTTCTACTTTAATCAACCAAGAGGAGGCATGACTAGGATCACCTGTAGCTTACGAAGACTTACTCATCATATGATAAAACCAGAGAAATAAACAGGGTTATCTTTTCTTGTGGAATAGCAAATTAAAATAATGAAAGGTAATTCAAACATTATCAACATCCACATAACAAGAAGTGGAAATGAACTTACTTTTACTGAGAATAGACTATATTCCAAGTTCAATGTTAACAGCATGAGCATTAATAGCAACAGCAACTATAGCTTTTAGAGCAACTACTATATGCCAGAATCTATCGTAAGCCCTCATAAATGATTTCTCAGTTAATACTCTCCACATTATTACAATAATGATATTATTGTATCAATAATAATTTTATGAGGTAGATTATGCTTTCATTCCCATTTTATCCAATGCAACCAATACCAGCTAGATACATATCTCTCACCTCCCTGAAAGAAAAAACCTGTTTGGGCAGGTTTGATGGGGAAAAATAATTCCAGGATATATTAAGTCAAATATAAGCCCTCTTATTCATATAACTTAGTAATTCAGGCCCATAACTATATAAATAAATAAGTTAATAAATAAATACAAAAATAAATCTCTCCTGAGTTCAAGTAATAAGCTCAGACAACTAGGGAAGCATAATATTTTATTGGATGATTTGGGATGGGCAGCTGAATGATCTACAGGATCTCAGTATGTGACTTGACAGATTTCATATTTCAGTTCCTTGGTATTTTCACCTGTAAAACAAGAATAATTATTCAGGCTCTCTATATATTATAATGAGAGATGATAAAGATTGATGAAATATGGATGCATAGAGTGAAGGCTTCAGAATAAATGTACTCCTGAGTTCATAGATATGCTATTACTAATAACAGAATTGTCCTACTCAAAAATAGTTTCCTTATGCAGTTGTGCATTTAATTATGAGTCTTCCACTTTTCCTTATTCAACCAAAATATTAGGCATCTACCCAGTAATGCTATGTGAAATAAAAAGATTGAAGAAGTTAGCCTTGAACTAAGAGTATAAAAAAAAGTATTAAAAAATATTTTCCTTGCATTTTTGAAAGTTGCCAAAGTTAGAAATAAAATCTTGTCGTATCTACATGAAGCCAAACATCAAGGAAACATGGAAAAGTTCAAACAGTAATACAGATGTTTCAAAACATCTGGATGTTTGGTATCCTGTAGATTTACCATATGGATCCCCTACAAAGGTTTTCCATTTTATTTCAGGCATTCACAATTAATTTGAAGTTACAGTTTTGTGCTTTGCAAACCAACCTTTTTACTAATATCCTTTGTCGATCATAAAATACAGACCCTTTCTACTTAGTAGTCTTGACGCTACAGTCACAATGTTTACCAGCCTACTTGCTGTGGTGGGCAGATAGATAGATAGATAGATAGATAGATAGATAGATAGATAGATAGATAGATAGATGGATGAAAACATGTTGGGATCTAGGATTTGCCCATTGGACAAATCAGGTAAATGTTGAAGGAACATAAGCACAGGGCAATTAGGGTCAGAGAAGCTAGTTACCTAGATGAAGATTTCAGAGGAATCAACACCTTCTTTTTAATAGAGCAAAAGGAAACAGATTCTAAAAGTGTGATACAAAAGCTGGTATCTCGGATACATTAGATAAAAAATCATTTTTTTTTTTTTTTGCTGTGAACCTAATCCTTTGCTTAATAATTCCCTTCTAAGATGACTCCAGGGCAGAAAGGAGAAAGGGAAATAATTATATGGAAACTACATGAGGCCAGATGGCAGGTGTATTTGAGAGTCCTAACGGTAACCCGTGGGCTTTAAATACTGGCAAGAGCCTTTTGCAATTGGTCCCCCCTGCCCTACTCCAGGCTTCAGACTTATAGCCTCCATAGTTACCCTCAGTCCCTGGGGCAGTAGAGAACCAGGCGTGGCTGCCTGCTGCCTCATTTCTTTATAACTGAGGAAATAATCTTTATGACTGACTATATAGCCAAATTCCTCGGCTTACCCTAAGTTTTCATAGTTGGGAAGTCTCATTTTATTCATATCTTTGGAAAGCTCTGAACCTGACCTGAAACTACCATGCTTTGTGTCACTTTGCTGCCCCCCGCCCCCCACACACACCCTGAGATGGCTCACATTGCTTAATGACTTTCCATCAGTAACTTGGAAGAGGTAGGTTTGAAGACACCCCTGCTCCGCCAAACATTGCTGATCCATTTATTCTTCTAAACCCAAGTATTCATCCCACACATCAAAATATGTGAACCTTAGCAAGATAAAAGCTGTCCAAACCTGATTTTGTTTCTACACAGATGGCTATGAACATGACACTGGGATATTAGTCTTGGCTTTTCTTGACAGACCTGAAAATTGGCCATGCAGAACTGTTTAAAATTGGTAGGAAAAACTTACCCTGAAGTTTACTGTTGATGAACACAAGAGAAAACACGTAATTAATGGAAATGCATGTCAGAATAAAGAAAAATGTGTTCTCCCTTCATTTATGAGCCCTTAGCCAAAGGTGCTGAATACAGCTGATATTTCAGGGGTGAAAAGGGGAGCTGTACTCATTTTAGTGGAGTAAAAAATTTGTTATAGTTTACATGTAGTAATTAATTTATACCCTGACAAGTTTTTAATTAAAAATGTTATTAATTATAAAAGTATCATACAACAAAAATTTAAACAACACAGATTTGCCAAAACAAGAGAAAACATCACATCCTTCCTGAAAAATATATTGAACCATTTGATATGTATCTTCTCAGATACTTAGATAAGGACTTATATTGACATTTGTTTTATAATTGTCATTACTTTATAAACTCTTTTTAAAAATTAAAATATTACAGACATATTCATTGTTACAAAATATACTTCCAATTTATTATTACATTATTACATCGCATTTCTTTTTATAAATGTGCCATAATTTATTTAACCAGACTCTTACTGAGCATTTCAATCCTTCCAGTTTTATACCTATTCAAATTGTGTTTTGTTAAATATTCTTGTAGGAAAAAAAATTCATATATGTACCTGTTATTTTTCTCAGAATGAAGTTCCAGAAATTGGGTCAAAAAAACCCAATGTATTTTGAGGAATTGTCATACACTTAGCCAAACGGATCTCAAAAAAAAAAAAAAAGGTACTAAATGACTTTCTTACACCACTGTATTAAATTGTCCATTTCCTCACACTCATTTTTTAAATATTTTTAAATTTGTCTATGTACCTTTATTTTATTTATATATGTGGGGCTGAGAATTGAACCCAGTATCTCATACATGCTAGGCAAGTGCGCTACCACTGAGCCATAACCCCAGCCCTCTCACACTCATTTTGGCATTGAATTTTACCTTTAAAAAAAAATGAATTTGGGGGCTAGGGATATACCTCAGGTAGCAGAGTGCTTGCCTGTCATGCACAAAGCCCTGGGTTCAATCCCCAACACCACAAGTAAAAAAAAGTTTTTTTAAATAAATCAAAAATGGGTAGCATTCTCTTGTTTTATAAGAGGTTTTCAGAATATATGCTCTAAATTTGCATAAGTTTGATCCCTAAAATGCTGTGTGAAAGGCATGTGCCTAGGTGACTGAGTGACAGTGAAGCAATGCTGCTCTTTGTTGCTGCAGCATTTGCCTGGGACTCTGCCGTGCTCCTGAAGTCCATGCAACATAAATATTGTTTTATCATGTTTACCTTCTTGGGCCTATAATATTCTGTGTCTGTGTTTCTAGTTTAGTTTTGTGTTAATCCTGAAGATGGTAGAGCCACAGTATGCACTGTTTAACAGTTTATTTTACCCTAATCCTTTGCTCTCATCTTTCTATGTATTTATTCCTGTCTGTATAATACCTCTCAAATGTTCAAGATCCTGCTCAGAAAGAAATGTAGAATGTAGTTCATGAAATTTATATTTAAGATCATATTTCAATGACAGAAATATTAAGTAGGATTTTTTATTTTTAAAAAAGTAAAAAAGTTTTCAAGATCCTATAACTGATGGGGGAAATCCTTGTCTTAAGCAAGGACTTCAAAAATAGTTCTTTGAAAAAAGCACATAAAAAGCATAAAACATTTGAAATGATGAAGGCATTTAAATGGGCTGGTAGATTTTCATTAAAAAATAAACACATTTCCTCACCTGAGGCTTTTCTTAAAGCTAGATATTTAAAGAGGTCTTCTTGCTGCTTTTGTTGTTGTTGTTGTTGTTGTTATTGTTGTACTAGGGGATGCACTGTGTGGAACCTCAAGTTCAGTGGATACTAAAAGCCTTAAGTGCATGTTTAGCACTGGAGAAAGCCCCATCATCTGATACCTTACTTCTTTATATGAATTGATAGTATAAAGTGGAAAATGACTGTCCAAGTCTAGGCTACTTCTGAGAGCTGGTGGGTTCTAGGTTCTACTGTAGTTAAGAGGTCATTTTTTGTTTAAGAACAGAGAAAGAATGAATTAAAAGCTATGCCTTCTGTGGCCAGCAAAAGATAAGACATTCACTAAATAAACCTGCCCTTGTCAGGGTTCCAGTCATACATACAGTGTTTCTGGCATCAGACAACAGAGAGCAGCAGTGTGAGAGCGAGAAGGCTGAGAAGCCATGTGCTTCAAAATGAGAAAAGGAATCAGGAAACTGTAAAACTGTGTTTGGTATCTGTCAGATTCTTTTTAAGTGGTCTTTTTAAAAAGTGATGAAATATATTTCAGCAAACAACTTATAAAATAATCCCCTAAGAATTGGCCTATGAAAGAAAAAGATAAGCTAATGGCATATCAATTATTAATACTTTGTCCAGTAGCTGTTTTAGGTACAATGCAAACCTGTTGTTTCACAGTGGAGAAAAAATTCTGTTTTGTTTCTGCCCACTCTGTATTAGGGTTTATTGGAAAAGAGAACAACTGTTTTTAAGAGAAATTTAAACATTTTAAGAAATTATACATATGTAGTCAGTAAAGATAAGGGCAGATGTCAGTAAAGATAAGGGCAGATGTCAGCATTTTGAAAACATAAGTACAGTGATTTTAAAAGCGTATTAGGATTGAAGTTAAAGAAATTACTTTATACTTAATCCAGACAGCTGAAAGAATGGTTAGAGAAATTTGGGAAGATGGCTGTACTCATAGTACAAGGGTTCTTAACCTTGGTCCATGGACCAACATGGTGGCCAGAGATAGAAAGTAGAAGGTTGAATTTGTAGAGTGGGAAAAAAAAATCACAACTATAATTTCACTTATATCTAATTTTACAATTTCACTTATATCTAAATTTAGAATTTCTTTCTGTTATCAATGTAGACTATAAACTAGTCACATTTGATAGTACTTGTGTTTGTCACCAATAGAAATCATACATATGTCCATATCATATTGCTGTTCTCATAAGTATCTTAGACTATCACTACTTCAAATTTTTATAGTTCTTAGGCACAACACTAAATGTTTTTTAATATTTATTTTTTAATTGTAGTTGAACACAATACCTTTATTTTTTATTTATTTTTATGTGGTGCTGAGGATTGGACCCAGGGCCTCACACGTGCTAGGCAAGTACTCTACTGCTAATCTACAACCCCAGCCCCTAAATGTTATTTAACACCTTAATTAAAAAGGACAGGCTGGAGTTGTAGTTCAGTGGTAGAGCACTTACCTAGCATGTGTGAGGCACTGAGTTCAATCCTCAGCACCACATAAAAATAAACAAAGAAAATAAAGATATTGTGTCCATCTACAACTAAAAATTTTTTTTTTAAAAAGTATATATATTTGGGTCTTTATTAATAGTTTCCTTTGTAATCTTAACATTTTATTCACTTAAAGTTATTTTAAGAAGGGTTTTTAACATATTTCATACTGTTTTCATATCTTAATTCCCATCTCTAAAGAAGAAATAGAAGGACTATGGTTTAAACTTAAACTTCTAACCAACAGAAAAACATATTTTGATAAAATGACTTGCCTTTAGGATACACTAGACTTCATAAGATATATCTTATTTGAAGCTCAAATAAGAAACTCTATGAAAATAATTTGACAGCATATTTTGAGTTACCTCAAACTATAATCCCTGTGATAGTCACAATAGTTTATTTTTTAAATTGATACATAAGTTGTAAAAGTTGGATATATCAATGGGATACCATGTAAAGCTCCATACATGTATATATTATATAATGTTAAATCAGGTTAAACATGTTTATCTCCTCAAACATTTATCATTTATGGTGAAAACTTTCAAAAGCATTTCTTCTAACTTTTGGAAATGTACAGGACATGATGGTTTCCTATGGTCACCATACTATGCAAAAGTTTTAAAACCCAGCCTTGACCTCCAGGAGTTTCCAGTCTCTTTAGAGAAAGCCAACAACCACTGGAGACATTTATGATTACCTATGAACATGCACAAATAAATAGGGTACAACTAGAGTGTATGCAGTTAAAGACTTGGATGGCCTTGTATGGATAAGAGCCAGAGTAGATGCCGGGGGCTTGTGAAAGAGTGGAAGGAGACAACAGGAGGCACCCAGATGAGTAGAATCAAATGGTGAAGCCATACAGTGGGCAGTAGGAAAGAAAGTTCATGCTTCGTAGTTACAAGACATAAGCTTGGAAAAAGGGCAGGCAGAGTCAGAGAGCAAAGGAGAGAACATGAGGCAAGACAGTGAGATTTCTTTCTTTTGGTTTTGTTTGTTTAGCTAGTATGCTGCAGGCAGGTTGTTAAAGTCATTGAATGTAAGATGAAATGCAAAAAAAAAAAAAAAAAAAAAGGAAATTGCCAGCGGAGAAACCAGAGTAGAGCCTTCAGACTAGAAGTACACACAAAATGAGGTGGTGAGGGAGGTAGACCCTGCTAGAGTATGGTGGCCACCATGAAACTCACAAGAAACAGGTCACCTGAAGGTTGGTAGTAATGTATGGATAGGAGACGATAAAGGAAACATGGGGAAAAGATAGTTGGAGTCTTAGAAATTTAGAAAACCAATGCTATAGACCAAGAGATGAGAATCTGGGTCCCAGGAGCTGTCTCTGCCACGCCTTCTCCGTCCATTACACAGCTGTGTGACATTTCTGTGTTTGTTTTCCCATTTTTCCAAGTGGGGATGATTATGTGAATGAAATAGCTCAAGAAAATTTGATCCTTTGGATTGAAATAACCTTATCATCCTTTATAAAGTTTGTGATGTCTTAGTAGGGGAATGGGGAAAAAGAAAAACCCATCCCACCTTGTGAGTGAAAAACAAAAACTAAATCAGAGACATGCTACTCTTCTAGGAATCTTAAGCTGTGTAATGCCAAGCCATTATCAGAACTAATGTCATTGTTCTGGAGGGTTTTCCTACTCATAATTTCTTTTACTTTTCCATTGAGAATCATGGTAATGCTTAATGTGTTTAAGTTACAGCATGAGAGTCTCAAAATGTGGACTTTGAAACTCAGGCAGAAATTTCAATGGGCTACTAAAGGGCATTACATTCAGTGGCTTAAAAATCGGATGGTCTCTTTTTAGTCCCTGGACTTCTATTTTCATGGTACCTTTTTGTTTTCATTTACTATTGTATTTTCAGTTGCAAATGAATGAATAGGAAAGGATCACATCCTGATATTGTCAGAAATATTAAATGACTGTCATCATTTAGAATCGTAGGGTCACATGTAGAAGGCATTTAGTAAGGGATCTAGGGAATATTCACTAAGAGAAAATCATAAAAACACCTTAGAACTAAGGCCTCAGGGGCTTTCTTTTCTTTTCTTTAGGGATGAGAAAATGAGGCTCCTTGTTTCGTTTTCTTAAAACTCTGTTTTATTTTAAGATGGCCAAATCACAGCAACCTTGACTTCCAAAGTCATGTTTTTTACCTACTGTTGGCATAGCATAATAGTTCACTTCCCAAAAGGGTTCACCCAAGTTTCCTCATCTGAATAGTAAATCCTGCATTACTTTTAAAAGATGAGTTGACTTGCCATAAATTGCTTACAAAATAAGTTGCATAATCAGATACCTTTTTGATTAAATAAATGTGTGTATAAAGGTAATTAAGAGGAGAAAAAAATAGAATTGAATAACTAGGAAAGATTCTGTTGAATAAAGGCAGCAAAAACAATGTTTTAGGGAATAGTAATATAATTATATATAATAATATAAACTGATAATTAGTTACATGTAAATTCAATTTTAACATATTATTTTTAAATACATTTGGAAAATTAAGAATTATATTGTAATGCCAACATATTTTCTAATGTCTCCTTTTTCTCAGTTTAGAATTTGCAATACACCATTTACTTTAAGCAATATTTGCTAGAAAATAAACAAGTTATGTAACAAAGAAGCATGTATTTGAACTTTATTTGAACTCTCTGTGCATGGGCTTTAGGAGGAAGAAGAGGTGGTGCTTCTTACACCATGTGGTTAGTGAACCTGTACTCAAGTGATTTATCCTGCAGCTCAAGAGAAACACTACAGAATCCTCAGTCACACATTTTGGAGGACATAGAATTTGGGGGAGCATTGAGATGCACTGAAGACAAGAGGAGGTCACTCAGCTCAGAGTTCTGTGGTAATTCCAGAATCGGTCCCCAACAAGGAGACTTTTTGCTGAGTGCCTAGTTCTGTTCTCTTCTACCCTCTTAAATGTCTCATCCTTCTTTTGCCGCATTTCCCCCACCTGTGTTGCTCTTAGATAAATTTTTTCACCTGGTTTCAATTTGAAAATCATTAATGTGCCTTTCATTTTCCTCTCAAATAACTTTGGTCTGTTGTTAATTGATCAAGATGACTGTGCATCCATATTTAGTTTTGACCACAAATTTAATTCTAATATAAGATAGAATAGTCTTATGTGGATCATGTAAAGAATAAATTCCTGTAATATTGTGCCTTAGGGCAAGAAAACTAGCACTCTCGTCCATGTAGAAATTCCTTAAGACAGCAATCCAGTGCGGTCTTCTGAATGTTGGAACCAACTGTCTAGTTCAAGGCCCTCTTCTCCAGTGTATAAGTGGGTGACCTCTGGAGGTTATGTCCTTTACATGCTTCAGTTTTTTCATCAGTAGAATGGGAATTATAGTGGAATCTGCTCCATAGAACTGCTGTGCTGATATTCTGAGATAATTCATAGATGCACTTAGCAGTGGCCTGAAACTTCTTTTCCTCTATTATTAGCTCAAAAAAGTCATTCTTCAATCTATTGGGACCTATTACTAAATATATTCTTCTTAAATTTCTGATTTTGGTGGATAACTATAGTGTATCTTCTCTACTGAAGATTTGTTTTTGTTGTTGTTGTTGTTTTTGAAGAAGAAGAAGCAGCACCTAAATCTGTGGTTCTTATTTGGGTTGAATTTCTTTAATCTTAATCAATTAAAAGAGTTGCCTAAATGATAAACTATCAAAATAAAATTATAAGTCCCCCAACTTCAATAGCTAAAGATGCACTGGTTACTCTAAGGAACACAAACTGCAGAACTTCAAATGACTTTACTGTGTAGAAATCTGCACCTTGAACACAAATGTTTGATAATCCAACATGCTGGATTTCCCTGCTACCAGAAATTTTCTTACTCTGCTTACAGTTTATTTGTCTTAGTTAAGTGTGTTGCCTGAAATGAAAGGTTTTCCCCTATCATGTAATTACTGTTTTAAAAATAAAGCCAGGGGTTTTTTTTATGGTTTGGGGAGTGCAAATATATAAGGCATGTTTTTCTAATTATGAAGCTGCTGTCAAACAGGTCTATAAAGCAGATGCACTTTGCAAATTAGAGGTTGAATCCAAGGTTCCTACGGCTCAAAAATGGCTCCTTCTCTGGACGCTGCTGTAGCCTGTGGCACTGAAAGCAGGTGTGGGGTGAACATACTGTCTCCAAGACCAAAGTTCTGTGTGTAATCCTTCCAGATGCAGGGCAGATCCAAATATCCTTCGGCAATCAGATTTCGTGTTGGCACCACCTGCTAGCAAAGAATTTGCGGAAATTGAACTATGGCGGCTTGATCTTTCAAGACTCCCATAGACCCAAGTCCCCCTGACATAAGGACTTGGTTTGATTTCTCAACCTGTCAGGTAGTTCATCTCGGGAACTCTTCTTGCTTTGCTTTTTTCTACTTAATTCCTTCTGCTGATAACAGCTTATAGGTTTTCTGAAAGATCTGAAATACTCTTCCTAATTCAGTATTATCATAACTAGATTTCTGATGATTAAGCTTACCACGTGAATCAAGGGCACTGCAGGAAAACTGCCTTGTGTGGTATGCATCAGGATACCTCATTTATAAGAACTACAAACCTCTAATTTATTGGAGAGAAGTATACTCAGCTTCTGTCTTCACCCCCCACCCTCAAATTGCACCTAGAAGAAAAATATATTGAAATATCTTTCAATTTATTTTTGAGATTTAATGTCATGTTTATCTGAAGGAAATTTTCCTCCAGTTCTCTTTTAAATTGAAGATATTGAATGACTTTTTTTCTGGAGGGAGAATAATGTCCATCTTCTACTAAGTAGAGTCACTTAGATGACTCTCTCTCCCTGACCATGAAAGATGGGAGGAAAATTAAATTCTGTTTGTAGCTGAATACTGCTTATGAAAATGGAGAAAGACAATCAATATAAGAAGTTAGTGCAGCCAGAAAATGGGAAAAAGCACCTCCCTTCAGATAGCAACCTTCAGATATTTTATTATAACTGCTGATTTCCATGCTGGTCAAGCAGGATGAGGTTCTATGGTTACATCAGCACACACCGGGAAACTTGCCTAAAATTACTCATGGTTCATTGAATGTCCTTGATTACAATTTAAGTCTTCTCTGCCCAGTCCAGTGACCTTGAGTCAAAACATTACTTCATAGAAGTGTGTAGTTCTGGACCCTACATCCAGTAGCTCTTACCCCCATCTACTAAAAAGTCTTTATTTTCATTTTTTAGTAATACTTAACAAAAAATGAGAAGTCTGCCTCAGATCATATAACCTCTTGGTCATGGTGTGGATGCTGATAACTAAAACCCACTGAGAAAGTACCAGTTTCCAAAGGTGGAAAATACATCTTAGGCATTAAATATTAATTTCAGAAGTCAGTATTTTCATTCTGTGAAAGAAATTTTGTCATGGAATGTTTTGTTGGAATGAAGATGAAAATCTATCAGGGAATGTGTAGAAACAAGGAGCATTTGCCACTAAAGAAAAGGAAGGAGGGATGTCAGCAAAGTTTCATGAAGATGAGGAAGCCATAGTGCAGCTCTAATACCCAAGTGTGCTAGGATTCAGAACAAAGCCCCGGAGGTAGAATGGATATGCTGAAGTTATTCCATGTCAGCTTTTGAGATATTTCTGGGAAAAAAAATGTAGATTATTTTTATAAGTTCAAAGGCTCATAAGAAAATCATGAACAAAGACTCCTAAATAATATATTATTTGCTCTTTAAAAAAGATAGAAAAAGATCACCAAAGGAAGTGCTAGAAAGTTTTTTGACTAAGGAAGTTTTCCAGTTCTCGTACTTAACCATAATGAAAACTTCAGTTCATTGATATGTACATAATGAAGTATGAGCTCAGCAGTTCTTTTTGTTTGTTTTTTTGTCCTGAGTAGTCTTCAATATTTAGAAATATACACACAGTCCATTCTGTTACTAATTTTGGATACTGGATTTCTGACATATGGACCCTTGCTCTTTATCTGATTGTCAAGATTAATGAAATATATAGAAGTAGAGAATTTCTGGTTGAAGTTTTCAGAAAAAGATAACAAAGGAGTCAAGACTAAACCTATGTGATATGACAATCTAAGAAGGTCACTTTTGTTTTTAATACTAAGAACCAGTTATTTTAGAATAATAATAAAATAATGAGTTTATTGTAAGATTGTGGAGCTGGAATCCCAGACACACCAGACCTGAGGGAAAAAACTTCCACTTCACACCAATTCCCCATCTGTTGATGGGAACTAAATGGAGAAAGGATCCGGGGAATTAAACCATTCTGTGTCCTTGCAATTTGCAACCATCCTGTTTCGCTTTCTCTAGATCCACATGTCTCAGGATGAGATCACAAATGTCTTCCCCCAATCCGTATGCTGCTTCCACTCATTCATTTCTATTTATTGCAAAAATATGTATTGAGCACCTATCATTGGCCAAACACTGTACTAACCCTGGGGATACAATGATTTGCACTTCCTGACAGGCTTCTGACTTCATGGTCCAGCGATCTTTGGGGACAGTGACATCTCTGATAGGAAGAGAAAAGCTCAGGCAGAAATTCTACCCAAGCAGATCTGCTGTCTTGCTACAGCTTATGGAAGAAAGTGCTCATTAGGATCATGATGACTTAGATTTCTCTACAGTAACTTAGGAAGCTCAACCATAGCTTCCCCATGAGTATCTCGCCTTTGCCTCTCCCTTTATGTTAGAGGGGCTTATCAACCCTGTCAGTCATCCTTGTCTGCAGTGGAGTAAAAGGCCAGTTTTACTTATTACTCCCTCGCTGTCAACCTATTCTGTTCTACTTTGCTCTGTTTTAGGTTACTTTAAAAAAGAAATTGAAAAAAAAAAAAAAGAAAGAAAGAAATTGGCTTCTGATTTTGTCATGGTTCCTTTTTATGCAGAAGTTCCATACAAACTATTAAACTAATACATCCAGTATTGTTGGATTAGAATAAAAAAGCAGAGACCAACATGGAAAGCGTAAGATTCTAGCAATATTTGGGTGGTCTTAGCTCCGAATCCAGCTAACAAGGAAATTTATTATAGACTGACCCATGAAGGGAGCAAAAGCAAAGCAGAATTGCTGAAAAGTTGGCTTAGACTCTACTGCCAGGCCTTTCTCTCTCTTATCAGCTTAATCTCACTTGATTCTCACAACTTAATTATATTGATGGAAACCATGTATAGGAAATTTTCCTCTACCAAATCTAATTAGGTATATCCCCCCAAACTTGAACTTTATGTCAGTGAAGTTTACTTAAGAGAGTCAAAGCTCTCAGTCTTACCTCATTATTCTCAGAGCTTCTTCTCCAGGGAAAGTATATAACATACCCTTTAACCGATAAGAGGTGTGACTTCTCAGGAGAAGAAATTCACAAGAAGAAAAAGAACAATCTCTAGACTGGCCCCAGTGCTCAGTATATGTGTACATGCATATCTTGAGAAACTGTCATGACCCCCAAATATTCTTACCTGGACTCAGTGTCTCTCCTTTGTCTTCACAACATTGCTGTGAGGTAGGTGGAGCAGATGTCACACTAGTTTTCACAGAGGAAAGTGGCAGCTTGCTGATTGACCTCTCAGAAATATGAGCAATCAAATTATATTAACATACCAAGTTCACTCCCTGTTTTATATGGATTACATCAGTGGCATTCTCTTAGAGTGGGTGGCCTAGACTGTTGACCTTAAAAAACAAACAAAACAAAAAAAAAACACTGTCTTCTCTTTTCTCCCTACAATGTCTCTCCCCCCAAAATAAAGGTAAATCAACTTTATCACATTAACAATGAGGTATACTCATCAATTAGGTATTTACAAAACCTTTGAAAGTTGCTGAAAGGAATAGAAGAAGTTTAAAATGTGGCCCCTGTCCTAAGAATCTTAAAACTTAATTGAAGGAACAGGACATGGACACATTAACATTTAAGAGGTGATGCCGAGCTATATGTGATTGAGTGCCAGGTGACTCAGCGTTACATGAGTTCAGAGGAGGGAAAGAACATAGTGGGCTTAACAGAAGAAACTGCAGGACTATGATGAATGACTAAAATCAAGATCAGCCAGCCGAAGGGCTTCTCGTTGGGGACAACCTGATGAACAAATTCTAGAGATGGAGATGGACAAGGTAGTTTGAGGGACAGTAAATTAGTGAAATACAAATCAAAATTTGCATAAAGGTGAGAAGGAAAATTCTTTGAAGCAGATTGAGTGGGGAGTCTCTAATGCCAAGTTGAGGGACCTTGTTTTGATAGGAATATAAAATCTTTTTTATTGTTTTGAATGAGAGAATAAGACAGGGATACTCCTTTAAGCAAAACTGATCAGATGCTCCATGTTTTGAAAATATTAGAACTTCTGCCTCAATCTTATTTCCTCACCTGTTCAGTATGTATTCTTCCATAACTAATTCAGCCTATGGAAGTTTTGCAGATCTCCCCATGGAGTTCATGCCTGCTTGTTCTGAGTTGTCACAATGCTGGAGACATGAACACATCTGTCATGACCTTCTCTTTACATACCCCATTTTTACCAGTGGGCATGGCACTTGAATAGGTCATATCACCAGACTGTGCTCCATTGGAAGCAAATTAAATAACATCACCTGTCTTTTATCGAGTGTTTGCTCTGAATCAGGCATGGTACTAGATGTTTTACAAATAGTAATTTATTGTCTGTAATCCTCACTCATTCAACGAAGTAGTCATTAACCCCATGTTAGAGCTGAGGAAACTAAATTTTGCCCCAATTCTAATTGATGTTAAGCAGCAGTGATTCCAAGGTCCAAAGCCCATTCATTCTCTTGGCTTCTACTGGCTATTTCCCCATGTTTTAAAGGCCTAGAGCACCTACCATGGTGCATGGTACATGAGAAAAGTCCAGCACATGTTTTTAAATGAAAGAAGGAAAAAGAACTTGGGAATACTAGGAATAAGTAGAAAACATAAGGCCCAAGGACAGATCTTCAGTTGGCAGAGCCTTGCTTCTGCCATCCACAGAAATGCATGCTTTGGTGACAGTGGGTGTCAGCCAGCTCTAAGTCAGTTGTTCTGCAGGAGGCTAGCGTCAGCAGGAGTGCTCACCGTCCTCACACCTTCCCCAGTCTCCTTCAATACAATGAGGGAATTGAACCAAATGATCTTTAAGATTCCTTATAACTTTTATATTCTCTTCTAGAATCTGAGAAAATAACATGCTTAAATTAGTTCAATGAGAAAGCAAATGACTGGTAGTCCTTACTTTGATCTTTCTTGTTTTTTTTTTTTTTAATAACTTGAAAGGGACATTTGTTAGTGGAGATGATACTTGATTTGGCAGAATATAAGGCAATTTGGGAGTATTTGTGTTCAGAGATACTACCCAGCAGGCTGGTCCCACTCCACAGGTCTCCCACAACTGACTTAAGTGCCCCAGAAGAATCCTCTGAACCTCTCTATGAATACCTTTCTTCTAGCCCCTCTGCATAGCCTTATTTCTACTTTTCTTCTCCTGGGATCTGAGGGACATGAGACCAGATCTCTGCCTTCCCAGCCTTCTACCCATGTTGGAGGAAGTAGGGATCCTCTTTAGGACCCAACCTAAGAAAGCCACGCTGAGGACAGGCCTCTTCTTGGCAGGACTCATTGCATCTAGGCAGTTTGGGAAGTGTTGGGAGGATTTCCAGCTTAGATATAAGCAGAGTGCCCTGCTTTCTCTGTACAAAATTTTAATCATATTCTTTATCTCATTAGCAGATAAAGTTACTCTAAATTATCTGAAGACATTTTCTTTGCTCACATGTAGATAGAGCCGGGGTTTGTGTGTGCAGAAGGATGAGTGTATGATCCAGTAAGGAAAAAGGAAGACCCAGGTGCTGACCTCAGTACACAAACTGTATTTTTAGAAGCCCCTATTAAGTAATTTAAGAAGATATAAGAGCCAATTTCTTCAGTTTATTAGTAGACATGGCAGATTGATGTTTTTACCTACTATGTCTTAAGATTCCAGAGGAGAAGTTAAAAAATAACAAAAATGATTCCATTTGCCTAAGATTCTATCTGAAAGGCAGGAAGAAATCCTGTTATTCCCCATGATCCATTAGATGTTAAGATATTTATATATGCCTCTAATTTTACTGTCGAAGCTGATTTTCGGGGACCTGTGCCTGCTCGTGAGGATGTTAGAATTTAGAGCTTCACGGCGGTCAGGGAGCAGTTTTGCTTCCATTCTGTTTTGAATCATTTATTGTAAAATATATGTCATATGCCTCATTTGCTATAAAATCTATTTTATTGTGGTACTTAATTAATGATCACTTTGACCGTTTGTGGCAAGTGGCCAAAAATTTATCTTTGCCTTTTTTTTTTTTAACTGCCAGTGTTTGAGAAAAGCAGATTAGGTAAAAACATATCAATCTGCCGTATCCATTAATAAATGAGAAATGGACTGTGATTTCTTCTTAAACTATATAGTGAAACCTTTTAAAATGTATTGCTTGTTTTGAATACTGAAAAAATGCTGTGAAATTCAAAATTAAAGTATATTATATATTTATGATGTAGACAGAACATGTACACATAAACTTTTAAATTATTTTGCAAGTTGATAGTGAAAGAATGAGAGAGAGAGACAAAGAAAAGTGTAAGGGGGGAGGAAAAGATGGTGGGAGAGGAGGAGGAGGAAAAAAAGGAGAAAATATGTTGATGTTTAAAATTTTTAATCTGTTGTTCATAAGTGGAGTTGAAGAGATTCCAACACTGAATCCTATGCAAATAGCAAGAAATATGTATGCAAAAGTAGAAGACTCATTAATAACTTGTGTTGGTAGCAACATAGAAGTCTAACATTCCTTTCTTTCCCTAAGAACTTGTTTTTGATGAACAAGGAAGCTTCAGAGAAGTCAACTCTTCCCGGCCTTTCAAGATCTCTTTTATGATTTGGCTTGCACTGTGAGATCAACCCAAATGCTGCTGCCTGATATCAGAGTTTAGTTTGCAGCCCATAAATATGGAAAGTGCAGTTTGTCACTTGCATTTGTTTTACACTTACAAATTAGGAGACACATTTACTGTAAATATAGTTAGCATCCAGAGGTTTCAAAGCTAAGAATATGCACGTTCAAAATGTCTTTGCCTTATTTATGCTGTGGCTACCACATTTGTATAAACAGAAAATTACTCCATTCATGCTTTATTACTTCTTCTTTTGTACCACAGGCTTGACCCCAGTCATCATAAATTGAGAAATAGTGGGGAACTAATGGAGACAGATGGGAATATGGCTTGCCATTTACTCAAATTGGTAAAGTAATTAACCTCAAGGTGCTGGTTTGCAAGAAAAATTGTTGGAATATCTCAGGACGTCGGTAAACAGACTCCTGCTTTAACCAGTTCTGACAACTGCATCATAAACTAGACTTATTCTGTTCAATTGACCTGTCAACGTCTTGAGTCCAAATAAAGATTTGTATTACAATGCACTTGCTGAGAAGTGGGAGAACACCGCTGCTGTTTCTTTTCAAATGGGTCGCTGTTCTCTTCCTGCTGCATAGGAGCTGGAGTGTCATAGATTCATTCTTCAGCTATTATAGTTCTTAGAAATCTTCCATTACTGATTGTGTGACAGCTTCGTGACAGCAGATGGTAGTCATTTGGCTCCAGAAAATGAAATGAAAAAACATGGGCCAGGCTGGCTGGGCTCATTTAGAACAGCGGTGGACAGAGGCCAGATCTAGATTTTATTTATCCAGGGATGTCCTGAAATGAAGCCAGAGTTGTGTTGGTCTTTTGTTGTTCCCTACAGATTGAGGGGTGGGACTAGATTTCTGCAGATTATTATATAAATCAAAGGTGGTCTTTTAAATAGGGCTATTTGACCAAACAAAAGTATATTCCTTTTGAAAGCAGACTGATTTCCCTGACTTCTACCTACCTCTTTCTCTTCCCCACTCGCCCCTCTCCGTCTTCAGTCTTTGTTGAGAGAGCATTTAGATTTCTCTTTCCACATCATCAGCTGTGAGATGTTTCTATAGCAGTGTGTTCCATCTTCAGGACATGGCAGCTTCTGCCATAGTCAACTGAGTAACTGGGAGGGGTTGAATCATCTTTATAGCTATTTACCTCACGTGTTTTAGTTCACAGTAAAAGCAGTCTTTAACAAGCAGGCAGGCTCTTGGTTATGATAGCCCATAAAACTTATCTAGAAGGGCATATGTCATGGGAATATAAAGAGTAATTTTTATCTCAAGTAAATATATCCATTCATGAAAGAGGAAAACTAAAAATATTTTGTGGTATCTCAATTTGAAGAAAACTCAGGTGATTCAGAATTAGGAGTTCAGGATTATCACGATAACTCTCCTCATGTATATACGTAGGAGAAAATAGTCACAAAGTGAGCAAGTCTACTTTACTAATTTCACTTCAGGAAGGCAGCAATCTGAGAACTGAGCTGGGTGTGGACACAGGATGGCAGTGTTATAACCCTGACATCTGCTGAGCTGGGCAGCATGAATTGTTCTATCTACAGGGGATCCTCTGGGAAGACTCAGAAGCTCCTGTCCTTTTAAAGGGGAGATTCATAACTGCCTTGAGTGAGTTGTTTATATAGACCCATTTTGAAGAATAATGACCAAATAATTTGTTTACTTGTCTTTGAGTTTTATTTAAAAAACAAACGAACAAACCTATCTGGAAATCCATGGAATTCTTCCTTTAAAACAAAATACCCATGCTTCCTGCAAAATCTCCTACAAATAGAAAGTTGCCTATAAATTGAACCTTAGTTTCTCTTCATTCTTTGTAATATCTGATTTTAAAATACTTCGAATTAAGACAAACTAGAAGTCACCGTCACTTGAATGCTATGATTTGCTGAGCGCATCTGAAGTCCTTTTTCTTGAAAAGTAAGTCGTCATTGTTGAACTCAGTAGGAGATACATTCTCTGTCCTTTCCCAGGAATTTCCCTCTGAGGTGAACATATTCATCTTTATTGGAATCTTCTCTCTCTGGACTCATGTCCTAATCTGAGTTGCCTTTTCTAAAGAACAAATGTTGACATTTCAGTCTCCCCATCTTGCCCAAGGCTCTGCCACTCATTCCTCCAACTGTGACCTTCAAAAACTGGAATTCTGCTGGGTGCAGAGGAGCATGGCTATAATTCAAGCAACTCAGGAGACTGAGGCAGGAGGCACAAATTAGAGGCTGACCTGCCTCAGCAACTTGATGAGATACTCAGAAACTTAGTGAGGCTCTGTTGCAAAACAAAAAATTTTTAAAAGAGGTCTGGGGATGTAGCTCCATAAAGCATCTCTGGGTTAAATCCCCAGCAAAAAACAAACAAACAAACAAACAACAACAAAAAAAAAAAAACCCTGGAATCCTCAGCTTACTAAATATGTCTTTGTTTCTTTGACTCCATGCCTGATATTTTGGGTTTTTCATATGTAAGTACATATACGAGTATGTGTATACATCTGGTGTATGTGCATAATAAACAGTTTTAACAGAGCAGCATGGTATTTTCATCTCATCAAATGTCTAGTGCTATACAATCAAGGTATAGTCTCTCAATAAAAGCAGTACGAGTTAAAGAAAATGTCATGAATTCAAGGCAGCTATATCTAAATTGACCTCCAAAGAGTGAACTCCAAAATTACAAGGTCGCGTACATTAGGGTATAACTTATTAAAAAATAACATTATGCAATTTTGGAGCTGACTTCATCATGAGTTAACTTCCAATTGAAGGCTATGTAGGTTACAATTCATGGTTTCTGCTTCGTAGTTTGTGGCTGATGACTACATTAACTTAAATGGGTGATGACTTCACAGATAACATCAAAAATGCTTTTAGGGTGCCTTCTGCCTATGACTATTTCCATCATTAAATTAACCATGAGTTAATGTGTGACTGTTAAAGAAAACACAAGGCAGCATTTTGCAGTGATAGCTAATGGATTAGAATGGCATTAAATATTTTCCTCCTGGCAGACATAACATTTTATAGTTTGGCTTTAAAATAAAGGGTATTTTATATACACTGTAATTTCATTCAGTTATTTCTCAGACTTTGGCACCTCCATTGGCTAGTTCAAACTTTATACCACCATCAGAAGAGAGTGCATTTAACTTATTGCTGTCTCTTATTAGGCACATGTTCTCAGCAGGCACCAGCAGCCATGGCAAATGAGAATAAACCCAGTCTTAAGTGGGCACCTTTCCATATATTTCCATGTCCACATGTCTGTCTGTTATATTTATGTGTCTATATTTATTTGCTCCCAGCCTATGAGAAGTTGAGCAGTTTAAACCCATTTGTTACCTGAATTGTTTTCTCCTGTTTTAAAACATTTTAATTTATAATCAGACAAGAAGAACAGATGTAAGAGTTGTAATTTAATCATTTTATTGCTATCTTTGTATATTTTGAAGAATTAGGTATTGTACTCATGGGAAGTCGTATTTTATGCCTAGTTGGAAAAATGAATAATGTAATAATATGCAAAATGTAAAGTTTTAGAACTTCACTACTGAGTAAGGCATATAAACTAATGATCTGGTTAAGGTCCCCTGTGCACCATAATAAATATGGACTAAATTTGTCATTATAGCTTTAGACAGAGGTTTCAGGCAACAGATTTAATTAAATCCTTTTTTAATATTCATACTTCTAAACTGCATAATTCCCTTCTACTGTAAAACTGAGTGCTATATTAAAACAAACAAAAACGGCAGATTACTAAATGGATATTAGCGTGAAGTCAATAAGCATTTAATTCTGGAGAGAACTCAGTGAGGAGAGAGGAAGCTTTGTGGAGCGCTCAGGAGATCGTAACTCAGATCTGCGAAGCAGTTCACAGAGGCTTCCTTCTGTTTTCACGCTGACTTTTGTAGGGGAGGTTAATTAGTTATTTGTGGAACTCATAAAAGACACAGGGGCAACACAAGAAGGCCTTTTGTTAGCCATTGAAGACTGACAGTTATTGAAAAATATACTTCAAAGCCCAAGAGGAATTGGGTTGATGACACTGAGGTAGTCTAGAATATGTGGATACTGATAGCATTTTGGAAGGTTAAATACGAAGATCCTTATTCTGGAAGGTCTTGTCCTCCCATGACACCCAGCCCAGGGACTTGAGTTTCCCCTAAACTATAATATCTCCTCCTAGATGCATGCACAGAGCAAATCTGGATGTTATGTTCCTTGTTTTTATGTGGTTAAAGCTCCATTCTGAATATTTTCATGGGAACATTTTTTTTTTCCTAAGGAGGGTCAAGTTATCCACAGACGAACTACATCTTAAGCCTTTGAAAGAAATGTTTGACTAGTGCTGACTTCATGGGCATCTTTGTTAAATAACCAAATCAACTTCTATTCCTCCAAAGTCATTACTTGGGTCAGATTGCCTTTGGAATCTGTAAATCGGATTAAAATCTGATTAAATAGTCCCTTTCTGCATTTTATCCACCTGTACTGGATTTCTATACATACATATTTTTCTGCTCCTTAATCAATTTTCTCCCCTCAAGTTAAGATGACTCTGTCTTACTCATCATTGTTTAGATAGCACCTGTCATCATCAGTGCTTGCCACAATTTGGAACCAACAAGTGTGAGTTGAATGAATGGATTTTCATATCCAATAAATAACACTGTAAATTTTTGTAGCATAAAGCAGCATGGAGTGCAGCTAATCTTAGTCCCAAATTGTATGGATTGAAAAAATGGACTAAAGAGAGTTTATTTGACTTGCCCATGGTTATATAAAAATTATTGGATAATGCTGATGGAGGAAGAGGTGACTACCTTGTGAGACAGAGCAAGAGATAGATGGAAAATAATTCATACTCTCTGTCTTCATAGTAGTTCACAGTCCATTAATAAGACAGTAAATATAAGCATGGAATCAATTAAAGAGCAATTCCAAGCAACAAAAGATTAAACACCAAAATATGTATGTCCGAGTTAAACCATTTACACTTTTAAATAGGATAGGAAAAGCACAAGGGTGGTTGACCTATCTGGGAGGGGCTTCAGGGCCAGTTGTATGGTTTAACTGGACCTTGAAGGACAAGAGAGATGAAGCCCTATACAGTGCATTCTGGAGTAAACTGAATTTTTCAGAACGTTCTAATAGAGAAGCAGTGAGAGAACAAAAGCATCTTGTGCTTCTACCCCACTAAGCACTTCTCCTGACCCCACTGGCTGACACCCAAAGAGAGAGCCGCACGCCTTCTTTCCTTCCTGTGTAGATTTGGTTCAGAGAAACAGACTATCCACTCTGAATTTTTGTCGTGAAACAAGTTCACAGTTGATAATATGGTCCTGAAGTCAGGAGAAATGGATTCATTTTCATTTTCTATGACTACCTTTGAAGTTGTTGAGGGAGGATAATTATTTTCCCTCTTCAAAGTATTTTCTCACATCATTTTCCTGGAAATGACAATCGGGCAGTGCCCCAGGTTGGCAGATTCAACCTTAGTTTGATGAATGCAATTCTGAACACAGCCCTTGATTCAGCGTTAGTTTCCATGGCTCAAAATTCAGCTTTGCAGAGTGAATTGTCATGTATTTTTGGCAAACCATTTCTTCCTTCGACTTTAAAACCAAAAGAGGACAGAGGTGGTTCCAAAATTATTCCAAACTGGAAAGACAGCTTGGAGATGAAGATCACATTGAATTTGATCTCCCAAATGTGAATGAGGAAATAAAGATGTCCAGAGCTCTTAATGACAGTTATCACATTGATTAATGTTCTTAAGACAGATACCGTTGTAGGCCTAGGTACCAAACCAAAGGCATCTTCTCTAGGACAAGTTGATTATGTGCTAAGTTACAACTATTCCTACAAAGTAACTTAGACTCAGTGCTTTCTTTTCCAAACGTTCACCATATTTTGATCATCATAAATGACTTTTAGGAGTAAATTTCCTCTTAGAAGAAAGGGAAAATTGATTCCATCATATTTAACATAAGCATAAGGACTTGAGCCTCCAGGCACAAATAACAGCATCAAGATTTACTTTCCTGCCTGAAAAACCAGAAGAGAGGCAATATATAATTTTTAAAAATGATTTCCAAGTCACTGGAGATCAGGCAATGAAGAACAGTGATCCCTGAGAGACAGGAAACAGAAATGACTCCTACAACTTCTCCAACTTACAGAGAGTAGGTATCTGGCAAAGCCCAGAGGACCCCCTGAGAAGAAACAAAACTGAGAGTGTGAGGACACCTGGCTGGAATTCCAGGGATGGAGAACAGCTAGGGAGACAGCTCTAGAGATTTGCAGAAGGTTTCCCTTAAGTATTCAGCTTAGCACTAACCAGTACTTGCATGTGAAGAAAGTAGGGAAGGCTGGGCTGGGGATGTGGCTCAGAGGTAGAGGGCTCACCTAGTATGCGTGAGGCACTGGTTTGATCCTCAGCACCACATAAAAAAAAAAAAAAGTAAAATAAAGATATTGTGTCCACTTATAACTAAAAAATAAATATTAAAATAGAAAATAGGGAAGACTGTGGGGAGAACTATCAGAAAGGATTACAGATAATAGTACCCAGCACTCAAGGCTAAAAACTGCCTGTTACCCCTAGCCAGACTAGAAAACATTGAGATTTACAGAACTCTGGGGAAAATATATGAAAGGGTCCTGTTGAGCAAGTGACATCTTTTGCCTATTATCAGGAGAAGTCTCTGCACTTTTGCCCACTGCATCTTGGTATCACAATTACCAAAGAGAAAACAACACATTCAAGCACTGGGTGAAACAATGCTTTACTCAGTCTCCCATGACCAGCAGGTCACTCTCAGGAGTCAATGCAGGGCATTTGTCTTTCATTCAACTTTCTTGTACTGCTGCAGAACCAACACCCACTACAAAAGCTGATCTTGCTTTCTTTCTCTTCACTATGTGAGTAAAGCATTATTCCATCCAGTGCTCAACTGCGCTATTTTCCTTGGTGACTCAGATATCAAGATACAGTGGGCAAAAGTATTCAGACTTCTTTCTACTTTTGATAGTAAACAATGGATGCTTTTTACTTGACCAGTCCTAATTCAGGGAATAATTAACACAAATAATTAACCCTAATCTGAATGCTGTTCTAGTCCCTCTATAAATCATAAAAGCAAAACCCAAAAGAATCAACCTGTTTCCAGATAATTTAAATACATCCCAGAACAAAATCTCAGTACTGTTTATAGGAACATAAGAATAGATGTGACCCAATAATGTAAAAATCCACAATGTTACATTACAAAAGTATCAGATATGGAAAAAAAGCAGGAAAATATGGCCTGTAATGAAGAGATAAGTCCATTTCAAAACTTACTCAGAACAGACACAGATGTTTGAATTAGGAAACAAGAATATGAAACTGGATACTGTTATGTATTTTATGTATTCAAACAGTTATGGAAGCTATAAAAAGAGTCACAAATAGAATTCTATAGATGAAAACTCAAATGTGAATGGGATTAATAGTGCATTGGGCATCGCAGAAAAAAATATCAATCACCTGAAGATATGCTAGTAGAAACTATCCAAAATGAAATATAGACAGAAAAATTTGATTTTTAAAAATGAAACAGATTATCTCAGTGAGCTGAGGGACAACTTCACGGATACTGAGAATTTTCCAAAATTGGTGAAATCCACAGACCCAAGAAGCTGGATGAACCTCAAGCACAAAAATACAAAGGAAACTACACCAAAGCACAGTTAGTTTCTTATAACCAGTGATAAAGAGAAAACACCCAGAGAAAGAGGAGCCAGATTTTAAAAAATTTTTTAAAAAAAAGGACACCTGACATCAGAAGAAGAAACGTAAGGTTTATAGCAGCTTTCTCATTGGAAACTGTAAAACAATGTCTTGAAAATACTCAAAAGAAAAAGAAAAATGTCAATCTAGAGTTCTATACCAAGTGGAATGAGATGCTAACAAATGTACAAAGAGCACTGGAAATGACAACATGAGTAAGACTGTAAAAATTTTTCCAATATTTAATTATCCTTAAAAGATAATGGATAGACCAAAAATAATGTGAATGTAGTTTGGGATTTATAGCATAAGTAAAAGTAAAATACATGATAAAACTCACACAAAGTTCAGGAAGGTAAGGAAGAAGTATACTATCATCAGGCTCTTTTATGTGAACTGGTATACTATCACTTGAAGACAGACTGTATTAAGTTAAAGATGTGTACTATAAACCCTAAAAACAACTGCAAAAATAACCAAGAGTTATAGCAAATAAGCCAACTAAGTACATAATATAGTATCATAAAAAACACTCAGTTAATCCAAAAGAAGGCAGGAAAAGAAGGGAGAACAAAGAACAGATGTGACAAATAGAAAACAAATGGCAAGATGATGGATTTAAACCTAACCATATAAATCATCATAGTCTACTCAAATTAAAAAACAGAGATTGTCAGGTTGGAAAGAAAAGCAAAAACCAACTGTATGCTTCCTATAGGAAAAAAATCCTTTAATTATAAAGACGAGATAGGTGTAAACATATGGAAAAAGATATATCATGTTAACACTAATAAAAAGAATGGCTATGTTAATATGAAAACAAAAAGTAGATTTCAGAGCAAATAATATAACCATGAATAAAAAAGGTCATTTCAAAATGAAAAAAATGGATCATTTCAAAAGAGAACACAAGAAAAACAAATAATAATTACAGAGCTTCAAAACATATGAAGCAATATTGATAAAACTCCAGGAAGAAAGAAACAAACTTACAGTAGAAGGTTTAGATACCCCTCTCTTATAGACAAAAAAATCTGTAATGACATAAAAGGCTTAAACAACGCTTTTAAACAACTTGGCCTAATTGGTATTTATTTCAAAATAAAACAAGAAAACAAAACTCCATCTGATAACAGCAGAGTGCACATTCTTTTTAAATGCATGTGGAATATTTATGAAAATAAACCATATTTAGGGCCATAATATAAGTCTTAATGAATTTTAAAAGATTTAAGTCATTCTAAGTGTGTTCTCTGACCATAAGGAGTTATCTTTAGAAATCGCAACCAAAAATATTTCTAGAAAAGCTTCAAGTTTTGGTAACTAGCACCTTTTGAAATTACTCATGGTTCAAGGAAGTTATCAAAAGGGAAATGAAGATGTATTATGAATGAAATAAAAATGAAAAGAAAATTTGCAGATTTTGCAAGACATCACTAACGCAGTAGTTGGAGGGAGATTTATAGCACTAAATTCTAATATTAGGAAACAAGAAAGATTTCACATCTGTGTCATCAGCTTCTATCTTGAAAGCTAGAAAGGGAACAACAAATTAAATCCAAAATAAGCAAAAACTAGAAATAATGGAGATCAAAGTGGAAATCCATGAAATAGAAACTAATAGAGTAAAGCAATGAAGCAAAAACCCTGTTCTTTGAGAACACTAATTAAAGACTCTTGGTTAAGTGGGAATAAAATAGAACTTTCTCAAATTGATGAGAAGCATCTGCAAAAACTTGTAGTTAACATCATACTTAATGTTGGGAAAATTAAAGCTCTCCCCTTGTATTAGTGAGAGAGAGAGAGAGGAAAATGCTGTCTGCTCTCGTCTCTTTAATTCAACATTGTCCAGGAGGTTCTAGCTAATGAAATAAAGCATGAAAAAGAAATTACACCATCCAGATTAGAAAAGAAAACATTTTTATGTGCTTAACACATGATAATCTACATAGAAAATTTGAACTCACAAAGAATACAAGTAACACGTAAATTTAGCGAGATTGAAGGATATAATATCAGCATATAAAAATCTATTGTATTTCTGTGTTCCTATATGTGTAACAATCAGAAATTGAAAATAATAAGCAATTACCATTTATAATAGCATTCCTAAACACTTAAGAACTTGTAGGGACATGCACAGACCTAGTGTAGTTAAAAAACTTTGAAAAAGAAAAGGTTATTTTGATAAACATTATAACATAAATTAATTGCAAAATAATTATGATTAGTGAACTAAGATAAGACAAAATAAGTATTGTTTTAGTCAGCTTTTTCACTGCTGTGACTAAAGGATCTGACCAGAACAATTTTAAAGGAGGAACACAGTTTCAAAGGTCTTAGTCCATAGAAGGCAAGTTCTATTCCTCAGGGCTCCAGATGAGGCAGAATATTAAGGCAGGAGAGTATGACAGAGGAAAACAGCTCACATGTTGATCAGGAAGCAAAGAGAGAGACTCCACTTGCCAGATACAAATATATACCCAAAGCCATGCGCCAATTCCCAGCTCTCCAGCCACACCCCACCACTTCAGTCACAGCTCAGTTAATCCCTATCAGGGGAGTAAATCACTGATTGGGTTAAGGCTATAACCTTCTTGCATTGTCTCACATGTGAGATTTTGGGGGACACCTCACATCCAAACCATAACAGGTATATATTATGATTTCATATACAGTAAATAAAATTGTAGAAATGCAAATTAATGTGTAGTGACAGAGCACAGATGAGTAGTTGCCTATGAATGGCAGTGGATAGTGGAGAGACATGAAGGGATACATTAGAAAGGTGCATAAGGAGACTTTGGGGGTAATGGATCTATTTGTCCATTACCTGGACTATGTAAAACCTTCACAGACATATAAATACATCAAAACCTATCAAATTGGATACTTTAAATATGTGCATTTCACTGTGTGTCAGTTATACCTCTAATAAGATTGCTAGGAATATGTAATGGTTAGCATTCTGACAATCAAAAAATATCTCAAGTAGTTAGAAAAAATTAACATTTTATATGACATTCTCAGTGGCATAGAATAGGCTCTTACTAATGTTTTCTAGAAAGTGCAACTATTAGGTTTCTCTCTACATTTGTATATTTGACAGCATTCTCCTGTCTAGCATTTTCTTTTGTTCTTATCTCTCATTTAGGTAGAACTTTGCATTGTTTTTTATCAGTGTTGTGTGTATCGATATATTTTAGTATTAGGTAATTTCAGGTTACACAGAAGTGAGAATAAGTTTCTGATATGCAGAGTTGATATGTACAGACATGGATATATATCTCTCCTGCTTTCAGTTTTTATCATTTGTTTAAAATATGTAGTGAATAAAAGATGGACAGCTTGTGACTCTAGAATGAGGAGTTCAGGTTTGAGAGTGTACCTCAATTCAGAATGACAGAGAATATCATAAACTAGTGAAATGAGATAGTGTAATGAGACTCAGTTCCCACCTGTGCTCAAAGTCATCTTTAGTCAGTAAGAGCCCAGCTGAGAAGGCTATTGAAAGGATAATAATTCGGCTAATAATTTGGGTGTTCCATCCCCTTGATCATTTTCACTGCATGCTTATATTCAGCCACCCACTGTCAGGAAGACCTCAGCTGGAATCACCAAGACAGAGCAAATATGGAACTAAAGAAAATGTCCTCAAGATCCACACCTGTAACATCCCACTGGGTCCACCTGGATTAATCCAGTCTCTTCCAAGACTACACTGGACACGTTGCTCATCTTTGCAGTGTCCAGGTTCACATGTATTCAGTTTCATTTCGCCACTCATCTTTCCCTGCCAAGAAGCTAATCCTTCTCACTGTCTTTCTGAATTATTCTGATTTTTTTAAGTTAAACTTTTTCTACCTTAATTTCAGTCTTTGTAAAAATAGTGCTAATAGTACTGACCACATATTTACCTGAGTTTTCTGGCATTAATATTTTTGGGTAGGGAATGAAGCATGAGTGGTACCAAATACAAATTTGCTACCGATTTCCTGAATTCACCCTTATGAAAAAGACCATTGGGTAGTCTTTGACTAGGGACTTGCTACTGCTTTCAGTGAGCTGCCATCACCTCTATGTACTTTGGATAAGTTGTTATGGCTCATGGTTATTCTCTTTTTCTTTTTCAACCCAAATGTATTTGTACATCATCATAGGTTCCTGTCTTAATTCATAAAGGTAACCATATTTTCTTCCAACTGGAAAAAAAAAGAAGTGAATTGATGAAAGCAAACTAAGGGTCTATATTCTCTTCTCGGTAGGCTTGGCAGCATTAACATTAATGGGAGTTACAAGTGCATCAAGAAGCAAGTTCATTCCTAAGATGTAAGAGCTCCAGCCATTTGAAATTAGCCTTTGTGGGTCTCCTGTGTTCCACAGCACCAGGGGCTAATTCTTATTCTTTTTCATCTTTCCCCTTTCTTCACTGGGCACTGATGCCTCGTTACACACTGTTCCTCCCATTCTGCAGCACTCAGTTTCTGCCTCTGTCTGGCCCAATCAGGAGCTTGCAGGCATCATCCCCCAGATGTCCCAGTGCTGGGTGGGGGAATGGTGATTCAGAACAAGGGCTTCAAAATACTCATATGTTTATTTAAGTCTTTATCTCCTTAACCAAATGCAGTGTTACCTAGAGAGAGAAAAAGTAGAATCGTCAGTTAGAAGAGTTATTGTCTAATCTTTTAAATCATTTTTCTGACTACCAAGTTTGTGACAGCCATTTGCTCTCGTTCCCTTTATTAGTGATAGCTCGTAACACTCCCTCCCAGACTGGTATTCGAAGTAAGTGTGGGAACCCAGGAATAAGAAGAAATGAGTTCAAAGACTCTCAAAATGAAAGAATATAAATTTACTAATAAAAGGGGAAATGATATCTCAAACTACTTCTATCTGCCAACTCCAGGTTTGTCTTCCCAGAATAGCATATGTCTATTTAGAAAGTTAACTATGCTCTTCTTCTGTGTATAGAGTCACTAAATAATTCCATTTGCTTTGCTGAAAGATGATCTTTAATGATATTCCTCTCCATAGACTCCTCATTGTGCCAAGTTTCACTGGCAAACTACCTCTCAAAAGCTCACAAAATAAAGTTTTTCTCTCCTTTTTTTTCATAATTTTATAAAAAGAGGGTAATTTTTTTTTGCCACCAACAGATAGAGATGCTCTTGAATGACAAAAACAAAAACAACAACAACAGGAAACCCACAAAACTATCATTATGATTCTGTCCTTCAGTAATTTATAACTCACTAACATTTGAAAGTGTTTTAAAATGACACTGTTGATTGGCATGAAATAAGGGTCACAAAAGCAGTGTGCCTGGAAAGAAATTTCATTTCCTTTTTCTATAACTTTCCAAACCTTGCTGAAAAATGAAAGTTAGCTTTTAAGCGTGTTTCTATCCTAATCCCAGAATCAAACTTAACTTCATTTGATTACAAGGTTTGTAATTCTAAAGCGGAATAATTTTTTTTCAAATATCAGGTCGTGAATTAGCAAGGATATAGGAAACTTAAGTTAGTAGCAATGCTGAATTTCAACAAGACGTTTAGACCAGGGTTCTTTCTAAAGATTTTACTCGAGAATTCAAGGCACCTGGACACAGGAGCAGCTTACAATTTTCTTCCAGTCAATATGCAGACTTTTATCTTCACCCTGTGTGCTCTCAAAATCAAGAATGAGATGTATGCAAGAAATCTTCTGCATGGAAGAATCACTCATGTCCCCTAATGCTCATTTCACAAGTACTGGAACATCATACACTGGAACACTTCCTCAATAACTCATAATGCATCTGAGTAGATGGGATCCTAACAGTTAATAACTGTCAACAGAATGTTCCTAACAACACAGAGCTCTGGCTGGCCCCAAACACCAGGATTGGTGTAAAAATTAAATCATTATGAAATAGAACATGTTAAAATATTTTGCAAACTACCAATGGCAGAATGGAGCAGTACCAGTACTAGAAAAAGAAGAAGAATTTTTATTGGATACTAGAGACCCACTGAGACAAACCGGCCATTTGATGGTGGTTGTTTTTGCCTGTGTGTTAGTTGTTATTAAACAAATGTTTGACAACACCTAAATGTTGTTAATATCACAAAAAGAAGAACTATGGAGAACAAGTGAGATGTGATGCCTACTTTGGAGAAGTAGTTAGGGGCAATCATAGCCTGGGGGGGATTCAATATAGAAGGTGAAGTGCAGTCTTCCCTCTAGAGGTACAGACCCACAAGAGGGCTAACTAGCATTCTGGCTGCTCAAGGAGCTACTGGTTACTTACAACAAATGACTCATTTTCCTTGAGTACATATTTTCTAGTCCTTCATGTGAATGAGAAGTAGTTGTCTGTGAAAATAAATCTGTGTTCAAGATGAGGAAGGCTAATTTTTCACTTATAAAAATGACTTCATCATCAGTGTTTCAGTGTGCAAGTAAAATTAGTGATATTGTATTTTTAAAAAATGATGGGGGAGATGATCATTTTACTTTTTTGTGAAAACTTATTTAAATTAGTTCATTTACCTTAGCACAATCTACAAAGAAAGCTATATGAGAGAGGCAATCAATTAAAAATAAATGAAATCATATCTTTAAAAAATTAGATTTGAATTCTTGGATGGAATGAATTTAATTACTCTGACATAAATGAGAAACTGGGTGGCCTGGCCCTGCAGGCTCTGAGGGAAGTGGCCTAATCCCTTGGGCTGGAGCCTGTAGGGTCTGCCCCAGATGACAGGTGGAGCCTTGGGACACCTGTGTCAACAGCCACTCTGCCCACTAGGCACTTCTGCCTTTCCGACGTGTTCATTAGCTCTGGAGACTGTGGAGGCTAACAGAGAGAGAAGTAGAGACTGGTCAGAAAGCTCCTTTGGCAGAGAATAAAAAGAGTTAAAAACCGTTTCTTGTGGACACAAATGAAGCCCACGGCCAGCTGATCGCTCTCTCCACTCACATTTGTGCTCAGATACCTGGAAGGGTCCATCTGAGGCCCTTCTTTGTCCCTTCCTGCATTCTGACTTCCCCAGCCCCAGAAACCTGTTGTCGTTTCTGCCCACACTGGCACCGACACAGTTTTCACCTCTCCAATTACATCCACTTCCCAGCAGATGTTCTGTGGCAAAGTTACAAAGCATTTACGTCACTTTTTTTAATTAATCAAATTCTCTTGCAGAGGGATTTTAGTTCATCTGGCTTTAAAGAATATTATTGCTGAAAAATAAATATACCTACTTTTAAAAAAATGATTCAGGGAAGGGAACCCATGGCTTCATGCATGCGAGGCAAGTGCTCTACCACTGAGCTACACCCCCAATATACTTAGTTATAAAGTTCTTTCTTGTAGGTTCAGACGATGGAGGACAGGAGGCTTTTAAAGTGTGGCATTTTATTTAAAGATAGCTTTCCATTTTTGAAAAAGCATTTAAAAGTTAGAGCATGTATTTGCCAAGACTGGATGACCTTCCCCCAATATGTAGATGATTCTATTTCTTCTTCTTTTCATCTCATAAGAATGTGTATGTCCCAGGATGATAAGTATGAGGCTTTTGTCTCTCACAATTTTAACAACAATCGCTGGAGAAAGAAGTATTCAGGTTTCTGAATTTTCTTCTTTCTTTCCTTCTCCTTTTAATAGAAGATAAAAAGAAAGGGTATAAAAATTCCATCAACTACAAAAACAGGTTTCTTGGAGCTTGCTGTTTTTATTTGTTTCATATTTTAGCTTCCTGGTAGAGATCAGGCAGTAATGCAAAGTATATTTCAATAAATCACTACTATGTTTAAACCATTGGGGATTTAAATATGGATATGTAAAAGGAAGAGATTGAATAGTCCAAATTCATACTGCTTATAGGTGGGAAAAACCAGAACCCAGCAGACAGATCAACTGTAGGACACATGCATCTGGCCCTACAAACTCCGTCTTCCAGAAACAATGTTTCCCGGGTTATTTAGAATCTCTGGAACTAGTTATGACTCCATAGGAGACAGATCCCCTGAGGATTTGTGAACAAGGATAAGCAGGTATCAGAAGGTGAGCCTTCTCTCCCCCTGTATTACCAAGAAGGTTGAAGTTCTTGAGAAACACGTTTATTCCCAACCCCTCTACCCCATCTACCAGTCAACTTTTCCAGCTCGTATCCCAGGATTCCCACAATGTGTTCTCTATGCCCTTCCCACATTAGACAATTTGGTGCCTCTTAACCATAACTTGAAGCTTCCCTCACTTTTCTCTGTTGGTACCACATTCTGTTCCTTTTTTGTCATTGTCTCTCATGTTCTCTCATGTCTCTCATGTTCTACTCCCTGCCCCACCCAGTTCTCCAGCCCCATTCTGCATTCAAAGGAATGTGCCTGCTTCCCTGGCTTTTGACCCACCAGGAGTTTCTGCCAGTCTTCTCCCCTTTACAGATCAGGTCATTTACTGCTCATTCTTGGTACACTCTTCCACAAAGCCTTTCCTCATTCCCAGAGCAGGAATCCATGGTTTATCTCTTCATCAAGATAGGTCTTTCAAGTTCCAATTAAATACTACTTTATGCTGCCTTCTTTGACCTCATGACTTGTGAGTCCCACTTCTGAACCTCAGTATTGCTTTGTGCTTTTCCATAATGACACTTTCCTTCTTCCTCAAAGGGTAGTCACATGTGTGTTTGTCTCATCACCTCTACCTACCAGATTCCAAATTCCTTAATGCCAGAAATTCATTCTGTCCCCTAGTGTAGGTATCATCTAGTTGGTTCTGCATGACTTGCGAAGCTTTCCTGGTCTCTATAACAAGACTAAAATACACTAAGCTCTTGAAACAAAACAAAATAAAAGCTCTGGAAGAACCAAGTGTATAAAATGGGGATTTATTTATAGTCATTTCATTTATGTCATGACCTGATTGAAAGATAATATTTAAGTGTCTCTGAATTAGAGCTCTTGCTGGATTATATTTCCTGACACCTCATAGAGGCACCAAAACATTTGTGGAAGTGATTAACCACCAAATAGGCATGATAACCTACCTAGAACTTTCAACAGAGAATTTCAAACATAATTTGGGAATAACATTTGTGTAATGTGTTAGCGGGTAGAGTTGGGCATCCTCACTACCACCCTTAATTTCCTCATGATGCCTTGAGTGACAGCATGGAGAGAAGAAAAAGTGGAGCCCTGGAGAAGTAAGGATGGCAGGGTGAGAGGTCAGGCCACTGCAGGCCTTGCAGCCACACTGGTATTTCAAGTCAGAATTCAGCCTAATTCAGAAATCATATTTTTAGCCAGCTGGGGTCATAGATCTCAGCAGTTTAAAAAACTGTTACCAGTTTGTCAACTATGTGAAGGTCAGAACAGAATAAAAATAAAGTGCTCAAGCTATTATTCTAGTTATTCAGCCCGTAACCCCAAATTTCAGAAACAGAGGTTTTGAGAACCTAGATATTTTGAAATAACTGAACCTTTCTCAAATTCAATAATTTGAAATGTATTTTGAATCTGTTTAGTTAAAAGTTACAGGAATACAGAGATGAACATTTCCAAATTTGCAAAGAGTGTACATTCAGCATACACTAAAAATTATTGCAGGGCAAAGCAGAATGATAAGAACTGACATGAGAATTGTAGGAAAAAAAATGAACCATGAAAATTGAGAGGAGATGGAGATGCAATGATGAATTCACAGAATAGGGTGCCCTAGACCTGAGCGTTGAAAGATGGGTAGGTGTTTAATGAGAACTGAGAAAGGCACTGTGCTAGGAGAAGAGAACATTGGTGAAATGGGTACCAACATGGCACCCGGCAGCACAGAGGATAATATATAACTCACTGTGGCCTAGGGGTTAGGTTTGTGTTGGGCAATAGGCAGTATATATTGGGACCTGATTTGAGGGAACAATAAATATAGACTGAGGAGTTGAAACTTTACCTGATAGGCAATGTAAGACATTAACTAAGTAGTACTAAGATGAATTCAATTTGGCTGTAATGCAGAGGACAGATTTTAGGAGTAAGATGAGAGGCAAGAGGATGAAGGAGCTGGCACAGTAGGGCTTGTAGAGGTAGACGCTCAGAACTAGAGGAAGGGCAGTGGGCTTGGAAAAGGATTGAGGAGTCATTAAATACTTGAGAGGAAAAGGAAAGTGAGGGAGAGGACTTGAAAATCATCTCATTGTGTCAACACTGGAGACTGACTTGGAAAATGAAAGTACTGTAAACAGAAAGATGGGCAGATAGAGATAATTTCCACTTTAATTCTGACTTAATGTATCAGTCCATTAGTGATCTTTGTATTTCATGCATCATCTTTTCTGTAGTTTTTAGTAATGCTGAAAGGTAGCACAAATCAATCTGATTTTAAGGTGGGGACCAAGTACCATATTTCAAATCCTGAACAAACGAAATGAGAACTCAGAGTCCAGGCTACATGCCAACTATCACACAGCAACCATACATCCCTTCCCATGTAGTCAGTGTCTGCCCTACCTACCACCCTAATTTGATTTACTAAATTGTGGTTTTTAAAAGAAAAATATCAGAGACAGGAACATTATCTTTTACATGGTGGTACTTTTCCTTGACTTATTGCATTTTAGTAGGATTTTTATTTTCCCAGAGTTGGGAATTAGTACATTCAAGGCCAGTGCTCTACCTCTGAGCTATCTCCCTAACCCTTCAAGGGAAATCTTGCTGTAAGGAGTACCCGTTCCTGATGAGTCCAATAGAAAGCCCATTTTCCCTTCATAAGGCAGTCATAGTACTAGCTGGTATCAGTTATTCCACTGTTTTTTTGTTTGTTTGTTTGTTTGATTGATTTTTGTTTTTTGGTTTTTCTGCCAGTATTCCTATCCCTCAACTCAACCTCCTGGGATGAAGATATTAGTTATTTTCTGTGACTTATTTACTCCCTGGAACATTGCAAACCCTGGGCTAATCGTGGTCCTGACTTCATAAGCTGGACACTTGGTCTTTTGGGAGTTGAGCTAGAAAGAGTCCATGCATTTTATAGAGGCCACCGGGCCCTGGCAGGATGAAGTGGAGTGTGCTTTGTATGAAGATATGGAGCACAGTTATACTACCTGCTCTGCTCATTCTGAAAAATGTTCTTGATATTTTCTTTATTGGTGAATGTGTTTACAAACTCTGGCCGTTGGCTGGTGTCAGGACCATGGTGATGCCTGCCATGGAGCACTCTATGGAAAGGCAGAGGACTGAGATGACAAGGTGAGTTCACAAACCCAGAGCAATTCCAAGCTTGGCAGTTGTCACACACTGAAGTCACACTTTCCCTGTTTTTCTTGGCCTCTCATCAAGGAAGTGGTTGAGTAGCTGCTTGGACAGGATGGGATGGTTTAAAACGCCTGCTATGGTGATCCTGCTTTTTATTGGAATCTCACTCTCAGCACAGAGGGGCCGAGGTTAGAACCACTCTTTAAAACAGCAACTATTTTTGTTCAGAAACGTGACATGATTTGCTGGTGGTGACAACTGATTTGACAATGACCAGTGATTTAGGTCTACCTCTAATAAGCGAATTAATCTGAGCTAAAACATAGTGATCTGTCATGTTTAGAGATACCTCAACATCTGGCTGACTTGTCCTCTGTCAGCCGAGTTTGTCCTGTGCAAATCTTCTGTCAAGTGAGGAAAAGAACTGTGGGTAGAAAATTACATGGCAGTTTTAGAGTTAGTGATGAATTTTTCTCCCAACATACCAGCTGTGCCAGCAACACTATTTTTCATGGCATTAATCAAATATCTTGCCTGCAGCACCTTCACTTTCCCAAAGGCTAAAAGATGAATCTGTCAAAAAATTTCACTGGGATTTGCCAACAGCTTTTCTAAGCTCAAATATTAGTCCAGGCACCTTAGAAGTTTGAGCAAGGCTTTTAGGGGTAGCCTTGGGGAGTTAAAAGCTGTGTAGGGTAATTTTCCTTTACACTAAACAAAAAAATCGAAGCCTCCATGGCAAGCCAGTGTGATCAAGTTCTCAAATCTGGAAAAGGGCCAAACACTCAACCATTATTAATGTATTCCATTTACGGACTCATAGCAAAATATTTTTTTTTTAGTTGAAACTTTGAAATTAGCAAGGTACAAAAGCAATTGAAGTCCGTGGAATGAACTCATTGCTCGCTCCTTGGGAAGGAAAATCCCAGATGGGAGGAAATTCAGAAAAAAAAAAAAGCCACACATCCACATTCCCACAAAGGTGCTACCCATAGCTGAATGTATTTGCTGGGATTAAGATCTATAAAAATCTGAATAGTTTTCATCACCTGTAATCTCTGTTCTATCTCTCTTGTTCCCAAGATAAACATGGCACATTTGCTTTGTGCCCATCAAAAGTAATGTACACTCCTGTTCCTTTTCAAAATTAATAGATGTGTTACAGTAACTACAGATGACCCTGAGATTTGCCCTGAATGAATGAGTGAAAGCTCATGTTACACTGATCTAAAGTGTATTAAATCATTGGGCTCAAAGGCTGTGTCAAATTAGACATCCCAGGAAGGGTGATTTTTATAGTGTCTTCTCTACCCTGTTGACTGTTGCTTAAAAAGCAAAGACCATTCTTTTATGCTTTAGATAGCAAAGAGAGATCTTTAAAAGTATTTGCCATTTCATTTCACTAGCAGTATCTTCAAGGTTACTGAACAGCTAAAGAAAAAAATGAGTGACACTTCCATCTCTCCACTAGTAACTGCCTTGTGTTACTTAGTGATAGCTGTTTAGATGGTAACTCAGAGGTCTAGCCCAGTGCATGAGACAGAGCAGGCACTCAACAGATATTTGTGCAATAAATGAATCCTTGGATCAACTACAAGTACACACACACACACACAGACACACAAACACACAAACACAGAGACATACACATACACACAAATTTAAGCAATGTATTTTCCCTCTTACCATCCTGAACAGAGAAGTGTCATCTTGTCCAATACAGGTTGTGTAGTATCTAATCTGATTCTAATCCCCATTCCAGATATTTTATAACAATGAAATGTTTTACTAGTATTGAAATCGATTAATTTGCCATGGGTTATAGACACTTGTAAGATGTAGGTCCTAGAAAGACAAAGTTACTTTTCTAGCTAGTGCAACTTGGATTAGCAAGCAAACAAATCAGAACTTTTATGGATGAAGAAGGTTCATGAAACATTAGGATTTGAGTAAAACTGTAAAGGTGTATAGAGAGAAACAGAGAGAGGTACTGTCAGTTGTGGGCAAAGCACAGGAAATTAATTCTCTATTCCAGGGGATTTCTTGTTCTTTGAACATTAAGTAGTATCTGAAACCTTTAAGACTAGGCTCAATTTCTTTTTCTTACTTTCTTTCTTTCACTGTTTCTAAATGTTCATAATCAACTAATTTATAGATACTATTCCTTTGATTCAGGTTTCAGTCTTACTTCACAAAGTTTTTTTTTTTTTACTTGTTTGAATCAGAAAAATCAGCCCCATATATAATGTGAAATTTCTGATATTTATGTGACTTTTATCTGCCACCTATTGAAGAATATAAGTCACATTTATAATTAAAATTTACTATAGAATTTACTATGAAATTCAAGATCTATAACCATTCATTTTGGTTTGGGGTTTTGGTCATATTTGTAAAAACCCATTAATGAAAGTTTTTCTCTGTTCCTGAAGTAGATTGAAAGAATAGCTCAGCCTGTTATTGCTTGTCTCTGAATGTGCTCTTAACTTATATGAAATGAGACAAGACTGAGAAGATTTGAAAAAAAAAACACAACAACAGAGGTTTCCTTGAATTAATGTACTTTAGCATTATAAAGCAGTTTTCTTTTAATAATGGAAAGTGAAGAAAATTACATTAGTTCAGACAATAATGTATATGAAGGTAAATTTGTACCTGTTCTCTCTCTCTCTCTCTCTGTGTGTGTGTGTGTGTGTGTGAGAGAGAGAGAGAGAGAGAGAGAAAGAGAGAGAGAGACACCAAGAGAGACCTGCATGTCATGCCTTTTTTTTTTTTAAAGCACACATATCATCAGGGATATTACATAGCTTGTAACAAAAAAAAAAAGGAGAACTGAGGAGATATTATTTTAAATTCTCTTGTATACCCAAAAAGGTGTATTATTTGGAAGGACTTTGATAGTGGTGTATTTTACACTTTGACAACTTGGAACTTTGTAAACTGGCAGTTGGGTATAGATGAAGGTATCCATTTATCTCATATATGTCTTGTTGAGGCAAAGCTGTCAGAAGAAATCTTATCACATGGTGCCCCATTTGTTTTCTGTGGTGATTTATGATGGTTTTGAAAAGGTCTTGTGATCCCATAGGCTGCCACGATTCTCTGACTTTTCTCTGTCAATGGATCAGATTTTTGACATTTTCTGAGAGCATTCAGAAAAGATTTGATAAATCAGCTTGTGGTGTTTATTTTAATTGATCTGAGGCCCATTCCTTCAAGAATTCATCAACTACAGTGACAGGGTCTGGATGTGCCACAGTGGAATGAAGGAATTGGGCTGGCCATGCTCCTGCAGTGATGATAGAGATATTGTGTTGAAAGTTTATGCGCACCAACGAGAAGATGTCATAACTAATTTAGTATGTTGTAAATCTTTTGACACAGATTCTAATTCATAAATCTCATCCATCACATGTGATTCATGAAACGATAGACAACCTTTGATGAGAAGGTACTTCTGTCTGTGTTCCAAGTTCCTTACATTTTTCCTTATTCAGAAATAAATCATTCCAGAACAACAGAATTCTATTATGAAAATGGAACTGTAGAGGCCCTTGGTTCTTTCACTCCTGTTCTCACACTTGTGACAAAGTAAAAACTCTCTCTTTAAAAATAAAGGCGTGTTTCTGTGAGAGCAAGAAGAGGTGTGTGTGCTCTGTATATGTGTGCATGTAGACAAAAATCTGAATATAGAAAGAGACTGATTTCAAAGAAATAGAAAGGATGAATGGTAATTTTTTTCTAGAATAAATTGACTTCAGGTAAAATGTGAATGTATGACAAAAAAATTGCTCATTTTAACTTTTATTTTAAAATTAATCTTAAAAGCCAACATTATTGTAGATATAACTTGGCCACTATAATGTCCCTAACATTTATTTTGTTCCATTTTTTTAAAGTTTACTTGGTCTATAAATTTATTTATTGGTGCTATAGGTTGGCCTTATTGATTTATTCTTTTTCAACTTGACTGATAAATAGATAATCATTTGTCTCAGAGCATCCAAAATCTAATGAAGGAGTGTTTGTGGTTTGTGCAACTTAGCTAACAGAGTGAGTTTTCCTATTTTCTGAACAATTATAGATAACTGTAGCTTGTTTATAGTAGATTTATAGTAGGTGGTATATCATCCTGCTGATCTTGTTAGAAAGTAAGTCTGATCAGATATTAGCAAAAAGTTTGCATTTTATTTCAGTACAAGTTACTCACTTAAATGGGTAGCTAACTAGAACTGTACTAATGTCCAAGGACTTTGTTCAAGTTATTTAAGATTTGGTTGCTGCCCTTAAGAACTTGCCAAATATATGAAGTGGGTTGAAGTAAGTAACAAGTCAGGGGGTGACAATCAAGTTGAGGTAGATATGGAATTCCTAGAAGAAGATGGAGCACACATATTTACAAATACCTTGAAAGAGACTCTAAATTAGGGAGAAGTATCATGGGTGAAATAGAGCCTACATTTGAGCTTCCAGGAAGATTTAGATGTGATATTATAGCATTGAACATTCTCAAAAAAAAAAAAAAAAGATTTACCCAGTTAAAAGACATGGATATCTGAGTGTTTGCATAAAATAACATCAGTTGAGTCTGAAGTCTGATAATAGTCTACATATTGATACCTCGAATCATTGTGTATACATTTTTAAAATAGATTATCCAGGATAATAAGAGAGTATAAATCCATTCAAATCTTTTAATGAATGAATCTAATTTTATTTAATTATCTTAGTACCCCTTTCATAAAAGTTCTTATATTAATAGGTAGTAATTTCCAAAATTAGATGGTATGCATTTTCTTAATTATCTTTCCCTTCTTATGGATGTGGTAGCACAGTGTAGATTACCTAAAATGAGCAATGAACAATCAAAGAATAAAAAATGAAAGACCTGGATAACTCACAAGTTAAAGAAATATCCTTTTTCTTATTAAAAAGATAAGTCCTGGGTTGGGGTTGTGGCTCAGTGGTAGAGTGCTCACCTAGCATGCATGAAGTACTGGGTTTGATCCTAAGCACCACATAAATATAAAATAAAGATATTGTGTCCACCTAAAATTAAAAAATAAATATTAAAAAAAGGCTAAGTCCCACAGGGCAAAAAAAGGAAAGAACAGGAAGGAAGGAAGGAAGGAAGGAAGGAAGGAAGGAAGGAAGGAAGGAAGGAAGAAAGAAAGAAAGAAAGAAAGAAAGAAAGAAAGAAAGAAAGAAAGAAAGAAAGAAAGAAAGAAAAGGCATAAATAAACACACTCACCTTTCCTCCTACATATACACATCATCTCCTCTGGAAGTGGTCAAGTTTTAGAAATGAAGAAACTCTGACAGGGGAAAGGTCACTCACAAACAGACTCAGTGCAAAATGCCATGCCTGTAATGGAGGGTAATTTGAAATAAACTCCTGCTCAGAGCCCATAATGAGGAAGAATAGAAACAAAGAGCAAGAAAGGTCCAGTGTCAGAATGGAAAATAGGTAAATTTTAATGACTCTGAAAGGCATAATGACCAGTACCCAACGGCCTGAGAGGAAACATGTGGATTAGCAATTCCCATCTTGCTGAATGTTTGTTCCTGATATTCCAAACAGCTGCTGTCAGTCTTAGAACTCTCCTGACCACTAGTGGACCAAATAGCAAAAAAATAAGCATTTGGTAAATACAACAGACTAAAGAAAGTGTGTTGGGTCCAAAATTTGGATGCTCCAAGAAAATGGAACCATAAGAAGGAAGCTTTCTTTACAGCTAGCAATGAAAGGTGAACTCTCAGAACAAAAGCAATTTTATTGAAAATGCTAGAAACACTTAATAGCCCTCTACTGTGCCAACCTGATGAAGTTACTAGTACCATAATAATCCAGGCAGCCATATATGATTTTGTTCTTTACTTGACTGCCCGCCAAATTAATCAATTGATAATGAGCCTGATGTTTCACTTGTAAGAAAATTAGAAAGAAACACTAAAAGGATCAAACACTCAAATTCTACAGTACAGATTTGACAGATCTTTAAACATTGATCCTCCCTCAAAGACACAAATAATATGAATGTGGTTGTAGCATTAATCAAAATTTCAGATCCCATTGAGTTCGCCCAAGTGTTGGCCTTAGTTATGTACATCCAGATTGCAGCTCAGGAAATGTATTGAGACGCAAATGTGGCGCATGTGGTTTATCTTTTCACTGATTATACAAACTTTGTCAAATTGTAAAAGGCTTTGATGTCTCAAGCTGTTCCATTTTCAGAGTTGAGAGTAAAAATGAAAAGAAGGGAAGTTGCTGTAAGTAGGAACTCTGCAGAGATTTTATTTTTGGTCACCCAAGAATGTATTAAGTAATTCTACTTGCCTCGCATCTGGCACCATGCTAGGCACAGACACTGAGACATGAAAGGGAGATTGGAGGTAACTGCTGCAATTTTTTGGACCTTAAGATCCAGTTAGGGAGATAAAACATTAAGAACTTCATAACACTTAGGGAACAATTTTATAAACAACAAGTGCATGGCCAAACTGGGCTGTGAGTTCATAGGAGATTGGTGAGGTCAAATAAGGCTTTATGGGGAAGTCTGATCCATCCAACTGTAAAGTAAATAAGAGTAAAAATATGAAGCCCGGTTTTCTGCTGAAAATACTCGTCAAGAAATGAGGTAGGGAAATTGAGATCAGTCCAACAAAGTGAATGAGGGGTGGACCATATTGCCTCAATAAACCCTGAAGTGTGTGTACTAGATCATAATGACTACCACTCCCCACCTTGTTCCCCCTGCAGTCAAAGTTAATGATAACTCAGGCCAAAATAGCACCAAAGCATATTTGACCATACTCCATGTGTAATCCATCAGCAAAAGTCCATTCAGAATCTGACTGTTCCTCACCCCTCCTGCTACCACTGTAGACCAAGTCACATCACCTCTCATCAGATTTACAGTGCCCCTGATATATCTGTTGCCTCCCAACCCCCAACCGCCAACCCCTACAGCCTGTTCCAACGTAAGTAAGTCAGATCCCATCACTTTGTTCCAGGCTCACCAAGGTGTCCTCATTTTAATAAGAGATTAAGGTAAAAGGGAGATTAGACCAAAAGGTGTAATCTAAAGGTAACAAACTGAGAAGGGACAGCAAATTTCTATCCAGATTCTTCTTGGCCTCTCCATGAAGCACTTCTTCCCCCTGGGAATGAGGCCAGAACCCTCTGGAAATGAGGGTCTTCAAAGGAAAAGGGAGCGACCTAGTCTAGGTTTTGTAAATTGCTTTGGGGAACACAGGTAGTTTCTAAAACCCAACTTGGGGAAGAGAAATTCTGGTTTTATAATTCACTCTGGGGGAGAAAGAAGAACAGGAATCAGGAAGATGGGAGTAACCTGGAAAGACCTTGCTTCTGAGGTCCTTCTAACCTCCTTCAGTTTAAAGCACAGCAGCAAAAGTGACATACTTTGGGGCACTATGTTCTGAGCCCCAACAATACTCAATAATATTTGTGGAATAGATTGTGGAGCCAGAATCCAGATTATCACACCAAATGCTCTTCTGAGTTGGGTTGCCTTTTACATTACAACATAGGTTTCTAATCTGAGGGGAACTTTGAATCCTTGAAATTGATATGAAATTTTACATTTATCTCTTTTTTTTGTAATTGGAGATGAGGTTTTACAACTTTTATAAGATTCTCAAGATCCTTGACATCAAAAATAAAGGGAATCACTGATTTAGAATGCCCCAAAGTACTTAAAAATAACTATATATTTTTCTCCTTTTAATTACAGCAAGGTTTAACATTGTGTTTTTACAAATCCAAACATTCTTATTATAATTTGGTAAATTATGTCAGCTTCAGTTTGAATGAATGGACCAGATGTCAATTAAGTCAAAACCTGTCAGGCTCACAAAGCGCATAAGATCAATTCCTTTGAATTCCCTCAGCATTTGTGCATGTGATTTATACACATTCTTGTCAATTTGTTGCCTTGAAAATACTTTCTGCCTACTTCATGCATGTGTTTGTATACAGAGTGGTTATTTAATTGTTTATTAAATAAATAATATTGGATTAATATAGTCATAACTTGGATAACTACCTGTGTTATTATATTAAATTAGTAGTGAAATCCATATTGTTTGATTTTTCAATCCAATACATTTTCTGTTTGACCATGTAGGGTTTGTCTTAGTTTAAGATGACCTCTTATATGGTTATAAACACAAACAAAGTGCCAAGAATTTCTATGCTGAAATCATGGTCTTCCTAGGGGTCCAGTTGGTGACCTTGGCACTTGCTTTGCCTTGATTACTTAAATTTAAAAATGGGAATAATATAATTATCTTGTTTGTCTTAATAATTAAAAGTATCAATTTAAATCAGCCTTGTTGTCCCAATCATCACCAGTTTAATTCTGAGCATAAACAAAGTAGATAGTAGAGACCACTTTTTGAAAGAGCCAACAGGTAGGAGAATTCTGATACAAGGAATGAAGTCCTTCCTTTTCTATAATGATGAGGGAGCTGCTACCTTGGTTTGCTTGTGTCAAATGGGCACAAATCCCTTTGGAGAAGCTGTGGAAGAGTTGAGACTGATTCAGGTCACAGAGATGCATTAATGAAATTCTCCTCCACACTGGCTTGCTTTTGGTGAACAACCTGTATCCCGTGGAGTAGGTAACAAAGCAGGTGTTAGGACAAGCAGGTTTTGCCCAAAGATATCTAGATGCTGATATCTGGCCTTATTCCAAAGGCAAGATGAAATAAGTGGTTAGGTATGTTGTCAAAGAGATTGATGGCATAAACTATTTTGAAATTTCCTCTGATTAATTACATAGGCAACATGGTTCTTCACCGAAGGCAGTGCTGTTGGGAGAGGATAGACATTAACCCTTACTGTCTCCAAGCAATAACAACAACATTCTGGGTATAAGGAATGGGTAAATGATAAAGAAACATGGAATGAATGCTTTTTCAATTCACAAGAAATTGAAAAGGTATTGGAATCACACAATTTTTTTCTCATTTGTATTCTACCTCCCATTTGTAAGCTTGCAGACTTGTTAGAGAGTAAAAGGATCTTAAATGGTTAATTGATCATAAAAGAACCTTCAAAGATAAAATAACCATCCAATAGCACTTAGTTGGCTGCTAACAGAAGTAGAACTACAATTCAGGGCTTCTAGCATTTTCCTCTTTGTATTTTACATTTGGATCAGGATCTTTTGGGCAGGAGTGTCTCCCTCATCCTTTTTGCATCAGAAAAAAGACAGAGAAATACAGATAGGGAGAGTCAGAGGTAATTAATATAATTCTACAACCATATAAGCACACTAAAATTTTTTACCCTATTGAAAGTAATCATTTGTATAAGATTTACCTTTGGAAGGGGATGTGCCATTACAATATCTGGTTCCAGAATTGGTCATTGCATTTCCCAAAATTTGCCTTTGTTTTGTAGATGATAAGTAAATATCTCAAATGTTTAGCACATATGAAAAATCAGTGCTTCTCATTCAAGATCTTATATTTTAAAAATTCTCCAGGGATGTATACCTCCCACTGTGTTTGAAGCAATTAATACTTAACATCTTTTGCAATATTCCCTAGGGTGATTATTAAACATAGACTATTGGACCATCATTAACTTATTGGGAAAGATAACATCAAGGAAGTACAGAATGACAAGTGCATCAATGTTTGCAGTACCCCATACTGTGATTATGACACATTCATTCATTAACCTGTATTTATTAAGTATCTACTATATGATAGACATAGGTGCTGCTGACAAATCAGTGAACACTACAAAGCTTCCTGCCTTCATGAAGTTTATATTCCAGTGGAGGGAGATAGCCAATAATTAGAAGATACCATTAAAGAAGTCAGTTATAAGGTACATCAAGTTATAAATTCAAGGAGGAAAAAAGTAAGCAGGAGAAGAAGGAGTTGAAGTGGAACTCACAGTGTTAAATTTTAATGCTTATTAATAGCAAGTATTATGCTAAATTTTCAGCAAATATATCTTAGGTATTAACATTTGCCCTAAGCTGCAACAAAACATCAAAGAATTAGAATATGTATGATTTATATATATATGCATTATTGTCACATAAAAAATTAGCAGATCATGTGAATTATTATAATTGAGAGAGAAAATGGGGAAAAATTAGTCTACAATTATGAAGTTTCTTCTAAGTGCGAACTTAAATGAACATTTTAAATAAGATCCATGGGAACATGAATTGGATTCTTCATAGAGTTTTTGGGGAAACCGAAGCAAGGTAAACTGAAATCATGATAGATTCTTCATACACTGAATAAATAAAATTGTTTTTATTCTGGATGCTGAATTAACATATATTCTGATACTCACTTCAGACATAGTTCAGCTTTTTGCCTTTGAGAAGTTCTAAGAACCTTAGAAATTATGATTTCCAGCTAAATTATTCTTTTCCATTTCTGTATCAGGATGCACCTAATTGAAAAAAAATCAAATGTACAGATTGGATAAAAAGATAATCCATGGGTTTTTTTTCTTTTTATTCCCACATCTAGGTTATTTCAATGACCTTGAATCACTATATGGACACAATTGTAGGTTCTCACATAGCAGCTCAAAATAACTCTTCAGTTTGGCTCTGATACCATGTTTAATCTTACGGCAGTGCAACCTTATTCAAAGAAGGCATCTGATTCTCTCATCTTCAGGGTTTTTTACTCACCTGGCTTTGCACAACTTCTGCCAGAAGACAACAACAAAAAGGAGGAGGAGGAAGAGGGTAACAAATTATTTAAAAGACACCTGAATTATGTAAGGTAGTGTTAACGAACACATCTATGCCTATGTTCTCAAACAAATTCCTTTTCACCATGCTTTGGAAGTATACTTGCTTGTGTTCCATAGGATGTTCACAGAGACTCTGGTGAATCAGCCCCTTAACAGTTGTCTTTTCAATATAGATATGTCCAAACAACTATGTAAATGAACATTCAGGAAAGTATCTTGTTAGGGTCCGTAAACAAGTCAAGATGGCGTCTGGCATTTTGCCAGAGGGAGTGGTTTGTGAAGTAACGCCAGCGAGCCATTAAGTGTGGAGATTCCTTATTGGTTGACTGCTGTATCTAGTTTATGTTAATTAAGATAAGCTGTGTGGAATGTATATATACCCCTCCTGTCCTACAATAAACGGCTCCCACTCCTGCTGTATCAAGGTACACAAGTTGCTCATCACCCGCCGGTTATTTTGCTGCAGCCGGACTGCGGCAGAATCTCATCAGCAATGTTTTTATGAGCTGTCAGACACTTGACCCCAACATGGCAAACCAAATTCCTTGGCCATAGCAGACTTGAGTGATTTTTGAGTTTAATCTTCAGAGATAGATCTTACTTCTTTGCCACAAGACTTTATCTAACATGTTTTGTTCTGAAATTCATGGGCAAACAGTTTTCTGTATCTTTTCTCTTAAAATTTTAACTATAATTTTTAAGTTTTTGATAAGATCTCTTGTTTATTATGAAGAGCTAGTTATAAGCATTCAAGAGACATACAGCTCAGATTTTTAATAAGATATTTAGGATTCCCAGATCTATCAAAATGGCTTTTTCCAATGGATATTCACTTTGTCAGATATTCAGTATGCCAGAACACAGGTTGGAGAACTGTGAAGGAAATTTAAAGTCAATGAAGAAGGTAGCATTCGGGGGCTTTAGGGAGTACAAAGATAATTGTGGATCAATTGTGCCAGACAATTTGAAGCAACTTAAGACTGCAGTCAGTACTTTAATTGTTTCTGCTGCGGAGTTTGAAAGAGCATTTAGTCCAATGAATGATGTGTTAACACCTAGTTGCAATGCTCTGTCCATTAGTGGCATATCATCTTTGTCTTTTTATTAAGCTGGTTGGTCCACTGTTCCACATGCTTAAGCCTAAAGATTATGTCAAGAAGTGGCTTGTAAGTGGCAGCTTGAAAGCCGGAAATTGTAGAAATGTGATGAGAGAAGCTATCTGGCTCCTCTGTCTCCATTTTATTTTATTTGAAGAGTTTGAACTATTCCCCCCTCCTTAAGCCTGGGCTCCTGGGCATTGAAAGAGTAAAAAAAGTATACAATTTTCTCATGTAATGAAATAGAATGAAACGAGATCATGCTGGCACTAAGTTTGGCAGCTTCTTCACTTGGGGGAAATCAATAATACCTCCCCCATGAACACCCAATGCATAGTAGATAGAAAACCACATGCGTCTCTCTAAGGAGTTGTTAAGGGCCCCCTTGAGTCCATCAGTGATATCTCACAAAGGAGCATACATCAAAATCGGAGAAGTGAGAAGTAAGTGAAGATCATCATCAGAGTTGCCCTTCACATTAAAGTCTTTGTTCAAGCAAGAACTCAGCCATCTGCTACTTTGCTGCCTGTGCTTAAAACAGAATTTATCTTGCATCCCTGGGTATTCTTTCCTACAGGGTTCATATGAACTTGGAAAACATGAACTGATGAATCTAATGCAGTTGCCTTATAATAGCAATGGTGCTTGTAGGCAAAAGTTTATTTTTTTAACTCATTCTTTCTAGTTTCTCATATATTCTCATTTTCTTCAGAGGGAAGATTTTGAGAAACTCACCATTTAATTTTCCTTACTTCTCCTTGTCCAAAATTTAAAAGAGACAAGATTTCAGACGTAGTGCCTTCTGTCAAGTCCATAGCCATTTTTCCCCCTTAGTTTTCATACCTTTTTTTGTTCCAGCAGTAGACCTGAAAACCTACATCACGGGACTCAGTAGCTTGTGACTTCAAACAACAGGCATTCAAATTCAAGTGATGATAGATAGCTCATGATTAAAATGTCTCTTTTCTTTGTGCAATGAGCCAGCAAGATTCTTTGAGAGAATTTAAACTCTAATGCTATCATACTTCAACATTCTTCTCTAGAATCCTTCACATCCACAATTTCTCTAGAAGGTTTTAACTGCCCAAATTCTCACTGGTACTATTGTGTTCAGCCATAACCTTGAACTGTGCCTGTCCTCTCTTTACTCTTTTCCAGGGCATACTCTTAGTGTTACAATTTATTTTCTCTCCCCTCATATATATCCTCTGAGAGAAGGAACCATTTAAAACATTACCAAGTCAATTTTGAGTTTAAATACCTTTCACTTGAAAGTCTACAGGATTTTGATCTGTTTGATTGGTGTGGATAATTTGGGGGGGGGTCTTTTTTTTCATCTTGGGGAGTAGCTCTCTCTCCTTGATGATGAGTTGCTCAGAGTAAAGGAAGAAAAGAGAATTTCAGTTATTGAATATTTAATTCTGGACAGCAGTTTAATCAGGACTGGGATTTGGGCAATGGCTCCGGCCCCCTCCTAACTTAGTACAGTTTCAGTTCTTAGTAATCCTTAATTATCCCACTGAGATATTTGAGAAGCAACTAGTAGTAAATGAACTTGGCAAATCAGCTATTACCCAAGTAATGAAATACAAATACATATGTTTGACAATTCTGCAGGGAAATTTTTTAAGCCAGGATTCTCAATGGATTGTATTGGCCAAGAGAGGAAAAAACAGGTGTTGTTATCAAACCGTATCTACAAACAATTTGACAGGAGTTTTAAAATAATGCACAGATTTTCTTGCCTTGAATTCCAAACATGTCAATTAACCTATGGAGAATCCTGATTGTCAAATAATGAATCAATATATGCCCCACAGGATGGTGAAGGGAGGGCTCACTGTGACGTAGGGTTAAATATTCAAGGCTTTCTCCCAAACAGTATATCTAAGGATGCATATCAACTTCACATCTAACCTCAAACAAAGCAGAGATCAGCTCTACTGAGAAAATTGATTTTATTCAACAGTAAGGCAAGGGAAATTAGTAAATTCAATATTTGTAGAAAGAAAATAAGCGAAGCCAGCTATTCCTGGTGGTCTGAGACTATTCTTTGTTTTGGTAATTATGCCTTTATGTTTTAGGGCTCTTATTTACATTTTCAGAAGGGCTTGAAAGAGTTCATGCACCAAGCGTCCCCCTGAGCATCCAGGTTCTTCCACTGTGCAACAATAAAGTTGTCCCTGGACCAATACAAATTGAAAATGAATCCTAACTTTATAGAAAGTGCTGCTTTGCTTCTCTCATTGTTTGGGGCTTCTTTAGAGCTGAATCACAAACTAATGATCTCCACTGCAGCCAAGTCCTTGGTGTGATAGTATCTCATTGTAGAGGAGTCCACATTTACATAATGCGCAGTCTAAAATACCTTTGAGTTCACGAATAGAACTATGGAAAATAATTTTAGCCTTGTTTCTGTGCACCTGGATGGTAAGACACAGGCAGAAATACAGCCACGGGATGAATTTACTAATGTTTGCTATTGGATGGTAAGCCATTCTAAAGCTATGAAAGCCTTCAAAACCCCATAGGTCTCCATTTTGCCATTAGCTGTACCAGTTTAAACAGTCTGCTGCAAGAAATATTGACAGGTCAAGTACAGCTGGGAAGAGCACGTGTCCCAGTGGCCTTTACACTGACAGTTTCTCCCACATTAAAGAGTTAACTAGCAGCCAACCAGCTCGAAGTGGGAGCTAATGAATGAAATGGAGATTGATATAGACTCTCTTTGGAGGTGCATCGATCTGTATCTTGTGAACTCAGCTTAGGAATTCTGCAAGCAGCATTGCCTGAGTAACCCTGGCATGGTGCCCATTAGCAAATAACTCTTTTAATGTTGGTCTTCAATTGATATATTTATTGTATTGCATATTACAATGACCCTTCCCCACAGTGCCTTTGTATCCGATGGTTGTGGTAACAAGCTAAGGGAGGGATCTGCAGGATGCATTTGAGTTTGGGCAGTGGCAATGAAATATTTAATTAATTACATCCTTCATTTGCATGTGTGGTATCAAAGAGGTCTTGCTGGGGGTACAGAATCCTCTTTCTTTCTGCCCTAGCTAGCAATAATGAATCTGTTGAATATGAATTTAGACCTTGGCACAGAGACTATCTCATATGAGGTTATTACAATAAAAATAGGTTTTGAAATTGTAAAAGGCCAGTCAGTCTTGCAACATCCAATTAAAGATACTCTCTGTGTAACTGATAACTAGCAGAAGCAAGCAAAGGTAACTCCTGCTCAAAGAGCTAGAAGGTGACATTCTAGGTGCTGACCAAGTTCATATGACCAAATTCATATGTCACCTTTAGCCACACCTGAATTAATCCTTTTCACTTGACAGTTGTTCTCCAGTTCCATTTTCAAAAGACTCACCTGATGAATTTGTGATTGGGGAAGTATGGGTTGGGGCCTGGAAGTAGGCATTTTAAGACTCAGATAGTTTTGATGCAGGTAGTCTTCAGTTTATGATTTTTTTTAAATATATGTTGGAGATTGGACCCAGGGACTTTCTACCACTGAACTTCAACCCCAGTCCTTTTTGTTTTGAATTTTGAGACAGGGTCTCACTCAGTTTCCCAGGCTGATCTCCAACTTGTGATCCTCCTGACTTAACCTCCTAAGTTGCTGGGATTATAGGCATGCAGCACCACACCTGGCCAAATTATAGTTATTGAATGTTGACTTAAGACATTAGAAACAAAGAAATTAATTATAAGACATGTGGAGGACACCATATGAAAAATAAAAACAGTGCATGGCTAAAAAATTAACCTGAACAGAAATTTGCAATAATCATAACATCAGTTTCACTTCAGTGATCTCGTCTATGGGTAACTGGAGACTGTTACTCCTGGATATGGGCTCCATTTGAAATCATTTCCGTGGAGACTGTGGTTTTGGCCTCCTGGACTCTCCACAGACCTAGGGATCTAAGTTCAGATCCTAATGCACAAGGGTCAGTGCTTGGTGCCGCTATAGCCCTTTATCTACACATTTCTACATTGCCTCTGAACTTTCATCTGCTCAACTTGATGATACTTCATTATTCTGGGTTAAAATTATTAGTAACATACCACCTTCTATAGGAAAAGATCTTGGGTTCACAGAGTTTTGGCAGTTTGTAGCCAGGTAAGAGCTAAAACCCAAATTTTCTTTGTTACATCCCTACAGAGGAAACATAAGTAAGGATAGGAAGGTCAAAGAGGATACACCTTACTGTTTTGAATGCAGACTTACTTGAAAAAAAATCTAGTGCCAACTGTTTCTGTCACTGGAATAAAAAACACCCAGAATTATTTGTTAGTAAGAGAACCAAGCTCATCCATACAGAGAAGGATACAATCTGTGGTCTCCCTCCAGATCCAGCTCAGTTGCCAGAGAAATTTAAGGGGCTTTAACAATGCCTGATATTTTAGAAGCAGCTTATTTCTTCCCAGGAAACTCCTAAGTTAGGTCAAAACAACAAAAGGTGTTGATCCTTACAGGGTGCCTTGCACTTACTAGACCCTAGTGCTACTAAAATTAAATCCCTGGTGTTTCTGAAATGTCAACAGTGTCCATTATAAGTGCATATAATGAGGGTACTACGTGTGGGCATTAGGAAGCCATTACCTAACAAGGGAGTTCAGGCAAAAGAACAAGTTTGCTTCAGGTAAACCAATGTGACTGGAGATTGGAGTTTGGTGAGGATGCATCAGAACATGAATCTGGACACATGTGAATGCTCAGAGTAACATTTAGAAAAACTATCTCTGATAAGAATTTGGAGGATAGATTTGAAAAGAATGATGATGGAAGCAGTGAGATCATTTAGATCAATGCCATAGTCGATCTTTCAAACAAGAATAGGACCCAGGTGTGGGCAAGTGATGGAAGACCCAGGGAATAGATGTGAATCAGAATTATGAAGGCAGTATTTCCTTTCCTCAGAGTTCACGACAGGTGGTGGCTAAGTCAGATGGAAGGGGCCTTTCTCCAACATAGCAACCAAAGGAGGAGGAGCAGGCTTGGGACTTGGAGAAAAAAAGATTAAGGGAGATTTGATAAGCTCCATTTTGGTCAAGGTAAGTGTTAGATGCCTGTGGAATATTGTGGTAGAAACTGGGATAGTCAAGTCCAGGACTGTGGGAATATCCATGGTTATCTATCATTAGCTTTGCTGGTAGCTGAAATCATAGACCTAGAAAAGATTGTTTAAGGTGAGAGTTCTTAGCACCAGCAGCATTCCCTGGAAATCGTTTTTCTAAATGCAAATCCTTGAAATCTACCCAAGATCCATTGAATCAAATTTCTGGGGAGGAACTCAGCTAAGTGAGTGACCCTTCCAGCTTTCTGGTGATTCTGATAAATGCTCAAATTTGGGAAGCACTGGTTTAAGAAAGCATAGAATGAGAAGTTACAGAGCTGACTGGGAAAAAAGGAGCCTTTAGAAGACTTTATGAAACATGGACAGAGAGGTAAGAAAGGAAGCTGAGGTGCATACAGTGCTATTTAGAGACAGGGAAGTTTTTTGAGAAAGAAGGAATGGTCAGTCATGTTGAATGCTGAAGAGCCAGACAGGAAGAGACCTAGGATGTGCCTGTGGATTCTGATAGCTAACAAATTGTTGGAGACTTGGGCTAGAACAGTTTCGCAGGAATGGGACTGATGGAAATCAGATTACAGAAGGCTGCAAATGGAAAGGGATGTGAAGAAGTGGAGAGAAGCAGTGTGGGATACTTTTCCAAGTTAGCTGGGAGGAAAAAGTGAGAGAAGGAGAAAGGCAGGAGTTGGGGGTTAGTCTGGAAGAAGGGTTCTTTCCAAGAAGTAAAAGAAAATCTTTCCAGGAAGCTCTTGCTTTGAACAATTGAGGTGACCTCTTAGCTGGTTTCTCTCAGCCCTAATTTGGAAGTTTCATCATACCCTTCCTCTAATTGTTCCACAGTTCACCATTACCCATTATCAGACGTAGCCCAGATTTGATGTCTTGTTCAAGGCAATCTTGCTGTCAATTTACCCTCTCCCAGAGGTCCACCTTTCTTGGACATTCATGCGGGTCTTGGGCCTCTCTGTCTGCATCCCTATCATCATCTACCTGCTCTCTGCAGTCAACATGGAGAATTTCTCCTGATCCTTAATGACCCACCTTCCCTGTGACACTTTCTCTTCCTACCTTGGCAGCATCGGATGGCTTTTCTGGTCATTGGGACCTATACTTATTTTCCCTCTGTGCCATGTCCACATACAACTCTGTTTTCATATATCTGACTCATCGACTATAAACCCCTGGGATATAAACAGGTCTGGACTCAACTCATGTTTTATTCCACTGCCCCATATAGTGTCTGTGCACAGTAGGTGCTCACTGGTAGTTTACAGAACAGATGAACAAATGCATTTGTGAGGGACTGTTTGCTCAGCTTCAGCATTGCAGTTTCACTCTCTAGAATCTAGAATCTATTTTCCTGCCTCAAAATCTCTGTATTTGTTTGAATATAGATAAGAGATTTTGCATAACTGTAGCAATAGGATGAAGGGTTTCCTGGGGTGCAAGCTTTGTTACCTGAGCTTTCCTGTTCCCCAAATTACTTTCCAGGACATATTAGAACCTTCCAAAAGCTGCAGTTATCCTGTCATGTATTCACTGACTTTAATGGTATTTAGCGACCTGGAAGAGTTTGTAAGGGAGTCTGGGTTAAATCTCAAGAACCAAGTAGCCACTGCCAGAGTTCACAAAGCATGGATATTTTGACCATGCCCCAAGGTGGCCTGTTTGTTCAACACAAGGCCCCAAACTCTCACCAGTCAGGCAGTTCTCCTCAGATCCACACAATTGTGAAATTCCAGAATCCTATTGCATGGCACACCAGGCCCCTAAATTGCCAATTTCAAAACCAGACACCACTATTAAACACTAAAAATGAAAATCTTCTTGTCAGTTAAGAAATTTTCAGCATCTTCATTTCCCTCCTGCTACCAGGCTATCAGCAGGGGGAGAGCATGCATGGATAACACCATGAGTGTGTGCACAGGCACACACATTCACACACACACACACACACACACACACACACACAGTAATTGCAAGTTTAAAGATTAACAGGCTTGGTCTATCTGCTCTTCTAGTAGAAATGTTATATCCATCTTTTCTTTCCTTCAGCCTCATTGTAAGCAGAAACATTTTATTTTTTCATGGTAATAGTAATCTTTATTACACAGAGAAAAGCATCTCTCTAAACCTTTTTAAAATGCTTTCTTTGAAATCACTTTTGGTACAGGCAGTAAAAAATTAGTTCCCAATAATTATCTAAAGATATTGATCCTTTTTCAGTGAATATTCGTCAGAAGTCTATAATTAATTTTTTATTTATTATTTAATACCAAAATCTCTAGTAAAAAAAAAAATACAAAGCACTCCCTCTGGATGCCATCTCTAACTACATGAAAAAGATGCCTGAATAATCACCTCCAGATTGTAGGACTCCATTAGTAAATTTAGAAAGTATATATAGGTTTAGATTTATCACATCATTTATAGGATCAATTATAACTAATTTTTCTGTGTATGTGATGTTAAAGAAATGATCAGAAAACTTCTTCATATACAATGTGTTAGCTTTGTTCACTACTTTAAAGAATTTTCAAGCTTATAAAGTACCGTTTTTTTCATCAAGGAAAAAATAGATTATACATCGTTCAGGAAAGGAAAAAAAATTATAAGGAGATTTTGCCTATTGAATGTAATGGATTGTCAGGAACCCTTGACATTATTCTACAGGCGAGGCCACATAAAATCAATACATCTTAGGCAAGGTTTAATTTATTTGTAGGTTCTTACAACAAATGACTTACCTTTTTTGTTTGCCGTTTTTCTTTTTCACTTTTGCACTCATGAGTAACTACGGTTCTTATCCGTCTCATTATTAAGCTCAAAACAAGATGATGGTGTCATTATTACCACATATTTTTGAAGGGGAGCTATCACAAAGCATCAAAGAATCTGGAAGTTGTGCTAAACATGACAGTTAAAAACACTGCCTTCTACCCTGTTGTCAAACTACTCCACTAAGGGGCTGGGCTCTACCCAAAATCATCTACTGTTTTCTCTCATGCCATGTGTCTCCTATGAAGCAATCCCCACATGCTGGGAGTTCCTGTAGGGTTAGTGAATTATTTGAAAGCAGCATACTTCAAAACATGCACTTTATGAAAGAAAGTACCAGAGATTCAGGGCACTTACTTTTGATAGCTGATTCTATGTTGGTACTGTGGCCTATCAAAGAAATTATAGTTAAAAGTATTGGATATAAGTGTGTGTGAATCCCTGGGTTTAATTCCCAGCACCATGCACGCATGCACACACACAGTCATTGGCCAGTTCAGCATACCAAGCACTAGTGACTATTTGAATTTGGTCTAATAAAAATTTCCTTTTTATATTATATGCCTTGAAAGTTTTCTTTTTGGTGTTGTTAAAGATAATTTAAACAGAATTATTTTGTACTCAGTCTAACAGGTATAATGGGCTACCAGTCCTCCACCCACTTCTGCCAAATCATTACTTTGTAAGCATAGCTGTTCAGGCAGCAGGAGAGCACCCTAGAGTCAGCAGCCACCTGAGTTTGATTCTAGTTATTCTACATACTGTTCATGTGATAAACCTCTCAACCTTTCTCTCCTTAGTTTCCTTATCTGTAAAATTGAGAAAATAATAATACCAGTTATGTATTGCTGGGTTTTTTCACATTAAATGAGATGACACATATAAATTGTGACTATATAGCAGACCTCATGTGCATATTGGGCCTGGTAAACACCAAGTTCCCAGTGGACAACCACTATTCGTATTTTTAATTACAGTTGTGCACTTTGTAATTGGAAGGTGCAACACCATTACTTTGGCACCTTGGGTGAAGACTTTCAGCCCAGAACTAGAAATGCCCAGCCTCAAATGAGGAAGTTGAAGCTGTGTAACTGTTAGAGCAAGCATTTCAAAGCAATTCTTTACAGTGGTAATGGATGTGGCAAATGTGTGGATTTTGTTAGGATTTCTTCTGACAGCCATGAACACAGATATATTTTAAAGTAATGTAACTGTCCTAAATCTCGAGCAGGGAATACAATGACTTCTAGTATTATTTTTCACTTCTCCATTGACACTCTAGAAGTTATATTTGATAAATTCCTTAGAAGTTATTTGACTTAGAAAAGGCCCTGTACCATTTAACCTTGGTTTTGTTCTACTCAGACCTGTGTCCAAGGCCCATCCAATGTAATATATCACAAAGGTTAATACACCAAAGCCTTGCCATGGCATGATTTCCAGGACTACTTTTTAGGGAAACTACCTCAGAGTGAGATTTTTGGAATATATTGGTAGCTACTACACTATAAGTTTAAGACAGACCCCTTCAAACCCAGTTCCTTTCTGGAACACACAATATAACAGCAAAACCCAAATATGCCAAGAAATCAGCAATATTAGATATATTTGTATATGGTGTTCATTGGATTGAACAGTCTCAAGAAATATAAGCTAGAGACAAATTTAAAATATGAAGACTTATGCTACTCCTAAAAACTATTAGTTCTGCCTTATGTTCTTGATCACTGATACTGCCATTGTGAAAATAATCTGGAAAAATTATCTAGATTGTCTTTTTGAAAAAGAAAGTTACAATTTGCTTTTCTTGAAACCTTAAAGATTTGATATTAGTTTACATAATATGGCTTCTTGGATGGAGTTCACACTACAGGTAATGATGGCAAAATTATACATTTTAAGGGTCAAAAATTATACATTTTCCTTAGTTCCTATTCAAGAATGTGACCCTTCCTTTTTGAGTTCAAGTACCTAAGAGCACTGTTTAGCTGTCTCCAAATTAAATTGCCCTGCCACTACATATATTTCCATCAGGCACCAGATCAATGTTAGAATAAAAATATAAAGCTTTTCATGTTAATAATTATCCTTTGTCAATTTGTTTTCTTACATGATCTTCATAAACAAGTGCTAAGTAGGCATTTTTTAAAAGAGAAAAGGAGACGTGTTACCTGACTTGACCAGATTCCATTAGGATTTAGGAGTAAAATGTAAACTGATGCACAGGTCTCCCCACCCACGGGTTTGTGTTCATTCAACTGTTTTGTCTTGCTAGTTATGACATTCTAAAATTATTATTATAATATTTACAAACATAACTCTCATTTGATACCCTATTCTTGATCCCTCGGGAAAATAATATTTGTTGAACCCATTTCTGAGGCAGACCAAATTTAGTAAAATACATCATCCCCAGTGGACCGGTGGCCTCTCATGTTGTCCTGAAGATCTATTCAAAGGAGATATGTGTTCTGACATCTGAGACTCTTGTGGCTCATCTGATGCCACAATTTGAAGAAAAGCTCAAATGACCATTTTTTTCAACAATTAAAACTCAAATTTCTTAAATTTCAGAAATAGCTCCCACAAGTAAAAACACTGATAAGAATATTTAAACTCCATTTGATTTCAAACTAATCTTTTACATAAATTGATTGTAAAAAATTAATCTTCTAATCAGGGGCAGACTATCATTGATTAATTTATTCAACAAGCAATTACAGAGGTCTACCAAGTATCCAAAAACAACAACAATAAAAAAAACTTAGAAACTATAGGATTATTAGAGTTGAAAATCTAATCGTACAAATATTCAAACATGAACCAGCCTACAAAGCATCCTGGAAGTATGTGGAGGCTGATACAAAATAGTATCTGTTCACA